>NC_088927.1:20127500-20177500 GCF_038396675.1 Hydra vulgaris
ATTAATATCGATTGTTATAGCCTTTCAAAAAAAGTTAGATTTTATCACGGTTGACGAAATTATCCGTTGCCATGGTCGTCTTAGTAACTCTCCAATACTTTAATACAAAATTTTTAATATATTCACCAAAAAAGTTTTCTATTACAAATTTGATATTGCATTATCATTTTTTTGGTAAATTTTTATAATGGTGTCAAAAAAACATTATTTGAACTGAGGTCTCAATTTTGGTTATCTAAATTCAATTTATTGGTCGCTTTGGCGACCCCTTCAATTCATTAGTGAAAACGGCTCAAATTTTTCTGCGAAATAAAAAGTTTTGTAAGTTAGCGATGTATTTTGTTGCAGTTTCAATATTCCTGCAACTCCCTGGTGGGGAGGAATCTTCAAACGATTAGCACGATTTACTAAATCAACTCTCAATAAAATCTAGATAAAGCACTTACTTATGATGTGGTGCTGCCAGGGACGTGGTAGGCCACTAACGAGTATATATAAAATGTCTGGAGATGAACCACTTACTCCAAATTATCTATTGTATGGAAGAAAAATTCGCCTTGAAGTCGTGAATTCTAAAAATTTGATGCTTGAAAATGATGAAGAAAGAGGAGTTAATAAACAAAAATCGGTTTTTAGATTATTTTTGGAACGTTTGTAGATCAATGTAGTTTGTTATCAATGATGAGATATTTTCGAAGAATAACTTTCTTAATAGTCTCGCGCAAAAGTTTCTTTAACGATTTTATGTTGTTTTAGAAGCATAATATTTTTCCACTTTGCACATAGCTGTGATAAAAGTCAAAAAAGTGATTATCTTAAAAAAAAAACATTCAGATACTTGTATAGCATATCTCATGGCCTTTCTAAAATTGATATTTCTTTTTTTATATAACTCAAAAACTGTTTTTACATTTACAAATTAAAGAGGGGTTTTTTTCAAATTGCCAAAACAACTAAAAATTCAATAAAAAAATATGTTCAACTATAATTCTTCGCAAATTTAAAATTAATTTTTTTCGTTGCGCTTTTTTTAGTAAATTTTGAAATATATTTATAGCTTATTATTACCTCAATATTTTGTTGTTATTTTCTTGCAATAACAACAAACTATGAATGCAAATTACCTTTTTTATTTCTATTATTTAAAATAATGTGTGAAAAATCTTTATTACAATTACCAGAGAGGTATATATATAACCTAAAACTTTTTGGAACACAATCGAACACATTTATAAGTATATACAACAAATGATTAACATGTTTATTATGAGGGAAAATTAGTTTTGGCTGCTACTTCTTGAAATTTGAGCACAGTCAAGCTCTAAAGCTGAATACATTTTGTACTACCCCCGAAAATCTCTAAGATCAAATACAGTTTGTTGCTATTAAAAATTAGATACCCATAGCAACTAAATATAAAAGTTAACACTTTCACAGGAAGCGCAACCTCATTTTGATACTCTTGCTAAATTCGGCAAATACAGCACTAATATTAAATTAGTTATTAATTTTGTCTCAAAGTTGACTATTATGACCAACTGTGCATGCTAAAAAGTAAATAGTATTCTAATCGGACCCCCTTTTCTTTTACAGCACCTTTCAATGTACCTACTAAAGTAATATAATAGTATAAAACATATCCTTTTTAAACTAATTACTTTTAAACTATGTTAGTATTTTTAAGCTTTTTATATATAGTGTTGAGATCAAAACTAAAATTAATTATTATGTTAACTAAAAAATCCGCAACTAAAACTTTTGTCGAATATCTTTTTAATTAACCTAAAAGTAGTTACTATTTAATTAACTAAATCATTAGTCTAATTAAATTTAGTGATTAACTTTTTAATCTAACTAAAAAAATTTTAAGACTTTATTCTTATTTTTTTATTTTATTTTTTTCCATCTCCCCAATGCCTAGAAGGCCACTACAGACGAGGAGGCTACTTAATTGTGGTTATAACCCTCTCTCAACTCTGTATGTCCGAAACCCGAACCCTGAAGAACAAAGCCGCTGCGCGGAGAAACAAATTGGAGGCGGTACTACCAGGTACGTGGTGGGGATTGAACTCGAAACCTATTGCTTATGAAGCGAGCGCTCTACCACTACACCGTACGTACGCACCGCACTTCCGCACACTGCACTACCGCACTTCTATGTTATAATTAAAAAAACATTTAATGTTTTTTTATTTATAACTTTGAAATATTTTTGGTCGACTAATTTTAGTTGAACTAAAAAGTTAATCGAGTAAGTTACAAAATAAATTAGGCTGAATAAGACACGAAAAAACTTGGTAATATGCAAATAATACTTTAACCATTGACGTTAACAGATAAATATAAATACAATCAAGAATTTAATAACGTTTTTTGTTTTGTTTCTACGCCAATTTAATAAACATTTATGATATTTTAATTTGATATACGACGATTTTGTTAAAAGTTGCTTAAAAAGTTATTTTGATTGTTTATATAAGAAAATGATTTCGAAATTAAAAATATACAAATGAGCAAAATGTACTTTAAATATACTTTAAAAATTGTTAAATAATTATGATGATTTTAAATGATCTAAAACAATTTTTTATTGTTTAAATTATATTTTATATATATTCTTTATTCAATATGATTTTTATTAGAAAAAAATTATTACAAAGTTTTTATAAATCTTATATTAGGACTGCATCCTTTGGCAATTTTGGAGATAAGATAATTTACGTAATTATGTAACATACACATAGAGTGAACATAATAAATAATGACATTAAGTTGGATTTTTTATTCAAAGTAAAGGTCAAAATGACGACATTAACTTGTGCTTTAATAATTCTTTTCATTGTTTCGCAATGTTTCAGAATTATCGATTCAAATCATTTACGAGCTAAAAGACAAAACCCTGAAAGAACAGGATCTGGTCCAACATGCACAGTTATTTCCGAAACACTATACTTTATGTTTTTAGGTCAAGTTGTGTCTATAACAATATATCAAGAAGTTTGTTAAAATCGATAGAAACTCTTAACTTAATTTTACATAAACTTTTATTTGATTTTTGATTGGATGAATAAAATTAACAGAAAAATTATAAATGGATTTTTAATTGATGACAAAATTTATCCTTAATTCATACATTTTTGCTTTATGTATTATTTTATCATTGTTCATATTTTATCATTGTTTGCTGATAGAAAAAGTTAATGGAATCCGATTAACAGAATAAATACTTGTATTTTTTTTATTTATTTGCTGTATTTTATCTTAACACGAGGGAATTTAACTTTAGGAGTGCACAGTAGACAAGCGCTCTAGCGGGCCAAAAAAGTGCAATAAAGTCTCGTTTGAAAAAATAACCCAGTACTATTATTATGCATACCATCAATAACTGATTTTTAGGGTTTTGCTGATTCTTATAATTTACAATACACGTTATTTGCATCATCAATGCATTAACTAATGCTTTGATAAAAAAAAAGAAAAAGTGTATTTTCAAATTTTTTTTCGTTTCTTTTTCATTTTTTTATTTTTTAATTTCATTCATTTCATTTCTTTATAAAGAAATAAAAGTTGTTGCTATCAATTTTTTTACTGACATTTTATCAGCATTGGCAGAAAAAAAAATTTCGCTTTTTGTTTCTGAATCAAAAGACTCATGTAAACAACAGAATTTAAAAAAGTTGAAGCACGTGAGAATAGACTTCATCTTATTAATAAGATATAGACTTATATTGTCACGATTGTTTCACTATCACCTTAATGATTATTTCGGGTTGTGAGATATTAAAAAAAAATCACAATTATTTCTCTTACATCACAATAAAATAAAAAATAAAAACTGTATTATTATTTTTATTGTTTGTATTGTATTGAAAAAATGGCAATTTAATAAATTGAAATAAATTGAAAAAACGATTAAGAAAACGACTGTCAAATTATCATGATATAATTTTATAGTCTATTCGCGCGTAAGAAAAAAAGTTAAAAGTTAAGTTCTTTTTTAATAAAAATAAGCAGAAAGAGATAATTCATGTATTTTGAAAGCAATTTAATTTAAAGTAATAATAATAGATTAAAATTATTTAAATATAAAAAAATATTCTCAAAAAAAAAAAAAAAATTTGCGTTAGATTACTTTCCTCCTCCTCTCTCTCTCTTTCCCTCTCTCTCTCTCTCTCTCTCTCTCTCTCTCTCTCTCTCTCTCTCTCTCTCTCTCTCTCTCTCTCTCTACGGCCATGGATGTGCCTGATCACCAGATTTTTATTCAATTAAGAACATATGTAGCTTGGCTGGTCAGAATATTTTTCAAAGCACTTGGCAGTCCATTCCAAAAGAATTACTATAAAACTGATGAGGTTGACGTTTGAACGTGTTACTAAGAAAAGTACAGGTTATTTTAAAAATTAGTTACGAAACTTTAATGGATCTATAAATATTTATCAAGTTGTTATATTAGTTTATTTTAACTAAATGTATTTTAAACGTATATTTCTAATTTCTTACTAACATTATTCACCTTTATTCTTTTAATGTGTAAACTAAAAAATTAATTACTAAATGTTAAAAAAAATTTATTTCTGACGACTTTCTGTTACAAATCCTAAAATAAAACACCTTTTTTTGTTTTGTTTTGTTTTATGTGCATCTATATTTTTGTCCAGCACTGTATTTCTCGGTTATTAAGGTTCTCGAAGAAATCTTAATGTCTTGGGCACGGTGGAAAAGCTTCAAATGGGGAAGCTACTTCTTTCTTCATTATTGCTATTGCATATATGCTTGTTTTCTGAAGCCAGAGCTCTCACCACTGTGCTATTACTGTTCAAATTTAATGTAAGTCTATATTTTGTATGTAAATTTTTTAAAAAATTCTGGGCAAGTCTTTTAGAGTCCCTTTTACGTAGGCTGCCTGCCCTGGTCTTAACTATCACATGGTACAAAGATTTATGATAATGCAATTATAAAATGGTGGCAACTGTAGCTATAAAAACCATGTCACCTATTTCTACAGACATCAGTGGAACCTTTTATTGACAAATAAAAATCAAATTTTTTAAGCAGTTTGTATTTACCTTTTTTATCAATGAAATATATCTATACTGAGTATTACAAAGAGTTTTGTCACTAGTTTACACCCTCACTTTGTTTACAACATCTAATCATTTTTAAATTTTTAACACCCTCTAAAGAGCCAACTAAAAAACTAAAGATAAAACTAAAAAAGATAATCTTATGATCTTATTTACTTTTAAAGCATTCTTATTTAAAAGTTTCATATTAATTCCAGCATTTTTCATTTTAATTAATTTTATTAATATTAACTTTATATAGATATTTTTATACGAGTTATGCTTTATTTAATATTAGTTATATTCTTTGTTTATTTCATATTTGATTTCAAAGCTAGTTGAAAACAAAATTTAAATAACATATTTAAAAAATAATAACATTTAAAAACAATAGTCTTTTTGCATAAAACAAAACACCTGCTAGGTTAAAAATGTTCAAAAGATATATATATTACTCTTTCATCGATCGCTACATAAGCTATCATAATATTGCTTGGGCAAGTATTTACTTTCCAACATTAAAAAGTACATATTTATAAAACAAAAACAAGTTAGTAGAGTTTAATGTAATGCGCATTAATGCACCCACATCAAGCCGTTACTCCAAGAAATTAAAGTTTTTAATATATAATAGTTAAAAATGTTCCAAAACTTATTGTTCATGTTTAAATATGGATATGATATGTTTATAATTTCTTTAATATTCAGTTTTAAAATATTGATCAAAAATACTAAACAAGGTACTCACAACTATAACTTACCTCAGTCAACTTAAAAAAACAGATTACTCAATTTCATCGAGAGGACCTCGTCTATGTAACATAGTTCTTAATGAAATAACATGAAATTTATAGCCTTAATAAGTTATTTTAAAAGTATAGTTAAACAGTATTTTTTTGACGTAACGACGTAATTTCTAACAGAAAATAATAATGATAATAGTAATCTTCTTAAATTTCTTACTTTAATTATTTTTTTATTTTATTGTTGCAATCTTCTCGTAGTTATTTATTAACTTGCTTTATTTAATGATTACTTGTGAAAAATGTTTATAATGACGAAATAAATAATAATGCATTATTTTTAACTGCATATTTTTGCTATTTTTCATTAATATTTATAATATTATTATTTTTTTTAATATTAGTTAAATTTTAAATTAGCAGGAATTTACGTTTCCCATTTCCTTCCTAAACTAGTTTAGCCAAAGATTAAAAATATTAGCATGTTACATAAAAGATGTATTTTGTTTAAATTTTCGTAGAAGTTTATTTTCATACTTGTCAAAATTATTTAGAAACTAATTTAAAAAATTAAGAATAATCTTTATTTTTATTAAACTTATTATATTATGTTATTTATTATTCTATTATACTCATTATATCATGTTATTTATTACTTAATAAACTCATTATATCATGTTTAAAACATGATAAAATAAAACTTGAAAACATGATAAAATAATATTTGCTTCATATATAAAACATTTTAAAATTTTCATTTATTTTTTAATTCAATTTAGTATGTACATATAAACTAAATTTATCAATGTTATATAAACATACGTATATTATTAAACATAAGTATAAGTAAACATACATTACACATAAATATTTATTTATTTAGAAGTTGTAAAATGGTTATATCTACTCGTGTATTTATTTCATTACTACTATTTGTGACGCCAAGTTTCACTTTAAGTCTTTTTGAAGTGATAAAGAATATAATAACAAAATTAACAGAAAGTACAGGATCTGGTCCAACGCGCACAGTTGTTTCAAAAACAATATACTTAATATTTTTTGATCAAGTTTTATCTACAACTATTTATTATGAAGTTTGTTTGAAGTGGTAAAAAATAAAACTTTAGTTTCTGCACTCTAAAAATATTTGTGCTTAGTTTTTTGATTATATTTATATAATGAAAATAAGAAAATGGTGCAATAACAGATACAATGAAGGATAAAATATTAGTAATTTGTTTTCATTTGTTATTTTTTTATTTATTATTTGTTTAGCCTAATTATTTATTTGGCAATCCTAACATCAGCTTTATTTTAGTTGTGTAAACTTTTACATCCATAGCAGTACTTAGTGAAGGTATTTCACTAAAATATGCACTGAATTAATTTTAAATTATCAGTATTTAATTCTATCCTGTTTTGGAAGTTTAAATGTTCAAAGCTTTGTATTAAAAGGGCTTAAAAAAAATAGGGTGACTTTGGCCCCTACATGGGGATAACTTGGTATGAGCTAAAGTCACCATGTTTAGTAAAAAAAAACTGTTATCAAATAATTTTAATAATTTTTTGAAAGTATTAAGGTAGTTTATGTGTTGTAATGGTAAAAACTGAGATTTTGTATTACTAGTACAATGCAAAATCTGTATAAATGTATTATACTATTAAACTTTATAAAGTTTATATTATGCGATTAAATCAATATAACTGTGAAAGTATTTTAGAAAATTTGAACAAAACCATAAAAGCATGTTATATGTACCTTAAAACAGGTAATTTATAACGTATTTTCTTAAATCAATGAAGTTAAAATTTTCTAAAGCTAATTTCAAAAAAAGAAATATTTATAAGTTGTTAAATATTAATAATGAATTTAATACTGTTGCCGTTACTCATTTGTGCGTGTTTAACGCGGAATTCATGGCAGCCATTACACCCGAGTCAATAACGAGAAAGAGTTGCAGAATTTATTTTAATAAGGAAATGTTATATCAAGTGTTATATCAAGTTTTACAGTTATACTTTTACATGAAAATTGCATTTGGGGTAATAACTCCTTATTTTGATTTATAACATCTATTAGCCATTTTATAAAGTTGTATATTTTTTGCTTGAAAAATAACGTTAAAAACTTTAAGAATAGTGTGCTGATGTGGTTGTAACTACTTCAGTACACTATACCATGTGAGCTATAGCTTGCTGTGCTTTCGATAGACATTGCAGAGGGTTCAATTCCTTTCACTTGCCCTTTTTATTTTTTAATTCTTTTCAAATTTTTCAAAATACAAAATAAAACAAGCAAGTAGTATTCTATGTAATGCGCATTAATACACCCACACCAAGTCGTTACTCCAAGAAATTAAAGCTCTTAATATATAATAGTTAAATATGCTCCAAAACTTGTTTGTTTTGTCATGTTTAAATATCGTAAACGTTTTTAAAGTTCAATAGATTTTGTATTATATAGATATAACTCTGAGCACATGGCACAAATTGTTTTTATTTATAATAATCCACCTATTAAAACAAAACTTAAAACATTTAAAAGAAGCTTTAAAGAATTTGATTCCAATTCTTTTAAACAAGAAATTTCTGATAATAACTGAGAACTTCTCATAAAAGAAGTGGATAACATAAATGAATTTATAAACTTTTTTCATAGAATATTTGAAAAAGTATTAGATCGATATGCTCCCTACAAAGAATTAACAAAAAAAAATGAAACTTCAATTTAAACCTTGGATAACTTCTGGACTTCCTAAATCTATTTCTAATAAAAACAGACTTTGTAAAAGATTTACTAGATCAAAAAATGTAAATGCAATCTATTATTTACAAAGTTTAAGTTATTTAGAAATAAAGTTAGCAATATTTTTAAGATATTCTAAAAAATTATAATACGCAATTTTTTTTTGAATAACAACAATAATGAAAAGAATACATGGAAAGGAATTAAGGAAATTATTAATATCAAACCTTCTACTAATATTAAGTCTTTTAGTTTTAAAATCAATGAAAATAGTATTTCAGATCATTACAGTGTTGCCAATATACTTAATAACTATTTGTCGACTAATCAAGACAAACTATCTAAAAAAATTGTTCCTTCTAAAAACGAAGGTTTCAACTAAAATACATACTATTTTGTTGTTGGATAAAATAAATTGCGAAAATTAAGTTGTTGCTCAAGATTTTAGAGAATTATTCTAAAAACTCTTTCTCTTGATTTTTGTTTGTTTTTTTATCGATAAGATTAATTTCTAAAAACAGGTATAGAAACATCACCATCAAAATTTATTTAAAAAATCACTTTTATAAAGATTGCTTCAATTCGCTTCACTTCTTTTCCAGCAACAATCTTTTGTTGCTTTTGTACAGTTAAAACCTGTCTCATCCACATTCCAAAAATCTGTTGCGGTAAAGCTGTATTTTGTTAGTACCGAATTCAGATTGTCGAAAAATAAACTCACATTATATCTGTTGAAGCAGGTAGCACGACTCAGTTATGTAGCTTGGAGCGTTCTTATTGCAAGTTCTGGTTTTCTTTTTAGAAACGAAGAAAGCCATTCTGCACCAACACGCTCGTTCTTTTTCCATGAAAGAGGAATTTTGCATTTAATTTCTTTCGCGTAATTGTAAACAAACTTTTGCACTTCTGCAGGGGTGAAGCCATAGTATACGCATGAAGCCTCTAATATGTACCTCGTAAGCGCATTCTCTTCTTCCATAGTAAAAATATTTCTGTTGTTGTAGTACCCCACAGTTAAACTGGTCGGGGTGTATGGCATTGCTTTGACTTTGATGCAGTATTGTCTGAGTGTCACATGAAATATGCCATAGTCTGCTGCAACTCCTTGGCATTTTTCTCCGTAATCAACTACTCTTTTGACAGCAGCAAGCATCGTATCGCTTGATGTCTTACCTTTTGCTGGTGTCTTTTGTTTATAATAACGCATTCAAAAATAACTTATTAATGCCGACATCTCCTTCACTACTGCAGTTTTACAAAATTTCTATTAGGCGTGACCGCAAATAATTTTCAAGAAAAATTAGAATCGTATATTGAAAAAACTATTTAAATTTAAACAACAAAGCTTTTTGAAAAACTAAGTAAAAGAACTTTCAAAATGTTTATTATATATAATTAAAAAACTCTTTCTCTTCATTTTTATTTGTTTTTTTATCGATAAGATTAATTTCCAAAAAAGTATAGAAGTACTCAAGAAATAAAGAAGCGTAAATTATTAAAAAATTAATTAATGTGTTAATCAGTGTACAATGCTAAAATTTTATTTTAGTGACAATTTTTATTTGGTATATGTTGTCTCTTTTTCAAAAATATGCAATATACATCTAGAAAAAGAAAAAAAACTGTAATACCTGTTAAACAACCATAATTAAAGGAGATTTTAAAACATGCTATGTACATCTAATAAAAAAGCAGAAATCCTGGTAAATCCTAGTAATCCTGCAAAAACTGCCATAAAAAAACAAAAGCATACTTAAAGGAAACATTCTTAAAGGAGATATATTTAAATGAGACATACTTAAAGGAGGATTTTTACACAAAATCTTAGTAAAACTAAAAATTCTAAAACAACAAAAAAATCTTTTAAAAAATTACCATCAACAAAATAGATAAAAAGTGTCGGCATTAAAATAAGTTATTACCAGTTGATAAATAGACTTGATGTGTTGTATGTGAAAATTGGATAAATTCCTTTCCAATGAACTTGAGAGAACGGTTTTGAAATTTTTAGATAAGTTTTTTTTTTTTTATTGTTTTATAAGATTGAGTTTAAAAATATACTAAATAAAAGATACAAGATCGATTAACTTTAGTGGCGAGATCAATAAAAAAATTTTGATCATTTTTCAAAGTTTTAAACATAGAACAATGTAAAACCTTAAGTTTTCAAACTTGCGTTTTTACTTTGAGCTAGGATGGAAAATCGGCTAGCGACAAGCTAGCGATATTTGTAACAATAAAGACAGTGGTTCAGCCAAAAGGACCGCCAACCAAATAATCAAGCAACTAGCTAGCGACAATTTATAACGATAAAGATATTTTTCGCAAAAGGCCTTCAAGAAGAACAGCCGCGTTTTTATCTGCATAAAAATTTATAAAAAAAAACAAAACTTTTCGTTCCTTAAACATAACAAGTTGTAAACAAATGGCAGTTACTATTGTTTTAAAAATTGGCATGTAGAAATTCAAAACATGTTAAAGAAAATGTTGTTGGACTATAGAAAAGAAACGGATGCAATGCTGAGACAACAGGAAAAAATATTTGTCAAAATTTTAAATTCAAATACGAAAATTATCAATGAGCGGCTTAATAAAATTGAACGTTTATAAAGAAAATGCAAACTAATCCAAAATATTAGTAAAAGATATTGAAGATAGTTTCAAGTAACTTAAGCACTTGAAGATAGGGCTGTTTCAAGTAACTTAAGCACTTGAAGATAGGGCTGTTTCAAGTAACTTAAGCACTTGAAGATAGAGCTGTTTCAAGTAACTTAAGCACTTGAAGATAGGACTGTTTTAAGTAACTTAAGCACTTGAAGATAGGGCTGTTTCAAGTAACTTAAGCACTTGAAGATTGGGCTGTTTCAAGTAACTTAAGCACTTGAAGATAGAGCTGTTTCAAGTAACTTAAGTACTTGAAGATAGGGCTGTTTCAAATAACTTAAGCACTTGAAGATAGGGCTGTTTCAAGTAACTTAAGCACTTGAAGATAGAGCTGTTTCAAGTAACTTAAGCACTTGAAGATAGGACTGTTTCAAGTAACTTAAGCACTTGAAGATAGAGCTGTTTCAAGTAACTTAAGCACTTGAAGATTGGGCTGTTTCAAGTAACTTAAGCACTTGAAGATAGAGCTGTTTCAAGTAACTTAAGTACTTGAAGATAGGGCTGTTTCAAGTAACTTAAGCACTTGAAGATAGGGCTGTTTCAAGTAACTTAAGCACTTGAAGATAGGGCTGTTTCAAGTAACTTAAGCACTTGAAGATAGGGCTGTTTCAAGTAACTTAAGCACTTAAATTATTGTTTAAACAAATCAAGTACTTAAGTAAATTTTTATTACTTAAGTAAAATTAAGTAATTTTTTTTTCCGAATTAAATCAACAGAAAATTTATGTTTTATAAAAATTTGCATAAAAGTTGTCCGATTTTCAATTTTGAACCCTAAAGTTAAATTACTATAACTTTTAGTTTAAATTTTAATTATTTCTTCGTTTTGTTTTACCATATTTTCCAAAAAAAGAATATAGTTTAGACTATCCAAAAAAACATAAGTTATAAATTAAAAGATATTTTAGGAGGGGATATGTGGCTCACCACTAGAAAAAAGTGGTGGCTCACCATTAAAAAAAGTAGCGGTTCACCACTAGAAAAAAAAAATCCCCAAATTTCATAATTTCAAATTAAAAAGTGTGTAAGAGTATAACATAAGAAAATTAAAAACAACATAAGTGTCATTTTACAACAATTTATTCCTAAAATTGCAAAAATATGTCAAAAAGGTTGCAAAATCACTCAATTTTGAACAAAATTTTGAAAAACGATAATTAGGAAACAATTAGAAATTAGAGCTTCATATTTGGCAAACAGTTTAATGCACATAAAATGAAGGGCCTGAACCAAAATCACTGCTATATTCTTAATAAAAGTTGAAATTTTTGATTTTTTTGCCAAAAATATCAAATTATGGAGGGTTGGCTAATAAAAGAAAATAGTAAAATATAAATAACTAATTAACTACTTTGTTTTTAGCATATATTTTTGTTTTTAGCATATATTTTGCTTCATGCCCTCCATCATTATATGTAGAACATGCCCTGAAAATTTGAAGCAAACACTTAAGTCATTCAAAAGTTATGACATTTCAAAAATTAAAAATTGCACAAAAAAAGTGAATGCAGAAAAACAACAATAAACATTTTATAACTAAAAAAAAATATCAAAAACTTCCAGATAAGTATGGTTTAAAAGTTTCCAGTTGTTGTTCTTCATCTTGCCAACCCTTATTAATGGCTTTTAAATGTATCCTTTTCCTTTTTTTTTCAAAAGAGTCTTTTTTATTCATACTGGTAACGCGTTTTTGATCCCTATAAAATGAGGACACTGTGGATTTTACACCACTTTCAAGGTTGAGGTGACTCATTACTCTCAGAGCACCACCAGTTTCCTCATTAAAATACAATACAACTGAGTTCACTTCCAACTCAAATGAAGCTTTGTGAATAAAAATGTTTTTGGGCATCTTGACCATATAATACTATTAAGATCGTCAATAAAATTCTGTGTTTGAACATGAGTGCATTTTTTCAAAAGGTTGTCATCACTCAATTCTTTAAACTCTTTCTTGATGATATGATATATCCATACTGGCAAATTAACTTTAGGTTTGCAAATGCTGTGACCTGAAGAGTTTTCTTTCATGCTGGCACTAACTGAAACACGCTCAACATTTTTATCTTCTTTTAGGGTAGGTTTTTGGTCCACTGATTGCCATGAAATGCTCTTTTTCTTTTAAAACTTTTTTTGTTGTTGCTTCCCATTATATATAATATTCTAATATTTTAAAATATATAATATAAAACTGATAATTTATACTAAATAATTAAAAAATATATAATGCTTTTAAATTACAACAATAAATTATCAGAAGATAGTATCTGATGAATCATATAAAAATAACAACTTCCATACACTGTTATATTCTAAACTTTTGTCAAACCATGCTGGCCTTCTAAAATAATGCGTGACTAACCAAGTTTGACAAAAAAAATTAAATTTAGGTAAAGAGAGAGGGCAATTATAAACATAAGCTTGTGTTGCTAGAGGCCGTTCCTATGAAAAGTTGTCTGATAAGGTCTATATAAAGTGAAATTGATAAATAAAATTAAATAAATAAATTGAGCTTGAAAAGGATCTTACTTCCGCTACAGCATGGGGCTCACAGTGGCTGGTGAACTTTAATTCAGATAAAACTCAATTTTTTTCAGCCAATCGTTATCGCAATAATTTAGATCTTATTATATTTATGAACGGTGATGTACTCGATGAGTCACCTACTCTTCATCTTCTAGGCCTAACTCTTACTTCCAATCTTTCTTGGAAACCATATATCAAATCAGTTGCATTATTAGCATCTGCTAAGGTTGCATCTCTTTATCAAGCTCGTCACTTTCTTACTTCGGATTCTATTCTCTATCTCTATAAATCTCAAATCCGGCCTTGTATGGAATACTGTTGCCATATCTGGGGCGGTTCTTCTAATAATGCCCTTTTTCTTTTAGACAAGGTGAAAAAACGCATTGTAAACATAGTTAGACCTGCTCTTGCAGCCAACCTCCAACCATTATTACATCGTCGTAATATTGCTTCTCTTTCTCTTTTCTATAAATACTATAATGGGCACTGCTCTAAAGAGCTAGCATCTCTTGTGCCATCTACTGAAATTCATTCTTGTGTTACTCGTCATTCAATTAAGTGTCATCCTTTTTCTGTGACTGTTCCTAAGTGCTCCAAAAGTGCTTATTCGTCTAGTTTTTTTCCTCGAACATCAGATTTTTGGAATTCGCTTCCTTCATCTTGCTTTCCTGATTTATATAATTTGCAATCTTTTAAGTCTTCCGTCAATCGTTATCTTGCTCTACAATCTTCATCTTTTCTCTTTCAGTAACTTCCGACTTTAATTAGTGGCTGCTTGCAGCCTTGTTGGAAGCGAAGATGTATAAAAAAAAAAAAAAAACCTCAAAAAAATACTCAAGAAATATCAAAACAGACTCTAGAAACGTTTACAGCTATGTTGAATTAAAATAAAACAAAAGTAGTCTCAAAAACCAACTTTTGATAAAAATTTAGTTTTTTTTAGTGGTGAACCACCTTTCTTATGATCTTAAAGTCTTTCTTATGATCTTAAAGATCCTAAAGCTGAATGTAAAGCCTACAGTTGAATGTAAAGCCTCCTATGTTGAAACTAAAGAATCTTTACAAAAAAAGAATAAGACTGAAGAAATTCACTATTTCTTTTTCAAAACTCCAATTTAATAAAAAACAAAGGCTTAATTAAATGTTTTCGATTGCATAGAAAAAGAAATGGCTGAATTTGAAGGATTAAATGACCGTCCAAAAATGCTTAAAAAATTGCATTGTACTTTAAAGTTTTTATCAGAACCATTAATTGTTACAGAAAGATGCTTTAGTGCTCTAGACTTTTTTTTATTACAAATTTGAGAACATCTTTGAGTGATAAATTAATAGAAATTTTATGTTTTCAGTTCTATCGTGAAAGTTTAGCTAGGTTACGATTTGCTATACCTATATAGTACTATATAACACAAAAATGTAATATTAAATTTTTCACTATTTGGAAAATAGTTAAAATTACTTAAAATTACTTAAGTTACTTAAGTAATTTGAAAAAATTTACATGAAATTAGATAAGTAATTTTTTTCCATTACTTGAACACCCTCATTGAAAATATAAAATTAATTCTTTACCCTTCTGCATTTTTTCCTTTAAATACAAATAAATCATATATATATATATATATATATATATATATATATATATATATATATATATATATATTGGGCCGGCGCGAGTAGGTGTCACGTGGGGAGGGGTACTATTACAGCTTTTGCCGACTGAAATAAATAAATAAGGTTCTCGTTTATTAGAGTTTGCCAACTGTCTTATTGACAGTTGCCGACTGACTTGTCAAAAATGATCGAATTTGCCGACTAAATGAACGAATAAATCATTGAAGTGGAGTGGGAGGGGGGGAGTGGCACACTCTTTCCCAGGGCTGCCGCGTACGGTTGTTCATATTGTGCCCCGCACAAGGGCGCCGACTGAAAAAGGCGCCGTCAGGCGCTTCTTTTACTCGGCGCCATCTCACCAAATAAAAAAAAAATTAAAACTAAATATAAAAAAATTAAATGATATAAAATAAAAAGTGACCTATACGGATTTATTAAAGAGATACTGGAGACGTGGGCGCAACGTATACCTTATTCTACTACGCTAAAAAAGCGCGCTCGTGACTTCGTGCGATGCGATTGGTGTAGATCGCTCAATTTCGTTCGACAAAGACGTCACCACGACGCGTGGTATTTCACATATACACACATATGCTCATGTGCGACGTTTGCGTAAAATGTAACATATATGTTCATTTATGATGTTTACGTCTTGCCAAAACCACCACCCCAGGAAAAAAAGTTCTATAGAATTTCTATAAACTTTTGAAACATATGGCCTATAGAAACTCTATAGAATTCTATAGAACTTCTATAGAATCTCTATTAATTTCTATAGAAATTTCTATAGAACTTTTTTTTCTATAGAAAAAAAAGTTTTATAGCAATTTCTATAGAAATTAATTAACATTCTATAGAAATTCTATAGGCCATATGTTTCAAAAGTTTATAGGAATTCTATAGAAACTCTATAGAACTTTTTGTCCTGGGACTGCATTTGTCTTCAGTGTAAAACATTTGCTTTATTTATTGATTTTCATCAGGCATTCATTATAAAATTTTAACGTAAGTATAATTTACAATATTAAATTATTGTTAAAAAAGAATAAACGCGTGAAATTTTTCTCTTAAATAAGAAATATTGTTAAATATTTGACAATTATAAAAAACGAATGTTTTCTGATTTATGAAACCCAATAATGGATTTTCTATTATACTTGAGAACAATAAATTTTTTTACCAGTGCTTTAAATTCGTATATAGAATTTTTTATGGCACAAAATATAAATGAATTTAAAATATTAATGTATAATAAATTTTAACTTAAAATCCTTAGATGTCTGGAATCGGAAAAAAATCAAAACTATCAGGCGCGCAAAATAAGAAAAATCGACTTAAGCGAGAAGAGGCTCGACAAATGCTATCAGGTTCTTTAGATTAATTCACTATTAAAACTATTAATCCTACTACGACTGCAGCGGAAGAAAATCAAATCCTGAATCTCGAAACACAAAGTTCTTCTGGTGTATCCACAAATTCTACAATAGAAAACGAATCGAAAGAAAGTAATAAAATACGATTCCAAAAAAGTTGATTTTAACTTTAAAGTTATTAATCTTATTAAGACTGCAGCGGAAGAAAATCAAGACCTAAATCCCGAAACACCAAGTTCTTCTTCTGGTGTCTCCATAAACCAAGAAATTAATAAAATCGATTTCGGTTCCGAAAAAATTGATTTTAACGATCCGGCTACTTGGCAAAAACAAATTAATGTAAAATTAAGAAATCGTTTAATGGAAAATGATCCTAAGCAATTAATTTTGAAAGACTTTCCAAAAAATAAGTCTGGACGTAAATTTTCTGATAATTATTATTATCGAACTTTATCAAACGGGGAAAAATTTGCAGGAGTTATTTGCTTTATTCGAAAACTCATAATTTAGTATTTTGTTACTTTTGTAAATTAATGTCTGACAATACTACACAACTTACTAGTGGTTGTAATGATTGGCAACACTTAAGCCACATATTAAAAGTTCACAAAACTAGTGTTGGGCACATAAAAAACAGTTCAAAATATAGCGAATTGAGAATGTCACTAAAAAAAATTGTACAATTGATGCAATGCAACAACGACTCAACGAAACCGAAAAAAAATATTGGCGATCGGTCGTGGAACGAATTATTCATATAATACAGTCTTTATCAAGACAATACTTGGCATTTAGAGGTTCATTTTAAAATCTTTTTCAAAACGACAATGGAAACTTTTTGAAATTAATAGAAACCATAGCTAAATTCGATCCAAAAATGTCTGAACATGTACATCGCGTTCAAACGTCTGAGAAAAAGAATATTAGTCATTATTTAGGTGATCAGATTCAAAACGAAATAATTAGCATTATAAGTGATGCTATTAAGAAAAATATTTTAGAAATGCTCCACTCTTCAAAATATTATTCAATTATTCTTGATACAACACCAGACATAAGCCATACTGAAAAGTTAACCATTGTCATAAGATTTGTTTATCACAATAAATCTAGAAATGTTGCAGAAATACGTGAGCATTTTTTAGGATTCCAAAATGTAACTGACACAACCGATGTAAGTTTATTCGAGTTCATTATTAACCATTTGAAATTAGTGAACATTAATATATCAGATTTACGCGGACAGTCGTACGATAACGGAGCCAATATGCGTGGGAGACATAATGGACTCCAACAAAAAATTCTTGAAATAAATTCACGAGCTTCTTTTGTTCCATGCGCTGCTCGTTCATTAAATTTAGTAGTGAACGATGCTGATAAAATTTCATTTGAGACGGTAAATTTTTTTTAGTGTGGTTCAAGAACTATATAATTATTTTTCAATCAGTGTGAAACGGGGGGATGTATTAAAAAAATACGTTAAAAACTTAACCCTAAAACCACTTTCTGCAACTAGATGGGAAAATCGGATAGAAGCCCTGAAACCTCTAAAAATGTATATGTCAGAAATTTATCAAGCTCTATTAGATATCACACACAAAAGACGTGGATTCTAGAGCTCAAGCAAATAATATAATTTCAAAAATTTGTTCTTTTAAATTTTTGTGTTCCGTCTCAATTTGGTATGATATATTGAATCTTGTCAATATTGTCAGCAAAATAATGCAAAAGCCAACATTCGATTTACAATTAGTAACAGAAAATCTTAATTCAATTTTGAACAACTTAAAAAGTCTTAGAACTGATGAGAAATTTGAAGAACTTATGACGTCTGCAATGGCTAAAGCTAGAGAACTTGATATTGAGCCTGATTTCCCTGAAACTCGAAAGCGAAAAAAAAGGGACTTATTCGAGTACGAAGCATCAGATGATACAGTGAACGACGCAAAACATGATTTTAAAATTAATTTCTACTTCGCGATTCTGGACACCAATATATCGTCAATTTCAGAACGATTTGAACAATTGCAAAAACACAACGAAGATTTTAAAATAATACACAACATCAACCGACTAAAACAATGGAATAATGAGGATTTATTGAAACACTGCAAAGATTTGCATATAAAATTAACCGAAGATGCAAACTTAAACGATGAAGATTTTGATGGTATAGCTCTAAACAAAGAATTAAAAACCATTCAATTTTTTATAAAACCTAACTTGTCTCCTCACGAGGTTTTAAATTACATTTAAAAAAATGCATTAAATGAGATCTTCCCGAATATAACTATTGTATTACGCATTTTTTTAACATTACTTGTGTCTGTTGCTTCTGGAGAAAGAAGTTTCTCCAAGTTAAAATTAATTAAAAACTATTTACGGTCTACCATGAAAGAAGAACGAATAACAAACTTATCCATAATATCTATAGAAAGCGATACTTTGGATTCCATAGATATTAACGATCTCATAAAGAACTTTGTAGCTGCTAAAGCTAGAAGAGTAAATATGTAAAAAGTATTTTGATTTTTGCCTCTTACACACGCGATGGCCCTGCTCCTTTCCCAGCCCCTCCCCCCTCTTCCCTCCCCCCTTCCTCCCCCCACACACACACACATTGCGCCGGCCTTATTATTATTATTTCTTAATTTATAATATTATTATGATATTATAAAATTAGGAATAGTGTTTTTATAGATATGTCCTTAAATAAAAACGAAGTTCTTAAAATAAGAACAAAAGTTCTTAAAATAAGAACAGAAATTCTTAACCTTGAATCTTCGGATTTTGCTGTGTACAGTGAGTAGATTTGCAAAATTACTGGCATTAAAAAAAAAAAATTTGTTGTGTTTATTCCTGTAAAATTTATACTATTTTTTCATTTTATTTTATAATAAAAAATTATAGGTTTTTGCAGTAATCTATAAAAATTTTGTTTACATAGAGTATATTAATATTTACATGATATACTTTACATAATATACTTACATTTACATAATATATTTTACATAATATACTTACATTTTGTTTATATACAGTATATTAATATTTACATAATATACTAATCCTTTCATAGAGTTTATGAAACATTTTGCAAAGCACGTAAGAGCTACTGAAAATAAAATTCTTTTGATTTTAGATCAGTTCAAGATTAAAACAAAGAATTTTTGCTAATAAAATGAAAAAGTAAATATGTTACCACCTCATACCTCATTTAAGTTGCAGATATATGTGATTTATATGACTGATGGAAGTGTGCATGATTCATTTAGAGTAGTAGTATTTAAATAGGGTTGTAGAATATATTTTATTATAAAAACAATTTATCTTCCTAATCTTTTTAATAACCTGGTTTGTTTACCTTAATTCTTAAAAACAATCTGTCTCATTTTGCCCCACATTATGAGAAAGTGAAGGTGTTCTCAATAAATGATCTCTAGAAACCTTACCAATGCAGTTCTGCAACTAATTTTTTTTTTGTATTATATTAAGATGTTAGAAGGCTTCAAAAAAAAATTTTGGTTTCCTTTTCAAATCTTGTTACATTTGGGCCGTATTAGATAAACTAGTGCTTATGTGTCTCATATTGCTCCTTATTACCCTTCATTATTATTTACTTATTTATATTTAAGTCGTATGCTAAATTATTATTATACTGTATTTTTATTTTTATTATATCACATTATTATCGTTATTATAATTATTATATTATGTAAATTATAGTGTTTATACACACTATAATTTACATAATATAATAATTATGATAACATAATATAATAATTATAATATTTATAATTTAAATAATATAATAATTGTAATACCACAGCTTTTTAACTAGCGATATCGACAGCCTATAGATTTATAGTAATGTTTTAGGAAGCTGAAAATCTACAATATGCAGCTATCAATATATATGATACACCAATTTATACATAGAAATTTAACTATACTAATCTAAACTAAGGATAAATATAGTAATCTAAATATAAAGATAGGTGGCTATAGCCACCTAGTAGTCATAGAAATTTTGTAATGTAGTAGCTTGCGACACAGCTACATATCAGTAAATGTATAGTAAACATATCAGTTATCGTAAAAAATTGTTAGCTGAATAGTCACGAAATTTTGTCATCTCAAGTTCGTTTGGAGTTTTAGTATTTTAATTTAATAATTTGGTTAAAACTGGATTATTGAATAAAAATACACAAATTCCAAACGAATTGCAAAGATACTTTAGCACTTGAAGGATCAACCAAATGTTGTTGACATTTGTGTCATAAAAACCCTTTTTTGGTTTTTGATATCTATGCGTGCTTTATACCGCCTTGTCAGTATATTTAACTCTGTAATAACCTTAAACACGGTATCAAACATCTTCTCAATGATTTTACCTACATTATGAACTGTATGGGACCTTTGATCGTTCGTCTTAAAATTGAAAGACTGCAGTCTTATCATCAAGCCTCTTTCATTCCTCTTAAAAATGATATACGTGTCAAGTTTGCAATTTTTCAAAATATAAAAACATTTTGAACAATTGCAACTCTTTATCGCCAGACAGGACAGTTGCTCAATCTAGTTTTTACCTATTTTGGGTCTTACCACATAGATAATGTCTAAGAGTTGATCTGGAAATTTTTTTTGTCTCAGAGACCTTTTTATCTGGCATACCAGCATGTATAGCCTTCAAAATCTTGTCGTTTTGCTTTATGTAGTAGTTACTGCGTGTGTAACCTTGCTTTGGTTTATATGTCTATATTGCAGCTGAAAAAAAAACTTAGACACCTTTATAAACTGATTCAATAAGTAGCCATATTAACCTAATTTTTAAATGGCCTATTTACTTCCCCTAATAAAGGTCTGATTGAAAATTTGGCCAAAATTATCCTCAAATGTTTGCCAAGCAATAGCTAGCGTTTAAAAAATCTGAAAAGACAAATTCAATTATATATGAAAACATTCAACAACAAGAGTAGTACTGTTTTAACTATTTTGTAACAAACATAAAAATGTAAGGTTAAAATTGGGCTGGAATATATATGTAGAGTAGGACACCGTATCTTTAAAACTTTTTTATAAAAAACTGGTAAAAATGCAAAAAAATCTACCATTTTACCCCATTGTGGTAATGATACCCATCTGACGGTATATCGTAGTAATATCAATTGTTACAAAGCTACATTATCTTGATAACGTCATAATAAAACCGCAACGTTATAAGATCATAAATGTATTAGATCCAATACTAAAAATTTTATTTTTAAGAACGTGAAAGACAAAATGAAACAGCAATGTGAGAATAAAAAATGAAACAGAGACAAAATGAAACAGCATGTGAGAATAAAAAAATCGCTTAAAAATTGCTAAAAAGCTAGCTATTCGCTAGGTCATTTCTCATTTTTAATGCAACGGTTAAGCACCCGAAGCGCAGTAATTAGCGCGCTTGCCTTAAACTAGAGATCCGGGGTTCAACTCCACCTTTGGGTAAGCTTAAAACATCGGTAAAGATGGAGGCGTGAACTTGCTTTCAAATGTTCTTCCGCAGTGCGGAATGACCGTAAGAATTTCTTGGAGCATCTAAAATTGAAATAAAATAAACAAAAAAAAACTTTCAGTTTTTATTTAAAGTTTAATTAAATGTAACAATTCTTGATTTGTGGCTTGTTACTGTAAAACACCAGCAGATATAAATACTTTTTTTGTACTTTTTTATTCCTTAAAGTATATCATTCTTGATATTCAATACTAGTCATGAATTAATGCAACATATCCAACAACTGAAACACAGTATATGGAGTGTTACTCTGTTGAGATACCTGGCATTTCAAGAGTCAAATAAGACAACAAAAATAAACTGTGGTTTAAAAAAGTACCGACAATAAGATCTGTCGTCGTAGGAGTTCATGACGTTAGAATATTAGGGTTTTATCTCCCCTTTGTCATGTGAAGAAAATTTAAAAAACTTTGTTGTATTCTTTTAAATTTTCAAAATAAAAACAAAATTATGTAACTTTCAAACGTTAGCAATCAATTGAACAAGTTTGATTTTTTAAACTTTTAATTTAGGTAAGTTACTTTGTTTAATTAAAAGTTTAAAAAATCAAATTTGTTTAATTGATTGCTAAGAACACACATAGTTTATTATTTATTATGTAATAAAGATATGTATCGTGACGTGAGAATTGTAAGGTTCTATCTCCCATTTAAAATCGCCCTTGTTGTGTACCCACTCTAACACCCCCGTGTAAAGTCGCCCTTGACCTTTTTCTCATATGGAGGTATTTGTTTTTCATTTATGTTTAATTCGCGCGCGTGTAAAATTTCAGGATAAGCATGGCAAGATTTATCTTAAATTTCATTAGTGACAAGATTAAGTAATTCATATGACTTTGATTTCATATGATTTTCAAAGCATTAAAGTTTAAAATATTTTCCACTAATATAATATAAAATCTCATTTATTTTTTTATTATAAAATTTTATTACTAATTATTATAAAAATGTGGTACTCTTGTGGTACTCTTGTCTTCAACTTTTTATTTTGTATTGAAATTTTGTTTGATTATAAAGAAATAATCCTTTTTCATAGGATGAACGTCAACAATTGCATTGGGCTTGCTCTGCTGGTCACCTTTCTATTGCTCAATATTTACTTAATGATTGCAACGTGCCTATAGATCAGCCTGATGATGTAATCTTTATTCCTTTTTTGATTTTTAATGTATGTGTATTTGGGTGTCCCATAAAACAACATTTTTGAAAATAATCTGCTCCCACCCCCTAAATGTGTTCTATCTAATACAAAAACACTAGGTTTAAAATTTTTTTAGGGATCACTCAAGACCCTAGATTATTTAATGGTCCCTAATATTTTCCACAAAAAAATTTTTCAAAATTATGTCAACCTGGTAATCAAATAAAGCAAAATTATATAAAAATTTCAAAACTAATATTTATTTTGAAGAAATTTTAACTTATTTATCAAAATTATCATAAAAAAAACAAAAAGTACATTTTTTTATTTTTTGTTAGAAGACGTAATTTTTTATGCAATAAAAGTAAAAATAACAATTTTTTTTGAAATGAATACTATTTTTGAAATTTTTATATAATTTCGCTTTATTTGTGTACCAAGTTGACATATTAATGAAAAACTTTATTTTTGAAAATATTAGGAACCCATTAAATATTTGAGGGTCTTGACGAACCCCTTAAAATATTTTTTATTCAAAAAAATCTTAAACCTAGTATTTTTGTATAAGATAGAACACATTTAGGGGTTGGGAGCAGATTATTTTCAAAATAGTTGTTTTTTGGGACACCCTAATGTGTATATATACAGTTCTCAATCAAATTATTAGCCCACAATGAGATTTTTTGTATTTTTAGTCTTCTTAGAGGTAAAACTTATGTTTTTATAAAAATACAGATAAAAATTTTAATTATAAATAAAGTATAACTATTTCCAAAATAACAATAAGAATATGTTTATTTACATGAATTAAAAATATTATGTTGATCCTTATCGTATATTTTAAAACTGCATGAAGGCGATTACCCAGTGAAAAAGCGCACATGGGATACGCGTGGATTTTTTCCACATGTAACCCATGTGGGGATTATTATTTTGTCCCATGTGGGTTTCATATGGTAAATCCCACATGGATTCCATATGGTAAATCCCATATGGGATACGCGTGGGTTTTTACCACATGTAACCCATATGGGGATTATTATTTTGTCCCATGTGGGTTTCATATGGTAAATCCCACATGGGTTTTATGTGGTAAATCCTACATGGGATATAGGTGGAAAATACGACGTGTTATAGATCTTAAATGCCACATATTTTAATCCAAATGGTATAAAAGTAGTCAATACTAGACAAATGAAAGTCCGAATGCTTCTATGATAATTTTAAAAATTCTTTTAATTTAAAAATTACTTAAATAGTAATTTAAAATTAATCATCGAAGCTTTCAGAGAGGCTTAACTTAATCTGGTATTTGCTACTATATCCCATTCGGTATTCAAAACGTGTAGCATTTTTGATCTTTTACATGTGATGTTTTCCACCTATAACCTATGTGGGATTTACCTTAAACTATTATGACGAAATTTTATAAAATTAAAAAACGTGTTGCAAAATGAATTTATTTAAAAATAAATGCTATTAATCAATACATCCAAAACGAATATTAAAAATATTATTTTTTCTTTTGCGATTTACACGCCGTTTTTTGTCAATTGAATTAATTAAATCGCTTCGGCTTATATATATCGGTTTTTAGTATCTTCTAACTTTCTTCAAACATTTTCTAAAAAAAAAAAAAAATATAAATACAAATATATATAAATATAAATATAAATATAAATATAAATATATATATATATATATATATATATATATATATATATATATATATATATATATATATATATATATAGAGAGAGAGAGAGAGAGAGAGAGAGAGAGAGAGAAAGAGAGAGAGAGAGAGAGAGAGAGAGAGAGAGAAAGAGAGAGAGAGCAATTTTAATAAGGAACCTTATTAGTCGAGCAATTTTAATTATTAGCCACTTTGAAGTCATTAATGACTACAAAATTTCACAAATAATTATTTCCTAATTTATTACTTACAATGACTAACGTTTATGCGTAATTGAACACATATTATGCGTAATGATCTTGAACCCATGAGGAGAATCCTGAAAAAAAGTGATCAATAAGGAAAAGTAGTTAAACAAAAAAACGAAAACAAAAATGTAAAAACCTACTTTTTCAATGATGTAGACTTCTATAATAACAGGCCTTGACATCGCGCAAAATGCCGTAAAAACTGAAGGCCGATTAAACTTTCACTTTTACTTATATTGATATATTTTTATATTAGGTAGGGTGTAATGGCAGCCTATGTTTTCTAATAATAATCTCTAGTAAAAACGGAAATATAAAAAGAAAACCAAAAAATTGTTAAAAGATAATCATATTTTTCGTATTTCAAATTTCATTAAGAATATTTATGTAATATTAAATAGTATCAATAACAAGCAGAACCATAACAAAGTATATATCTATATATTAGAAAGATAACTGTATTTTTAATTTTTTTTGCTAAAAATGGTAACAATAAAAATCACCAACAATAAAAAACACCAATAAAAGTTGATTCAAGCAAAAAAAAAGTTTTATCAATATATCTCAACAGGGTTAAAGTCCTTATACTTGGCAACTTGTAGTCAATACACATACAATCATATAAACTTCGTCGCATAGCAAAATACTCACATATGCTCTACATATAATATCTGAAGTATATAAAACTTCACCAACATTAACTTTTCTCATAGCATTAAGGTGTTCGAATAGAATATTTGATTGAAGCGAACTTTCTTTATTTTTTAAAAATCTAACTGCTTCAAATAAAGCTGATTTTGTTTTTATTAACTTTAATTTGTTTACAGCTAAATATGAAATATTACAAATTGTGCCATTATGGTTAGCTACAAATGAATAATCATTGAAAATTACTAAAATAAATAATGAAACACCAAGTTTGTACATTTTTGATTGTATGTGTAAACTTTTTTTATTAAGCTGGAAAACAATAACATCGTTATTATCACTTAACAAAGATTGAATATCGTCAAATATAATTTCATCCTTTTTTAGAAAATCATTTAACTCATCTGGTAAAATGCTTCGAAAACCGCTTGAAGTTACATTTTTTCTAACTTTACTTGCTGGTGTGGCTAAACAACTAGGCGGAATATTTTAAAAACAGATGGTGGGTTTAAAGGTCGTTGCTTCCCATATTTGCTTTCAAAAGGTGCTTCATTTGGCCAATGCAGTTGACATAATGCTGTATAGTCTGTAACAATAAAACCAGTTCTTGGGATAGCTTCACTACATCTTTTTCTCTCCTCTAGATTCTTCGGGAATTTATAAATTAATATTTTTGTCGTAGTTGAGTATTGATATTTTTGTTGTAGTTGTAATTGATATTGTAGTTGTATAAATTGATATTTTTGTTGTAGTTGAGATAGTTCGACTTGCAAAGAGATACACAGCATTTTAAAGGCATTTTTAAGGCATTTTAATTATTAAAAAAACTTATCGTTAGTTTGACAATATTATTACCTTACAAAGTTAACGCCTTGAACCTTACATCAACATCAAGACAATAACAACGTTATTGTCTTGATGTTGGGCTATCTAATTTATAAACCAATCACATTTTAAAGATTTATTAAAAAAGCGCGAACACAAACTTTCATCTAATGTTAAAAGATGAAAATGTTAACACAGTATTAGGAATTGGCCTTCAGTTTAACAACTTTGTTGCGCGATGTCAAGGCCTGTTATTATAGAAGGCCGCGGTCACACATAATATAATATTCTGAAACTAATAAACAAACATCTAAATTTCTATAAGTAAATTTATTCTTTGATCATTGCCTTCATATCCTATCTTATTTTCATATCATAATCTATTATGGAATTATTTATATAACATATCACAACAATATTATTAAATTTGTGATGTTCAAATATCATATGAACATTCTCTAACATGTTCATATGATATTTGAATATAGTTCTTGAGTATATTATCTGCAAACAATTGACTGATGCAAGTTCTAATGTTGTCAAAAACCAAGCATGCATGCATGGGACACTGCAGTGTCCCACAAAGAAATGCAGGTTTGAAAGTCAAATTTTCTTTATTAAAAAAAAAAAAAAAAATAGGGAGGAGATAAGGAGGTTTCTGTAACTTTTTTTAGGCTCCAAAACTTTTAACTTTATATATAATAAGGTTCATAAAACTTAAGGGACTAACGAAGTACATTGAGGAACAAAAACAGGATATTTACTGAAACTTTTAAATTTTTAATCTGGAGTACCACAGTGTAATTGGGAATAAAGTCTTTGGGTCCAGTATTCAAAGTAATATGATCTAAAGTAATATATAAATTAAATAAAATGCTTTAAAATGCATGCAGTTATACATATAACTCCTGATAGTTAACTATATGTATAACTAGTTATACATAAAATTTATTATATAAACTTATTTTTTAAGGTTATGCTTGAACAAATTAGAACCAATTAATTCAAATTCAAGATTTAGTTCAAGTTCAAGTTATTTGTTCATTGTTTTTTCACTATTTTATATTTATTTGTTCAAATTTTTTAACTAGTACTAATTCTTACTACAGTAAGAATATTTATCATTGTTGAACGTGATTTTATTAGTAACTTAATTTTACTATCAACATATTTTGACAACACCCTTTACATTTTAAATGATGACAGCTTTACTTTTCTATTGATGTTAAATTTATTACGTTTCAATAACTCAGATTGAATTTTAACTGAATTATTGTAAGCTTTGTAAGGGTTTGTTGTATCTCAAATGGTGTTGTAAATAAAGTAAAAATAATATATATATATATATATATATATATATATATATATATATATATATATATATATATATATATATATATATAGTATTTAGGCTATGGGATCATCCATAAATGATGCCAGTAGATAGAGGGGCAGTGTGAGTTTAACAATAATTGACAATGGGGAGGAGATGTTGAGACCAAAATAATGTCAATTAAAAAATTGAATTAAAAAAAAAAGTAAAATATTTTATTTTAAAAAAAAGTAAAACAATTTATGCTAGCTATGAGCAGGTTTTAGAGGTATTTACACCAACAATGTGGTCTAAAAACTTCTTGCTTTTGTTGCTTAAAACTGTAGAGGATCATAGGAAAAACAATTTAAATTCAGAAATTAGCTTGCTTATCTGAAAGAACAATTTACGCATTTTTTTTTTTACTTTTAGTACTGTTGAGAATAAATGTATAACTGAACCAGAAAAAAATTGATGGTATATGCATTTTTTATATTATATTAAAAATTCAGATATACCATCATAATACGATAACAAAAACTGACATCATTTTCAATGGGAAATGGCAAAAAATTGACTGAGTTTGATAAAGGGTGAAGTTGTTCAACAAACCGGGTCATCATCTGACATCATTATGCATAGATGACCCTACAATTTAAGTAAAATAAGTAATCAATTTGCCATATTTCTCTTTAGAAAGTGTAAGAAAAAAGCATTGTTATGCTGAGAACCTACCTATTGAGCAAGCTTTGACCACCTATTTTACAAATTTGAGAGACAGAAGTGGAAGTGCGAATCGCAAAAGAACTAATAACAATGCTCTAAATTGATTTTAACTTTGTAGACTAGCATTAATATAGTATTTAGTAATAATACATGATTTTTATAATTTGTATTTATTTCCATTAATTATCAGTTGTCAGTCTCCATTTTATAAAATGAATTAAAAAACTATTTATTTATAGTATAATAATAATACATAAATACTAGTTTCCTAATGCTATTATCATCACAATGTTAATGGTATTCGTTTTAAAGTGAAATTTTGTATCAATTTTATTGTTTTAATGTTATATTTATATATATATATATATATATATATATATATATATATATATATATATATATATATATATATATATATATATATATATATATATACTATATATATATATATATATATATATATATATATATATATACATATACATATATATATATATATATAACAAAGCTTTCAATAATTCAGTTAAGATTCAATCTGAGTTATTGAAACGTAATAAATTTAACATCAATAACAACATAAAATCACGTTCAACAATGATAAACATTCTTACTGTAGTAAAATATAGTACTAACTGATAAATTTGAACAAATAAATATAAAATTAACAAAAACAATGAATAAATAAAAACATTAACTTGAACTTTAACTAAATCTTGAATTTGAATTAATTGGTACTAATTTATTCAAGCATAACCTTAAAAAATAAGTTTTTATAACAAATTATATGTATAAATAGTTATACATATAATTAACTATCAGGAGTTATATGTATAACTATATGCATTTTAAAGCATATTATTTTATTTAAACATTACTTAGATCATATTACTTTGAAAACTGGATCCAGAAGCTTTATTATCAATAACACTGTGGTACTCCAGATTAAAAATTGAAAAGTTTCTGTAAACATCCTGTTTTTGTTTCTCAATGTAGTTCGTAAGTCTCTTAAGTCTTAAGGACCTTATTATATCTAAAGTTAAAAGTTTTGGAGCATAAAAAAAGTTACAGAAACCCATCCTATTTTTTTCTTTTTTAATAGAGAAAATTAGGAATTCTTTGACTTTCAAACCTGCATTTCTTTGTGGGACACTGCAGTGTCCCATGCATGCAAGATTGGTTTTTGACAACATTTCAACTTGCATCAGTTAATTGTTTGCAAATAATTTACTCAAGATCTATATTCAAATAACTATAATATTATCCTAATAATACGTCTATTTGCACAAATCTTAATCTTATTTCTATAAGGAAAGATAAAAATTATTCGCGGTACTTACATACTTGCTTGCCATTCTCTTTATTAATATAAAATAATTTCTCACAAAATAAACGTAACGCAATGCAATGTCGATTTAAAAAATTTTTTTTTAGTTTTTTTTTAGTTTCCAGCTTTTAAATTAATTCCCATGCAAATCCCACAGGAAACCCACGTGGGATTTCCCATGTGTGTAAATACCATATGGTTCCCACATGTAACCCATGTGGGATTACCCACATGGGTTTAAGGTGACAAATTTCCATACGGATACCACATGGGAAAATCCGTCCCACATAAATCCCATAAATCCCACACGGAACCCACGCGGAACCCATGTGGGACGCGGTTTTATTTTTCACTGGGTAAGCATGCTATAAATGCAATTTAAAGCCTTTTCTTTCAAATGTGCACTATACTTCCAATGCTAAATAACTTTTTCAATCAATTGTGTCCTATTTGTGACCTTTTCTAGCAAAATTTTTTGTATTGCTTCAATATTCCATCCACAATGTACAGTTGACCGAGGCCTTTTCCATTAATAACCAACCAAAATATGACTTAAGGAAGATGTTTATTTGTTTGGATTATACAATCTTTATGGAATTTTTCATTGGAAGCCCTTTTCACATATTGAGCCTTTTTTATGGTAGACTTATCACTGAAGCATACCTGGAGGAAACAGAATTTAAAAAATCACTAAATACAAACACATGAATAATAGTGTGAAAAAAAATTATTTTTGTATTATAATATTTTGCTGATTTCCAGTCATCAACAGTAAAGCTGCTTTACTTTTTTGCCCAATCCAGGTGCTGTTTTCTCTGAGAATTGTTTAATATCGACTTTTATGCTGGCCTTCTACTTTTGATGCTCAATCCATGCAAACTTTGTTGAACAGTGATTGTTGCCACATTCAGTTTCACCTCATTCAACTTGCTGCTAATTGCAGAGTATGTAGCAAATTTTTTTTTTTTTTTCTATTTTTGCTAGCTCTCTCATTTCTTGGTGTTACTTTGTTTTTTCAATTGCATTAGCCTTGCCTTTAAATATTTAATAGGAAGCTATTTTTCAATTTGTCTTTGATCATCTCACATTGTCCTGATATTTCACTTATCCAGTAATGCTTATCAGTCAAAAGATCTTGTATAATTGCTTTTTTTTTAGAACTGATGTCTTCTTTTTCCCTACTTTGTTATTTAGAACTTTTAAACAATTTTTTTTTTACTTAAAAACTATTTCAAAACAGATAAAAATTGTTTATTATAGAAAATATTGAAACAAAGTATACAAAATGTGTAAATATTGTTTAAAAATGGTTCAAAATGTATTATAATATAAATCTAATGTAATTAAATCCCAATAGTTAACACAAAATATACTGCACTTAAAGAAAACATAGTGAATCAGCACAAATGACAAAACGCAAATGTCATGAATTAAACAGATACCGTTTGTCCTTTGAAATTGTTGGGATCCTGAAAATAGTTTTATAATGCTAACAGCTTACAGGTGTGTCTCTTGTGCAAAGTTGTCTTAAAAATTGTCTTAATTGTGAGTTTTAAAATCTCTTCTTCATCTGAGCCTAATAAATGAGTTCAAATGAGAGGGTAAATAAGTTCCATTTTAAATGTATGATGTGTTGATGTTTAAAATTTCCTGGAGAAAACAATCACTAAATGCAAACACTAGAATATCAGGAAAAAAAATTATTTTTGTATTATAATGACCTCCTAACCCTTACCCTAACCCTGACAGAAAATGATAAGGTTTCTTAGTCTTGATTGATGAAGCACAGCGTAAAATGATAAAAGTTTGATAAGTGATTTTCTACTACAATGAGCACTCTATTTTGTAGAATACATTTAAAATTATTCATATGTATATATATATATATATATATATATATATATATATATATATATATATATATATATATATATTTATATATATATATATATATATATATATATATATATATATATATATATATATATATATATATATACCTACAATATATTTATATTGTAGGTATATAGATACTTGTAGGTATAATAAAAGTTTAAAAAAATATTAAATTATTTTTTTTACTTTTTACAATGTTTTGTTTTTAGTTATATTTATGTTTAATTTTTGTATAAAAAATGATAATTTGTGGAAACTTCAATAGTATTTTTAATTTCAGCGTTTTGTTGTTATTAATATTTTTGTATTTTTCAGTCTGGGTAGATGCCTCTTATAATAGCATCATCAGCTGGTCGTAATATAATTGTAAAAGAGTTAGTGAGAAACTTAGCTGATCCTAATAAACAAACATCAACTGGTTGCACTTCACTTCATTATGCAGCTTCTAAAAATCGTTATGAGGTATGTTACTAAGTTAAAGTATTATGTGGTTTTTTACTTTTATTATTATTTCAATTTTTTTTTTTGTTTTATTATCATTATTTTTGTTGTATTACTTATTTTTATATATTCAATTAAAAAATTACTATTGCAGTGCTTAATAGTGAATTGCATTCCGCTAATTGTCAAATTTCAAATATTGATGAAAAATCTGTGATAAATAAATTTGCATAAAAAAATATCTTATCTCCTTAAGTTTGTATTGTTGGTTTTACTATTATGGATTTAGTATATAACTTTGATTTATATATAATTTATTTGTATATAACTTTAAGTTTTGTGTATAACTATAATTTTCAAACTTCAAAAGCCTAAGAAGAAAATGGGCAGTATATTGATTTAACAAAAAAAAAAAATCAGTTTAAAAAAAGTGATTTAACAAATTCTGATGGTCATCTCCATTATTATTGATTTAGACGTAGCCAAGTCCCTGACTCTTAAGAAAAAAAATTTAAATATTAATAATACACAAACCAAAACAGTTCAATAACCACAATAGCACAAGAGCAATTACCAACCATAGCTCATCAATTTGAAACAAGCTTTCCGACTACATTGTCAATTCAAAAGTTGACAAACCAGTTTAAGAACTTGGATTTGTACTGTAGCTTGTTAACTATAAAAGCATTCCACACTACTAAGTTGTGTTGTAACTAACAAGTAAAGTAAAATATTCAGTTAATTTTTTTCAAACATGAACAAGTAACCATGTTTGCTAGACTTTTTATTTCTCTACAACCTGTTCATTAGAAGTGTACTTTATGTTACTTTTTTAATTTAATTTAGTTCAAAGGAATACTAAAGATTAGTTTAAAGACTTGTAATAATTTTTATCAGTTAAAACCACCACTTGCAATAATTTACCTACATGCTCTTTGTGAGACTAATTAAAATTTGGCTATTCTATTTTCAGATTTCTGTGTTAATTGCTATTATTCTTTGATTTCTAAAGACTTATAATAAGTTGATTGACTCACTAATACTCCAATAGTCACATTTTTGGTTCTTTATCGTTCTCTTTTTCCCCAAAACTGCAACCTTTATGATATTTTGGATCATATTTACCTAATCCTTTTTTTTTTTTAATGCTTCAGTTAATGTTGTTGTTTTTAGTGACTTGTTTGTTACACTAAATGAATTGGTTGTTGTACCACAGACTCTGCTGGCTTAAAATCTCCAAATTTTTGTCTTTCTTAGTTTTGTGTTCAAATAGTTAACTTTGTGACTTGTGTTGTGACTTTGTGACTACCCTAATCACATACCTTCACTCCTTGATTTGTGTTTTGTAACTTTACTCCATAAATTGTGCCACCTCATATATAACTCCTGGGTTTCAGGCAAGCATTAAAGCTTTTATTCTTTCTTGTTAGTTTTATGTCAAATCTTATTTTACCCCATTCTTCTTATACAGCTGCTATTTCTAATCAAAATTATTTTTCTTTTATCTTTTCACAAGAACAACTGTCTTTAGAACAAGAGTATGGATTCACCAAACTTTCGTAACTCTTGCATAGCTCAACTAAGGTTACAGAAATTGTAGGTTCAGCGTTTTTTCGTAACTATTTGGTATTCACCAATGTTTCACAGCATTTCCATAAAAGTTAGGGTTGCGCATGAGTTGCGCTGAACTTTTGCAAAAACTTACGCAAAAAAAAACATCCGAGTTGACTTTTTTTTTTTAATAAACCAAGTTTTCGTAACTTTATAAAACAAAACTTTTTAATATTGAATTCATATAATTTCTAACAAATTTAAATTCGAGATTACTACTAATTAATATTTTTTACAGCCTAATAAAATGAAAGTAATATTTTTACAAAACTCCGCTATAAAAACTAAATACTTTTAATTGAATATTTATTTAGTAAAAAGTATTAAGAAAATAGTTTTAAGTAGAAAAGAGAAAAAGGAGTTAAAAATTGACTAATCTTCAATGACGTTATTAAGGGCAGGTAAATTTTGACAGTTGTTTAATATACAATTAATCTAGCTATAAAACTTTCATTTTCTTCAATAATAAATATCACATAAATAGTGTCTATTTAAAATACAAATAATTAAAAGTTTGCATACAAATTTGACCTAACCATGAACAAACTCAAGTTTCGAGTTTGTATGATGCCTAAACAAGTCATATATAAGACATCAAAAAATCCTTGTAACATTTGCCCATGTAAAATTCAACAATATATTATCGCCTTCGATTTGCAAACAAATAGTTTTAATTTGTGTTCTTTGTACAATGCCAAGTTGAATTGGTTGATTTGTGTTAATACAGCCTGAACATCGTGTACATCATCTTCATCATTGTCCTCAAAGTTTAAGTCATATTGAATTTCTAATCCTATGCAATTGCAAAAGTTCTCCAGTAAATTGTGCGTAAAAAATATTTTGCAGTATATTGTTAGGGTAAGCATTTGTTAAGAGCACTGAAGTGCTCCACCTCTCTTGTGACCTCCAAGGGTTTTTAATATGACCAAAGGATTGCTCCACATCACTATCTACGTGAAGGTAAACCTTATTGAAATATATTTTCTCTGATGTAGTTGTATCTGATGTAGATTACCGGCATTAGGGTTATATTCTAATGTTTTTTTTAGTTCAGAATTAGAAAAAATAAAACTCTTTACCCAGGATACTTTTCAAAAACATCTCTAAAAAAGTAAAATAGCTAATTTTAAGTAAGTTGTATAAATCAACTCTTTTAAACTTCATTAGTTACAGTTAATTGATAACAAGCATATTAAACAATAAATAATCAAAAGATTAATTACTAATTTTTTTGAAATAAGTAGTAATTTTTACCAATTACTCTTTAAAAACTCTCAGTTACTTTGATAAAGGCCTTATTGATATTAGCATTTTTGCTTCTGAAGAAATTAGGTCGCTCCTCAATGTGATTGATGACAAATCATTGTTAATGTGTTGACAATATCTCGATTTATTTTTATACAAATGAAATTTTTAAACACATTCTACATCAGAGTAATCATTTAAAGCAACATATTGAGCCTAATGCCAGATTTGATCTCGACCAAATAAACTAAATTTTCCATTAAACTAAAACTAAATAAAGCTGTTAAAATAACTAAATAAACCATGATCGTTATACTTAATGAGACATGTACCATTTAACAAAAAACTATGAAATAAAATATTTTTAATTTATATAGTTGTTTTTTTTTGTTAATACATACAGTGTTTTGTTAATATTTATGAAGATGTAATTGCTTTTTTGTTAATATAATAATTCAATGATTATATATATTACCAAAATCATAAATGCATCATAACAATGTAGCATCTTTTAAAATATACAATATATATTTTATACTATAAATAATATATAATATGCTATAATATCTTATTTTATATAACAATGTCACTATTATTTTATATAATAAGATGTTATTTTATATTTATAATATAATAACATCTTTATATATATATACATATACATATACATATATATACATATATATATATATATATATATATATATATATATATATATATATATATATATATATATATATATATATATATATATATATATATATATATAATAATATAACATCCTAATTATTAAGATGTTATTAAGTTAATAAGATGTTAAATTATTATGATGCATTTACATTTGTCTTAATATCTAGGATTATTGTTAACTTTATTATAATATTTACAATTTACATACAATAATTGTATATATTATAATAAGATTCTATATCAATCTGACAATATAGCTATATATATAGCTATGTTGTCAGCTATAAATATATCTGTATATGAATCATAATAATATTACACAATTTCTAATGTTTAGTAATTTTAACTTTACGCCAAAGTTAAGTCAGCTCCTAGCTTACATAACTTTTCTTGCTTAAATTGAGCTGAGTGAGTTTTTAAAAAGTTTCGTGAATATCATTTCAGCTTGGTGAATACCAATTTTTTAGCGCTCAACTTACGAAAAAACTTACATAAGTTTTGTTAAACGCAACTGCGCAAGTTTCTTGAATACAAATTTCACAGTTTTGAACTTACGCCAAACATACGCAAAAGAAAAGTTTGCTGAATATGCCCTAGGTCTTTTTATCATTACAAGAAATTTATTTAAATATGTATTATCTGATGCATTATTCTCAGATTACTAAATTTTGTGTTTTGTCCTAATAGTTAGGTTCTCAATACTTGTAAAAAAATCTTCAATATTGTCATTTATTAAGGCAATTTAAACAGTTTAACTCTCATACACGGATCTGATCTTTTCAATAACAAAATTTTAAAATCTCCTTTTTATGCCCTAAAACTTACTCTCTGGCAATAAGATATCGATCCTGAAATTATAATTTTAGTTCTCTTGTTCTGCTGCTGGTTTGTTAAATGTAATAAAACAAAGATTCTGTTTTAGCTCTGAGGCAAGAGATAAATTAGAGATACGCTCTTTTAAAAATGGTTTAAGAGACTTTTCAAAACCAATAAATCATTAAAGTTGTCCTTGATGGAGAACACTCTTCTTTATTTTCAGTAATGTCCGGGGTACCAGAAACTTTCATCCTTCGTCCAGTGTTGTATCTCATTTATATTAATAATTTTCTTTATAATCTTTCCTCTAAATTGGCTTTATTTACTGATTTAACTATATACTTCAATTTTGGTTTAATATACTTCAATTTACTACTTAATGATATTTTGAACAAGCAGTCGACTTTAAATATTAGGGATCATCCATAAATTATGCAACGCTAAGTTTTGTTCACAAACAAAATAAAAAAGATCTTCCCTCACAAAGTCTTAAGTTGAATAAGAAATAAAAATAGCGCATTGAGTTAAATGAAAATTGCTGCATAAAAAAGCTTAGGATCTCCTACTTCTTTTTTTTAGATAAATTTAGTGTTGCATAATTTATGGGCGATTCCGTGGAAGCTTGCAGTGGCTGGTGACTTTAAATATTGACATAATATGAAAATCAACATAATTAATTAAAATTATTTTGGTATTCATACTTTAATGAATGGTAACACTCATAAAACTATAGAACTCATTCTGAGTTCTATAGCTTAGGTCTTCTCAGATTATTGTTAACAGCTGGCCTTCATGGAATTTGCAAAGTTTTCATCTGTACATTGTGCCATTTGTCTTTTTTTTTGTTTCATACTTAGATACATAATACATTTTTGGATAGTTCCATGTGAAAACATCCAGGACATGCAACTTAAGATTTTAATGATTTTTACACCACTCAAAGATTTTAATAAGTTATGAGTATTCTAAAAAATTTTATTATCCTATTCCAAACCGTTTCAAAGATATGACTATTCAAACTTTTCCTTGAACCAACAAAAATCTGCCATTTTAAAAATGGTTTTACTCTTTGTTTCTGTTCTTTGTGCAATGTAAAGCTAAAAATGTGTACACTCACATATTTTGAGGCAAGGAATCTAACAAAACAACTTAAAATATTTAAAAATAAACATAACACCTTTAATTTTGCACTTTATTGCAATTTTACTGGGGCAAGTTTAATTACAAAAATATCGATCTAGTTTGACTCTTATTTTTATATTCAAACGTTGTCCTAAATAGTTTAGTTTGAGTTGTTACAAAGAATTAGAGTGTTTTTTTTTTAAACAGAAAAAAAAAAAAAATTTTTTTTTAATTTTTTATTTACAGTCTACAGTCGAGGAAGCTACTTTAGTTGTGCTTACAACACTCTTTTAACTCTAAAACTCCAGAACATGAACCTTGACAAACAAGGCTGCTGCGTGGAGAAACAAGTTGAACACGATACTACGAGGGATGTGTTTGAATCGAAATTAAAGCTTTTCGTTTATAAGGTGAGTGCTCTCCATAACACCACTGCCGCATAACTTAAATTAATTACTTATAAAACTGGAATTATGAGAAATCAAAGGAAAAAAGTTGGTACTCTTAAGTGCTTAAAAATTTTATATTTAATCATTTTTGGAAAATTTTCCCACCCACCCTGAGCTTCTTAAGACCCCCTCCACTCCTCTCCTCTCAAATTTCAAAAAAAAAATTTCATTCATTATTTTCTAAATTTTAAGACCAGTTTAGGTCTTAAAAATTAGAAAATATAAACTTACTTATAGGCAAAAATAAAACTCCCACTTACCTATTTGTTAAAACTACCTCCCTCCCCTCCCCCCCTTCATACTTTCCCATCTCCCCCCATTTATTCCCAGTTAGTTTAAATTTCCCAAAGGTTCATAAGAGAAAAGTAAAAAAAAATAATCTAAATCAGTCTTATAAATTAGATATAAAGTGTCACGCTAAACAAATAGAAAGCGTAATTAGTACGAAGACAAAGAACGAAGCGAAAAAATAAATTATGTTAATCATATTTTTTTAATGTTTAATAAATTATTGTCATTAAAAACCAAGATCATTCATTCAAAAGTTAAAAAAAATATTTTTATTTTTTAAATTTCATCAGTTATTCTCTAGTTTAGACTTTTTTTTTCATGTTTAATAAAGTATTTTTTAATTTATTCTTGTTATTCAAAAACTCTTTATCAACATTTTTACTGTTTATTTAAAGTTAAGAAAGTTACAAAAATCTTTGCATATAAATAAATAATAAACTTTAAAGTAAGTTGTTAACGTTTTTATATTAAAAGAATTAAAAATACTTTCGGTAAACTAAAATAGCTGGGAAATTAAACGGAAAATAACAACAACAAAAAAAATCAAAATTGAAACTCACAATGAAACATATCATTAATGTTATATTTGCATAAAACATAAAATAAGATAATTAAATATACTTGAATTTTTATGTTTTTCTATTTTATTTACGAATGCCAAAGTTTGATTAAAAAAATGATATTTATAAATACAAATTTTTTTTTTTTTTTAAATTTACAAATACAAAATTTATGTAAGTTTTGTACTTGTCAATTTAAAAATTTAATAATATTTGTATTTAAATATTTTTAAATTAAATATCTAATATACTATGTTTTTAATTGTCCAGATGAATTTCAATTGCTGCCCTCGTGCGGTGAGGGAATCTCACAATGCCCCTTAAATGCCTTTATTTTTTGAAAATTAGTTTTAAAATAGCATATTGCAATGAAAGTTCTTTTAACCTACATTCTATTTACCAACAAAATTCTCATTTAAAAGCTATCGAACTATTAAAAACTTTCTCATTTAAAAGCTATTGTTTTAAATAAGTTTTTTACTTTTCTCTGACAACACTTTAAAGCCTTGAATATCATATTATATTATATTAAATATTGTTTAGTAAAACATTCATTTTTGATGACGTGAAGGAATTATGTAAGATCACAATTATAATAGCAAAATTTAAAAAAATGCAATTAAAATAGATCAAGGTATCAAATTCATTTGTTCAAATTTTAATTGAAAACAATGCTCAGAATGAAATAAGTTGAATAATTATGGTTAAACATTTATAAAATATAAAAATATTCCTACTATGAATACAACCCACCAAAAAAAAATTCATTTCAATGATATATATGTATCTAAAAAATGTCAAATTTTTCTACTTATGTGGAACATTAATTTGCTTGAATAAATTAACTTAGAAATCCGCGCAAGCTTAGAGTTGCCTTAAACTTTTTTTTCTTAATTTTCAATATCGCAAAAATGGTGTATTAAATTTTTTCCTGGCTAACACCCTGTTATTTCCTACCTCACATTGTATTAAGCACCTGAGAGTAACTTGATAGTAATGAAACTGAAATAGTTTTAAACAAATCAAATTGTTCCTTTAGTTGTTGCTGACTCGCTTTTTCTGTTTTCTTAGTAATTTTACAAAACGCAATCCTAAATTTAAAAAATCTTGAATAATTTTGTTAGAGTTATCACAATGAATTGGATTGTGGTCTTTCCTAAAGCAGAAATAAAAAACGGTGTCATATGTACATCATTAGTAGATAATTTTAATGAGGAAATTTAGAATCAATATCTGACTTTTTTATTTTATGTTTCTAAATAGTTTATTAAATTTTTGTTACTAAACAAGTTTTTATTTACTAAATTAATTTTTAATGAATAATAAACAATTGTTTTTTTATTGACCAGTGGCCAATAATTGGTTGAGACAAATATTGGTAAAAAACATCAATATTTAAAAAATTTGCATTAACTTTCTGCATTTCATTATTTTATCACTTTTACATTATATGTGCTACAGCATGTTTTATATGATGGAGTATTTATTGTTTTATTTAGTTAGGCATTTAACAGTTTATAAAATTGAGCCTAAAAGGTAATTCATAGTCAGAATGTAATAATCATTAGAATATCATAACAGATATTGACAATCTAACTCTGTTTTTTTACCTAAAAATATTTTAAAGAAAATAGTTCTCACAGTAATAAACAAGGGACTTCCACTTAGGCAACATACTGCAATAGCGATAAGTTTTATTGCTAATTCAGGAGGTGATATTTCTAATTTTGCACTATCTTTTTTAATTGTATTTAGAGTTGTGGAAGAAGTTGTAAATAAAGGAAGAGAAATGATTGTAAAACATACTGATCACTTGCACTCAAAATATAGAACAACTCAGAAGTTGATGTCTAATAAATTTTGGAAAACTTTCCCACCCATCTTGAGCTTATTAAGATTCATTCCCCTCCCCCGTTTATTAAATTTTACTCAGATGCGGAGTCCGAAAAAGGAGTCCGTTTTGAACCTTTTCAAATCAAATAAATTTGACCCCTTTTTTTCTGTTCCTTTTTTTTTCTATTTAAGAAAAGACCACTCTCCAGTTCTTTGTAACAGCTCTTACTAAGTTATTCAGGACAACATTTAAATTAAAAAAAAAATCAAACATCAGCATTTTTGTAATTAAACTCACCGTAGTAAAATTGCAATAAAGGTCAAAATTAAAGGTGTTATGTTTATTTTTAAATATATTAAGTTGTTTTATTGGATTTATTGCCTCAAAATATGTAAGTCACATACACATTTTCAGCTTTCCATTGCACGCAAAACAGAAATAAAGATCCAAGATAAAAATTTATATTGCTTTTTTGATGCAGAGTTTTTAAAGAGAGCATTTAGAATGTTGAAAAAGAAAGAAACATGCTTAAACATTATTTAAACAATTAGTTTATATTACCCAATTTTTGGATCCAAACCCTGTAAATTTTTTTATTTGTTTTTAATATTTTTAGTTATATTTTTTCTTGCCACAAAAAATCTGAAAAATAACTGGAGAAAAGCAAAAACTGAACTTTGTCAAAGATATATGACGTTTTCAAGAAATTACTATAAAGTATTATCAAATACAATAAAAATAAATTAGCAATTTAAAAATTTACTTAAAAAATACAATATTTTTCAAGGTATCAAAGATACAAGTTATATTGACTTAAGTTGTCATATTTCACAATATTACTGCCATTTTGCTTGTACTTCTTCTATTTTAGGTTTTTTAAACATTGATTCCATAGGAACTATATGTTTATGTTCTGAATTTAAAAATAGTCGTCACATAGAGGCCAGTTAAAACTTGAATATTGACTTTTCGGGTGGAGCAACTTAACTTTAGCATCTTCTTTCAGGTTGTAGCCCTCAGAATTAGGGTCAGCAATTGGTTTCAGTTACAATGCTAATCCACCACTCATCATCATAGACTTCTACTACTTAACCCCCTAAAGTAACAGTATCAGTTTAGAAAATATCTTACTCCTTTTTTTTGTGGGTCTTTTTAATTACTTTATTTATATTTTATTATACCATTGTAATTTGATATAAATAAGACATTGTAAGGTTTTAAAAATCTTGTTTTGTTAATATTCCTTAAGAAATTGTATAAATCTCGATAATATATTCCGATCTCTGAACTTTGGCTCTTTGTTAGTATCAGATTATTATTTGTATTGCATTTCCATTTCCCTGGTTTCAATCTTTCCCAATTACTCACTGCTGTTTCCCAATTATTCATTTAATTTAACTTTTTTTCATGTTTATATAGCTCAACTATTGATTGCAATAGTTGAGCTATCTAAAAATTCAGAGGCAGATGTTAATATACAAGATAGAAATACTTCTGCAAGCCCCCTTCATAGAGCTGCTTCATTGTAAGCAATAGTTTTTGTGGGTTTTTTGCTTTGTGCAAAAAATAACTCTAAACCATTAATTAAAAAATGTATACATTGTTATATAAAAAGAGTGTACAGTATATATATGCAGTAAACTTTTTATACTTGACCCACTACTTGAGTTACTATTTTGGATATCTACATGGCAACAATATCCTTTGAGAACAACTTTTGTTCTCAATAGATATTGCCATTTTGAATTATTCTTTAAAATAAATAAAAACAGATTATAAATTAAAAAAATAAATATATAATTACAAATTGAAGAGTTTCAATTTATCATGTGTATACATCAAAATATTTTCAATGATTGCAATCTTTCTTTTTTTTAAAAACTGGTACAGTGATTGTTATTTAAATTTTCTTTTGTTACTGTAACTAATACTGTTGTAAAGAATTTCAATTATTTTAATCTTTGATTTAAAACAAAATAAACCATAAAAGTTTTCATTAAGTTCCAATTAAAATAATTAAAATTGAACCCAAAAAATTATTAAAAAGAAAAAGAAATTAAAAAAAAGAAATAAAAAAAAAAAAAAGTCAACAATGTCAGATTAGAAAAAAGTATTATTTTGTTATTTCTACAAACTCTTAAAGTTGTGAAATGTATGATTTTGTTCACTAACAGTTACTGTTATCTGATGTTTATAAACAATTTTTTGTAAAGATACATGATTGTTTATGATCTTTAATTAATCTTGAGATTATTTGAACCACTGGTTAGTTATTTGTAAAATTGCTCTCATATGGTTTTGCCACATGAGTTTTATAACCTATGTGGCTTGATGTATTTAAAATAAATTACATTATTTTTAATTCAAAAAAATGTCTGCATAAAGGTTTGTGCCTAAGAAGTCCAAATGAGGCCATATATGCAAGATTTCCATATGGATGTATAGTGGCTCACTGGCATGTATGTTTTTGTCATCAACATAATTCAAGGCAGTTAGTATAATTTTTAGTTTATAGCCCAGTCAAATTAGATTTTGATCTGGAAAAAATTAGGCGCAAACTGAAAATTGCTGGAAATGTTCTGCATGTACTCCTGATTCATATTAGAAAAATTGGCCGAATTGGATTAAAGCTTTATCTAAAATCCAAGATGGTGTTTAAAATATCATTTGTAACATCTGAGCCTGTAGATCATCTAGAAACATGATTCTTGTGTCTTGTATAATGTTTGTGAGGTCAAGGAATTCATTTCCGACATTTTTAGTTTTATAAAAAACAAAATGGTTCTCAAAATCCAAGATAGTGGCCAGTCTGAAATGCCTAATATCTCACCTTGTTGATCAATTTGAAGTATGGTTTTTGCAATTAGTATTATGTTCTTTAGGTCAGGAAATTAATTAAAAAAATTTTTTTTTGTGTGATCAAACAAAATGATTGTCAATATCCAAGATGACTGTCCAAACAGCATCCCAACTAAAATATGAAAGTTTTTATATCACTTGGAAAACAATTCTTGTGTCTTGTATAATATCATTGGGAATAAAAAGATGTAACGAGTTAATAATGATTTTTCAATAACTGTTTCATACATCTCGGTATAAAGTAATCGTTTAACCAACCAGTATACCAGTCTTAAACAAGTTTGCTTGGCAGAAAATGTTATTGTATATACAAATATCAAATAAAGAAACCGAAAATTCTAACTATATCACACTGTTTATAGAACAATAGCTTAACTACACGTATGTCAAAATGTTACAAAAATATCATAGTCATGTTTACTCTCTATGCAAGTTGTCTTCGTTTTTAACAGAACAAGGAGGCACAAGAGAATTTTTTATCTAATCACTTGAAAAATCAACTTTTATTATCAAAAAGATTTTTCAGGATTGGTCTACCTGCTATACGTGTTATACCCTTCCTTGATATTTTGTTTGGTTCATGGAAAACCAGACAGTGTCCTGTAATTGGGTGAAATATGTGTTGATTTCAAATTAAATTAACATTGAAACCAAAATGAAAAAGGAAAGATATCTTTCCAATTCACCATTGTCATTTTATGTAATTTTTAAAGGATCCTGACAATCCCTTAAGTTAATACATAATGCTATTATTAAAAGTTTGACAAGTTCAACAGAATTAACTGTGATCTTAAACCTTCATAAGTTTGCCAAGTAATAGCCATATTACTTTTCTCATTTTTTGAAAAATATCTTCATATCTTGATTCAGTAGAAAAAATGCAATGAGAAAGATACTTTAAAAATGCTTCTTTTAGCCATGTAAATCAAACATCATTTTTTATCAGAATATGGTTTCAAAAAGAATTCCTTTTTAATATACAATTGTTTGTATTCTGAACATTTAGCCAATCAAAAAAATCATTAAAATGATTGCAAAACTGTGCTGTCCTAACAGTATCTGATGGTGTATAGATTTCTAATGCATTACTACACAAATTACTTACAACTTGTTTAGCTAAACAAACATTGTTGTAAATAAGTTATTTCAATGTGCTCAACAGTTAGCTTAACACATGCATGCAATTGACATTTTAAATTTATAAGCAACAGTTAGTTTTGCAGCTAATTCCAAACAGTAATATATTATTGCTGGATGATAGCAAATCCCTTTAAGCTTTTTAAATATTTATGCTACTGATCCCAAAACATAAATGGTTCATAAATGGAGAAATCTGACTTTTATAAGCTCTTGACATTATTTGAACTAAATCACTTTCAAATATTTTTACTGATAGCTCACTGAGTGCTCAATCTCCTGCTTATTCAAAGCTAATTTATTTTTTGTTTCTTTATTTTCCAGACGAACACTCAGTAAGGTAATGGAGATGTATATATAATTGGAGCATTTAGTTTAGCAGGGAATCTAACATTAACTTTTTTTTGTTTTTAAATATATGATGTTACTTTTTTCAATGCTTTTGCTTTGAGAAAAGCAACTATTTTGCATCTACTCAATCAGCATAATACATGACTATAATTGAAACTACTGTCTGATTTAATGGAAACTTTCTTGTTGAAATAAAAATAAATCAATTTTTTTTGAAATACAATATTTAATGTAAGTGTTTGATTTTATTGTAAATACTGAGTGAGCTGAAAAAAATATTTAAATATAATTAAAAAAAATTAAAAGTAAAGCTTTATTTTTCATTCCTGACAAAACTTTATAAAAAAGAATATTTAAATCAAAGTCAAATAATACTTTTTTCTCAAAAACCTTCTCTTTTAATAATTTTTTTCTATGAAACTCCTTAAGCTATGGCAGGTTTTTTCAATGTAGTCTGCTGAAATTCTGTTCTATGCTTTGACCATGGATATCTTCAGTGTCTCAATATTGGGAAGAGGTTTGTTACATGCATCAGTTTAAAGTTATGCTCAGATAGAATAGTCTAGTCGGTTGATATCTGGTGAGTTTGGCAGCCACAATTTCTTTTGCTTAAAATTTCTGATGTTTAACCTTAGCCATTCCTGCATTTTTTTTTATATTTGGCATGGAGCCTTATCTTGGGTAAACACTACCTTGTCATCAGGGTTGAAAGTTTTAGGTATGTTTCTAAAGTTTTAGATATGTTTCTAGAATGTTTATGTTAGCAGTAGTGTCAAGTTTGACCCCTTTTCAAGCAATACCAGGGGCATTTTTTCCGCCTGAAAATATAATAGCAAAAACCATTATTTGACTAGAATGTGTTATCTTAAAACTGTGTCAGTATTAGTCAGGAATGTTATCACCATCCCATCTGACTAAAACCCTATCATTTTGATGGTTTGAGATCTTGTCCACTGTAAAAATTTTTTTATCCTTTTCTACTCTATTATTTCAAACAATAAAATCAACATGTCTTTTTTAAGAAAATCAAGGATATGCTTGCATCTGTCCAACCTTTTTTGTATGTTAGCAGCAATGAGTAATGGTTTTAGCAGTTCAAGCTGACGACCTAGCTCCAACATCATCTTTTAAGAGTGTTCTCGTTGTTGTATTTCCCATGTTTATCCCCTTGGACATCTTGCTGATTGATCTCACAGGGTTTCAAGCAAGCCTGGCTTTTCAGTTCTAATTGCTGCTGGTATTCTTTTTTATCTTAGTCTTCCACTGTCTTTTTTCTTTTTACATGACCACATGCCTGAAAACAAACTTAAACATGAAAAGCTGTTGCTCTACAAGGGTGGTCTGAAAAATTCCCAACCTCGACGTGAAGATGGCAGCACTCGTAAATAAAAACAAGTGAATTTTGTTTGTTCATATGTTGGTAGTTATTCACCAAAGTTTTAGCCATTTTGAACGCGCAGTTGTTATGTAACAGTCGTTTGAGTGAGTTGATGTGAGTAATTTTGTAAAAATGGACAAAATCGAGTATCGAGCTGTCATTAAATATTTGTTTTTGAAAATCAAAGATACGCAAATCAAAGATGAGATGGGTTCTGTGTATGGGGACTCTGCACCATCATTTACCACAGTGAAATTTTGGGCAGCTGAATTCAAACGTGGCTGTCAGAATTTTGGAGACAATGAACGTTTAGGATGTCCAAAAACTGCAACTACCGATGAAAACATCACCAAAGTTCACCAAATGGTGCTAGACAATCGCCGAATTAAAGTGAGAGAGATAGCAGAGGCTATGAACAAATCAAAAGAATGTGCTTGTCATATATTAAATGAAAATTTAGGCATGAGAAAGCTACTTTATGGGGAACTGGCTCCAAAAAAAGCAAAAACTGTTTTTCAGCTGAAAAAGTGATGGCAACTGTTTTTTGGGATAGTCGTGGAGTTATTTTAATCGATTATCTTCAAAAAGGAAAAACCATTACAGGAGCATACTACGCATCATTGCTTGACAAGCTAAAGGAATAACTTGTGGAAAAACGGCCACATTTTCAGAAAAAAAAACCCTGTTTCACCAAGACAATGCACTGTCTCTCACCTCAGCGGTTGCCATGGTGAAAATCCACAACTTACTGTTTGAAATGCTTGACCATCCGCCTTACTCACCAGATCTGGCCCCAAGCAACTTCTTTTTGTTCCCTAATTTAGAAATTGTGCTCGTAGGTCAGAGATTTTCATCAAATGAAGAGGCAATCACCTTCGTGAACAATTATTTTGCAGAAATAATCGCTGAGTACTATTTGGATGGGTTACGGAGACGGGAGCATCGCTGGGAAAAGTGTATAGAGTTACAAGGAGATTATGTTAAAAAATAAAAAATAATTTTCAAAAAAATGTCTTTTACCTTTGATAGGTTGTAAACTTTTCAGACCACCCTCGTATGGACAACCAGACTTCAGTAATTTATTGGGTGGAATTCCAACTCTTAGAAGTTTAATAATTTGTTCATGTCTTGAATTCATTTTTACATTTTTTTGGAAAAAAAGATTTTTTCTTTAAAGATGTCTAATTGGCACTTTATCTATCTATAAAATTAAAAAAGTCTTGGAAGTTTTATCCCAGCTTTACCAAACCTATCCTAATTTAACGCAAATTTTTCGTTTATTTAGTTGGAAATTTTTCAGCTAACCCAGCACATAATAATTTTAGAAAATAGATAAGACCATCAAAATAGATTTGATGCAGAAATATCACTTAAAATTTGAGACTAGGTTTAATTAGCAATAATTAATTAGTAAGTTTGATAAAATAATTAGTATTTGGTATCAAATTCCTTTATCAAGTTGTATATAAATTGTCTTATTATTTTTTGTTTAAATAATTTAAGAAGCCAAGTCTAAAAGCCCTAAAAAGTGATGTGTATGATTTTTATCAAAAAAAGCATGGAAATGGAAAGCATGTTATTTCGAACCATTTTTCAAGGTGAAAGGCTACTCTAAAGCAATTTATAGTTGAATGCATGGTTACAATCAAGATAAACCATGGGGTCGGAAACCTGGAAGTGGAAGAAGGCCTACCTTTAATACAAAAAATGACTGCATCAAATTAAGAAAAATGTTTAATCATTGAAGAGGTCCACTTTCAAAGACTGCTAGAAGGGTTGGTTGTAGTAAAAGCACTATCGAACAAATCGTAAATGCATTAAAAAGCCTTTGTTATATAAAAAAAAAAAGATAAGGCAGAACTCCTATATGGAGGCTTTAGGACCACCAAAAAAGTTGTCAACCTTATTCAAAATATCGTGACCAAATTTATTATTGACGATGAGTCTTACTTTAATTTGTCAAATAGCACGCTGACTGGTAATAATACATACCATTCAAATGATCGTATGACGTTGCAAAATTTGAAAAAAAATAGATTTTATGGATCTCCCCACGAGGGGAGATCCATATAAACAATTTACATTGTTCCTTCTGACCTAGCAAGAAACCAAGAGATCTATTTAAAAGTGTTTTTAAAAGTGTTTCCCACCTTTAATTAATAAACATTGAGACACTAAGTACATCTTTTGGGTTAGCTTAGCAGCATTTACGATGCTAATTCAGCTTATTATTTAAATTATTAGACTTAGCTATTGATTTTAAAAACATAAGATTACATTTATTTATAAAATTTTATTGCTTTTTTATTACTTGAAGACCCTGTACATCTATTTACAACCAATTCACTAGACTCGAATATATTTAAGCAATTATCTTCAATAAAATTATTTTTAAATATTTTTTAAACTTATTTATTTGAATATTTTTGAGTTACCAAGTATATCGATAAAAAAATATATATAACTAATAAAATAAATAAATAAAATTGTATTAAATAATGTGAATAAAAATGTTTTTAAAATAAACCAGTCATTGCTCTCCTATGCAAACTGATATATAATATTTTCTAATAATGTATCATTTTAAAATATAAAATGCATAAATGCATAACATTCACTATGCTATTTCAGTAACAAATTGGCTAAAAACCCAGAAGGTACCATTTGTTCAAATAAAAGACAACCCTACAAAAAGGCATGTGTTGGTTGTGTTATAAAGTTTAAATTTTGTCACATCAGGGCTTAAACTCTCTGTCACAAGTAACAAACCATCAACCTGCTTACACAATTTAAGAACTAATATTTTTTATTAAAAAATTGTTTGTAATTTGCAAAATGGTTTATATATAGACTTAAATGCAATTACGCTCTTTGGAATTAAAGCATCTCTGTTAGAAATGATGTTAGATTCTTTTTGTATACGTGAAATTTTTAATGATCTTATACTGTTATTATAAGATATCATATCTAATAGATAATGCTTTTCTAAAATAAAAAAATGCTTTATTTCTATTTGAGTCTTTAAACTTAAATCTTTAACAGGATCTTAAAGATTAATGGCAATCAGACATTTCCTTCAAGAAGTATTAAAACTATCATTAAAAACATTTTTTTATAT
>NC_088927.1:20180000-20207500 GCF_038396675.1 Hydra vulgaris
TGTAAGTATATAATTTGAATTTTATGATGTTTAGACTTTCTTCCTGATGAACCTACAAAAGGAGAAACAGCCTGTCAAAGAAAAAGTTAGATTTTGTTTTAATTTTGTTATCAAATATACTAGCAGAAAGCAACCCATAATACGGGTTATGGTCGGTCTGTTGCGTAATTAATTTATAGTGGTTGTTTTCCACAATTTAAAGTTGCGAAACCTTAACTAATACCCTTATAGAAAAACGCTTCAAATTGAAAAAATTAAATCATCTTTAATAATAAATAATAATAATAAATAATAATAATAAAGGTTTGTTAAACTCCATACTCAAGCAGCGAGTTGAGTATGGAGTTTAACAACAATGGATGTTAGACTAAACAGCTTTTACTTAAGGTTAAAATATAGTTAAATTGTTTTAAATCTGTCATAAGAGCTTTTGAAAATGTTAATAGATTTTGCATCTATAGTTGCATCTTGATTTAATTTTTTCCATTTTTCTGAAATCCTATTTGTAAAAAATTCATATCTTGCTGTTGATCGTTTAACTAATTGTCTTCTAATACGCATGTTGTGACCATGAGTGATTGAGTTTGTTAGAAAATCGTGTGGATGATGCCAAATTACATTGTCATAACCATTAATAATTTTACACATTTGAATCATGTCACCTCTTATTCTTCTTTCACTTAATGTTGTCATTTTTAATTTATCTAATCTTTTATGATAACTTAAACCTTTTAATTGATGAATTCTTGTTGTTCTTTGTTGTACGTTTTCTATTTTCTCAATGTCTTTTTTAAGATAAGGATTCCATATCGAAGCACCATATTCTAAATGAGGTTGAACTAACGATGTAAATAATAGTTTTGTGCTTTCTTCATCCAAATAACTGAAACACCTCTTTATCAATCCTAACTTCTTGTTTGCTTTACCAACTGCAATATTGATATGTTCTTCCCATTTCAAATCATTTGAGATATAAATGCCTAAATCTCTTTCTAGAGTGGTTGTTGTTAAGTTTGTTTCATCATCATTACTGCTGTCTACCATTTTATAGATACATTTAGGATTATTTGGTCCAATATGCATAACTTTGCATTTATCAACATTAAGCTTGATTAACCATTTGCTTGACCAATCCAACAATTTATCTAAATTACCTTGTAAATTACTCTGCTCAGACTCACCTTGCAATATTGAAATTATTTTTGTATCGTCAGCATACAAAAGCAGCAGTTTACATAAATTTTGTAAATTTACAACCAAATCATTGATGTATATAATAAACAATAGGCGACCAAGTACCGAACCTTGAGGAACGCCACTTGAAACCAATTTCCGATCTGAAACCTTATCGCCCAAAACAACTTTTTGAGTTCTATTACTTAAAATTGCTTTGCACCAATTTAAGAGTTCACCATTTATACCATAACTAGCTAACTTAACACATATTCTCTCATGTGATACAGTGTTAAACCCTTTTGCATAGTCCAAAAACACAATATCTATTGAGAAACCATCTTCTAAAGCTTGTGCTAATAAGTCCATTGTTTCCAATAGGTTTGTACTGCAACTTTTACCTTTTACAAAACCATGCTGTTTGTTTATAATCAAATTAACATTTAAACTTAACATAAACTTTAAAATTAACATAAAAAGTATGAGGAGGTAAAATAATTTACCAATTATTTAACATTATTTGAGTAATTTACAACTGGCATAGGTCATATCAGTGTAAGGCAGAACCATACTCCTTGTCATTCCTATGTTCAACACAATACGTTTTCAGTTACTGACACAAAATAATAACACTTCATCATGCTTTAATTTGACAAAAAACTCAAACTAAATTCTTGTCATTTTTTTTTCAAAATGAACTTTAATTAATTATTAAGATTAATTTGAAGTTAACTTATATTATACAGGAGTTATTAGTTTTTTGGTATCCCCCTGATTCATTTTTCTTTGAAAAAGAAAATTGTCTTAAAAACGTTAAATTTTTTATTTAACGTTATTGTACTGAATTGCTTAGTTATTAAATAATAACTAAGCAATCGAGTTATTAAATAATGATTAAGCAATTGTTCTCAATTGCTTAGTTATTAAATAATAACTAAGCAATTGAGTACAAATACTTTTCTAACAAAAAAAATTTAATTTACAATCAAACATGTGTATAACGAATTTAAAAAAACATGTAAACTTTGATCTTTTATATTGCATGAATGCGTTATATGACAAACCTTATATAAAAATTGTAACAGATGAGTAGACATAAAAGAAAAAAAAAAAAAAAAAAAAACTGGAAAACAATTTACCTGCTTTTCGGTAACCTGTTGTCATACTTCAGTTGCTGTCATGATGCACCTTGTCGGTGTTGTTTTATGACTTTATTTCATGTTGGCTTTTAGTAAACTTTAGTTTAATTTAAAAGACATCACAATAGATTTAAAATATTTTAATTAAAAAGCAAAATAACTAATGCTTCAAGGAGCTAAACTATAAACATTAAAAATAAAAAATAAAATTGAGATAATAATAAATTGCATTTATTTAGAAAAATATATTGTCTTGGCTTATAGTAAATTTTAAAAGCAAGGAGTTGAATAAATTAATTTACCAATTTATTATTTTTAACAATAGAATGTAGCATCGTTATATTATGATAATTAGGTAATGAATCAATTTAACTATATTTAAGTTTATTTGGTGAAAAACAAATGAAATTTTAATTGAAAAGACCAAAAGAAATCAAATTTACAACATAATATGTTATTAAAAAAAAAATTACAAATTGAAAAAAATAAAAATAAATCTCCGAAGGAAAATCAGCAACAAAAAAGTTATAAATATCTTCACTGATAAAAGACATTTACAACCTTAAGGTTGCTGTTTCTTTGGTGTCTCCAAACACCCCGGTATGGATGAGCCCTCTATTTGAAGGAGGGCCTTCCATACCGCCATTACTACACCACTTATTGAAGGACCTCTCCAATAGAGGCCCTGGGTGTTGGTAGTGATAATTTCTGTACTGCTCAAATGTTAACGAATCGAAATTTACAAAAGCTCTCAAATGTTAACGACTCTAAAATTACAAATAGAAGAATATAATAAAAGTTATAAATATTTGCAACTTTATTTAATCAAAATATAAAGTATAACCTCACCATTTTCACAGGTAACAGAAGACGATGCTAAAAGTATTTAAAAAAAAAAAGAGAGTAAATTGAAAAGGCTTTAACATGTGAAAAATTTTATTTTAATAAAAATATGAGTAAAGCGCGAACAGTTAAAAAATGTCATATTTATATTAAATAATTCTTTCACCTATTGTACATATTTCTCCATACAAAATATATAAAATATAAAACACATCCCCACCAATCATGCTTATACCAGACACTAAAGACAAAAAAATATACCTCAGAGTTATCTATAAAATAATATTTACTTATCAATGAATATAAAATTATAATTTTTTTACCTATTCCCCTCATTTCCTCCATAAAGTTGTGTAAAGTAAGAAAAAAGATAACTGAAGCTAAAACTAACTAAAAATAAACTAAAAATAACTATAAACTAAACCAAAACTATAAACTAAAATAAACTTTGATTCTTTATATCTGTACCTCAAAAGACAAAGGTTGGTTGTCCAGTTTTTTGTGTAAACAAGTTATGTATGAGACCTTTTTAGTTTTTTCAGTATCTACAGAGGTATAAAGACTGTTGTCCTACGACAATGTGAAACAAATATAGGTCAATATAAAAGGTCTGGTGACCCCACAATGTTTAAAGGAAAAATGTCTGTTGTCCAGAAATGAATTTTCACTTTTTTTATTTAATTTTTTTTTTTTTTTTTGTCAAAATTATATTTAATGTGCCTTAAGACAAATAAATAAAACACGAAAAAAATTACATAAATTTAACCATCAAGAATATGCCAATAAAGACTAATTATTTTACTATTTCCTATCTCCTTAACATTTCTAAAATGTGACAACCAACCTTTGACTTTTGAGGTACAGATATAAATGCTTCATTTATTTAACTTTACTAATCATATAATTTACACCTAGTTTTTGTTCCAACTCTCCTAGAAGAAAAAATAAAATTAAGTTAAAGTACTTGAAGTTTTCAAATTCCAGTTACAGTACAAATAAACAAATTCCTATTAACAAATATCTAATAGCAAAAACACTGACTTATTTCACTCTTCAATTCTGTGTCTAAATAATGAAAGCACTTAAGTGTATAGACGTTAAAATATCTATTTAATTTTTTTTAAATTAATTCACTTAACTAATGTAACTAATACCTTTATTAGCTCTCTCTTGATCAACTAAAGAAAATAAATCTTAATCAAGCTTACTTGATATAAAATGATAAAAATCTGTCTCGCTAAGAATTTTGAATTTCTTCTCTTTATTATTGACAATATAATTTTAAGTAGGACCTAAGTTTTTGGGCTTATTGTATAAAATTATAAAAACCTACTGTTTTACTTTAAAGTCAACAACAACATTTTAAAAAATATTTTAGTTACTTTATAAAAAATAAAAATCCTTTTAAACTTACTACATCTCTCTTCATTGTTGTCAACTAAATAGAAAAACAAACAAACAATTGATACAAAATTTTCACTTTGGTAGTAGGTTATTAAGTAGATTAAATAGATCTTTGATCTATTTAATCTGCTCTAACAGTCTCCAACCTTATCAATAAACTATAATTATAAACTATAATATAATATAAAAATAATAATAATAATAAATAATAATAATAAAAATAATAATAATAATAATAATAAACTACAACCTTATCAATAAACTATAATTATTTTTTACAACTCAGTGTAATTTAACATAGATATGTTTTTTAAGTAATTAAAAAATATTTAAGATTATAATATTTAAGATTTTAAAAACCTGAAATTTTAAACCAACTTCAGAGATATATTAAAAAGTATTTTTATTCCTTTTTAAAAATTTAAAGCTTTTTAACTTACTTTCTCCAATAATACTGTTGCCATCTAAACAGAAAAGCAAACAAATATTTAAGTCCATTTTTTCTTTAATCTACTTTAATTACTTTAGTAATACAATAAATATTTAATCTTTCTGGATTGAATTAATTTACAAAAATTTTCATCAAGACCATTTTATCATTGTAAAGTTAAATTAAATCAACAAACATGTACGAACTGCAATTTATAACATTTAATTATAACAAAATGGAACGAAACTTATTTCTTAGCAATAGTTTTTTAAAGTTTATTGTTTTTTATTTAACCACTTAAAAAAATATTTTATTCAAAATAACTTATGAACTCTTTCTACCAATGAAAGGTAAATATAAAATTGTTATAGTAACCTCTGATAGTGAATAAACAATTAAGGTCCAGAATATTACCCTAAAACCATTTAAAATATTTTTAAAAAGTACTCAGTCAAGTTATTTAAAATGATTTATCTAATCAAATTGTTTAAAACGATTTTTTTAAAACCAGTTCCTCTTAGTAGAAAGTAAATAGATCTTAAAAAAATATTTTTTTTTCATAAACACACCAAATCTGTTAAATATGTTTGAAAGTGCAAATATATTTCGATTATATTTGAAAGCGCATGAAATCAACCACCTCCTACCATATTATATTTCTAAAACTTATAAATGAATAATGGTATCAATAAGAAGTAGAAAAAAATTCAAGCTATATCAAAACTAAAAATGATTAACTTTCTAATAGTACTTTTGTGATCAAATTGTAATTGTATTCTTTAAATTATTATCAGAAACTAATTTGAAAAAACAATTACTTTTTATCAAAACTACAACACCCCCTGGTCTAACATGATCATTTCCAAGGTTGTTTACATGTTCATGTAAGGCATCATACTGCTCGCTTCTCAGTTTGTTTTGGTTATTTCTGATGAAAGCAAGGCTCTGGCCTTCAATTTTAATATACGCATCAACAGCATATTGCTGATTCAACAGCATATTGCATATTGTTTTTTGCCATAAAAGAGTAAAGAAAATAATTGTCTAACTGAAGTTTATAATTGCATATGAATTGTTAAAATGGTTAAGTTATTTCAATAAGTTTTAGAAAAAAAGAAAACTTTGTCATGTTGTTGTTAACTTACGTTACATGAAAATTGCAAAAGTTCTTTTGTTATTTTCTTGAAATATATGTTTTAAAGTATGAAATCTGGCCAACAACAATATGAACATGTTAGCTTTATTTTCACACTAAATTAATTCGGCTTATGCAAATAAATTCATGGTTAAAATAATATTTTACAATGAGAAAAACTGTAATTTTCACAAGCATAAAAGTGATTTAAATTAATTTTAGTACTAAAGGTATATTTTAAACTTTTATGTGTCTACATCAATATTCATTTCCTAAAAGTTGACAAAAAATAGAGTAAAATTTGACGACTTTTCATTCTTGAAACACTTTTCAAGTGTTTTAAGACATTTCATATCTTGAAACACTTATCTATTTTAATTTAAAATTCTTATCACTTTAACTCAGAAATGTGATCCTTGGTAGAACAAAACTTTTTTAAAGAGAAACATGTTAAATATATTCCAGAACTAGTATGTAATAAGATTTAGTTTTTGTAATATTTTTTTATGTCACATTTTATGGCAAAATTAAGTTTGGTAGAGTTTGATAGGGTTTTATTCTGAAACCTGTTTAACACCATTATAATTTTGCTATTTAACACTACTAAGTAAAATCAAAACTACTTTAGCGCATTTTAAATATGCTAATTATTTTATTTATTTACAATTATGCTAATTATTTATAATGCAGCAATGAGTTCCATAAATTTGATGAGCAATTCAGTATGAATATGTCATGTTAAGTAAGAAACTATTTTTCTTTTGTATTTCAATTTTTGACGTTGTGTAATTGATTCTTGTCTCAACATTGGTTTATTTTTAAGTTCAATTTTGTTCAAGAATATTTATTATCTTATAAAGCAACAAAGATACTTGAACATAAGATAAGATACTTATAAAAATCTCTTTATCTTCTTGTTTCTAAGATTGTTAATTATAATATTTCAAGTCTTCTTTCATTGTTAAGTTTTTTTTAAAAGGTATTAATCCTTTCATTCTATTCTGAACCTTTCCCAAGATATTTGTTTTCTCTTTTATAACATGGTGACCCCACAAAAAAAAATATGATTTGTATGAGTTTGCTAATTTTATACCAAACATAAAGTTGTTTTTAACATGCCCAATGTTGAATTTATTTTTGGTGAACACAAAAAAATTTACCGTTTGCATTTCATGTTTGTTTCAAAAATTACACTTGTCTCTTTCACTATTCAACTCCAGCACTGTTTAAAGAATATTTTATTCTTGGACTATTGCCATAATCTTTTTTGTATTAAAGCTGAGAAGCCATATTTTTGACCTTTCATATTTCTGAAAGTACTTTTGTATTATCTGCATAGAGCTCTGATTTGTTCTCAAAATTATCAACTAAATTTTCAAAGAATAAAAGTAACATTTGTTACGTTTTATAACAATAATGAAATGTTTGTAACAATAATTAAGTAATTATAACAAAAATAAGATAATTATAAAATAACAAAATATTCATAGCAATACTAAAATATTAACTATAATATAGAGTTTTTATTATCAAAATTTATATTATATTTTGTTTAATTATTTTAATAAAAATGAAGTTTATAAAATAAAAATGAAGCTGCAATGATCTTTAGAAATAAAGTATTTATGAACTTGTTACCAGTAATATTCGAGTTGAAAACCAAACCTGCTCCATTTGATAAAAGCTATTTGTGTAGTGAATCTGTTTTAAAAAATGTATCACCAATAGAATGGTAGCTTAAATCTTTGGACTGCAACATTATCATGGATATTGAAGGTTTGTTAAATGCTTCTAGTGCTGGAATTAAAAGAATTTTTTCAACTTTTGGGCTTGTTTATTCCAAGTTAAGAAAGAAGATGAGAGTAGAAAAAGCGGCAAAGCTTGTTTTCATATACATAACATTAAATAATGATGTATTGTTTGATGAATTACAGCAGTAATGTTAATAGAAAATATAATTTACTCAAGTAAAACGACTAATGCTCTTTTTTTATTTGAAAAAATCTCTTTCATTATTAACCTTATCTACTTATAAATATATTCGTCAGATCAAAAGGTATGCAGCAACTTAGTAGCTGGTTTAAAATTTTTTTTTTTTACTCATTAAATGTAATATCCTCAATCGTTTGCCAGACTATGATAAAAACATTAAAACAGTTAAAAACTATGTTAGCCAAGCAGTAGTTAATGTATTTTAACAATAGTGTCGTGTTGATGTCAAAGAAAAACTCAAAGCGAGAAAAAAAAAATCTCAAGAGGTTTTTCTGGCAATTTTAAAGATGTTCCGCTTGTATCGTCTTCTGTAAGTGAAGCTGTTATAAATGAGATTCTTCTATGCTGGTCCTCTAAAATCATACCCTTAATAACAAAAAAATAAACGATTGAGTTTTTTTTATGAAATAATATTATTTTATTTTAGTAATTATAAATTCATGTGAAACTAGACTGTTGTTTTTATTAAATTTTTAAAACAAAACCATATGTTTTTGAACAGGTTTTTCATTACAGAAAATGTATTTAAAGTTACCCCCATTTGTGGGCAAATTATATTAATATTATTACTAGTTAAATTAATAGTAAAATCTTTTTTTTGAATATTACATTAAATTTGAACTATGTAAGAGCCGACCTTACCCCCTATATGCGTTTTATTAAGTTTTAATTATTATCAATAATGAAGGAAAGGCATGTAAAAAAATCTCAAAGATGTTCAAATTAACCCTGGTTCACTCAACATTTTTCTTCAAAATCAGTGAAATCATAAAATACTATGTTGTAAAACAATTATGAAAAAGTTATGTTAAAATCATTTACAAAAAAAAATTTAATTGGATCTTGCAAAAAAAAATTGGATCTTGCAAAAAAAAATTTAATTGGATCTTGCTGAAATAATTCATTTGCATATAAAAAATTCAAAATCCTGCATATTGTTAAAACTTATTAAGTCTAAATAGATTTGTTTGCCCAAAATAATTTTTGCTTTTTGATAAATATTTTTTATCAGATTTGTAAATTTAAAAAAAAAGTTTAATTTAAGTAAAGATTTTGTTTCATAATTGTATCATAAAATAACATTAAAAAGTTAGTTTTCGTGATTTTTGATGTTAAGTTTGTGATATTGCAATACATTATGACGATGTGTCATTCAGATGTTAAATTTGTGATATTGTGATGTGTTATTGGAAAGTTAAATTTATAATATGGCGATGTTTTGATTGGAATGAATATAGTGATCAAACTTATATGATGGTATTGAAACTCTCATTTGAAACGAAATATTTTTTTGTTTCAAATCTTAAAATTAAAAAAATCTTTTTTTTTCAATGTTATTAAAATTTTTAGAGTTTGTGAAAATAAATTTAATTAGTCAAAAATAGATTTTTCACTTAAAATCTAAAATTTCTTTAATAGAATGCTGTTGCAACGAGGTTTGAGAATGAATAAATCTTCAAAAAAACTTTGGCAAGAGGTTTATAAAAACTTTTTTTTAAGAAATTCTTTGTTAAATTTTAATTTGTTGAACTTTAATGTAGAGATTACTATATATTTTTGTTTTATTTTATAAACATTCTTTTTTATAAAATATTTCAGTATTTTCGTATAGAGTTGCTTTATGTTGAAAAGGTATTTCTTGAACTATGTAAATATATTAAATCTGAAAGTGTCTTGTAAAACTTGACCTAGCTAGCTAGTTACAAAACTTTGGATTTTTTCATTTTTGTCATATTAACATGTTTTCTTGAATGAACTGAAATAACTTTTATTTAACTTCATTATTAAGCTTTAAGATTACTTTAAGTAAAATATCGTATTATCTGAGTAAAAAAAAAAATTAACTTTAAGAAAATGCAGCGTTTTCATGAAATAAGAAGTAATTGACTGGGGAAATGTTGCAAACGCATAGTATTTTTATCATAAATGGCAAGCAAATAGTTGCTTACCATATATTAAGTAACTTTGTGCTTGAAAGGTACCATAAAAATTGCTAAATTAGTATATACCATAAATCATATAGCAAAACAAATATTCTTCTGATCTTGAAATAAATTGTTAAAAAACAGCAGGTAAAAGTTTCTAAATAAAGGTTTTTGTAACTCTTTAACTACCACTATATAAATTTTATATAACAACTATTTCTGGTGCTTAAAAATAAAGATAATACAACATTGGAATGTAACTTTAAGATTTTGATAAATAATGCACATTTTTTATCATATTTTTATATTCGCAACTGTAACTTTATGATTTTATTTTTACTAAAAACTAAAACAGCTTTAATATTTTGCTAATAAAAAGAAATTTTGAATAAAATATTTTAAACTACCTAAATTGAATTTTTTTTAAATATTTTTGGTTAATAATTTTTAAATTATTGACAATTATTAAAATAGTAAAACTATTTTTATTATTATTATTAATTTTGATTAATAATAATCCAGCTTTGATGTATGAAACATTTTATGGAATTTCTAATGATATATTTAATTTTACAGAAAGTATAACAGTCTTTCACAGATATATTTAATTTTACAGAAAGTATAACAGTCTTTAACAGAAAGATGTGTGAGCGCACATCTTTATATGACCAGGCAAATTTCATTTGACCGCGGCTATTTCAAAAAACTTTTTAAAAATGCGCTGAATGAAAAATATTCTGAATTATACCTTAAGTAAAATAAATTACATCTAAACTTTGAACAAATGTTTTTATATTTGCGAAATGCTTTTAAATAAAGTAACAATTTACTGATAATAGTTTTTTTATTAAAGTATAATTGACAGTTGTATATATTTTTTTAATTTATAACATATAAACTGTATTAGTGTGCATTTTTTATAATAAATATTGTTAAAAAATAAAAAATAGTTTTGTTTTTATAAATAATGACATTCTATGACAACGAAAGTCTTTAACAAATTTTAATAAAAGAATGATTAAAGTTAATACATTTGAAAAGATAAACAAAAATTTGTTGAAAAAAAAAAAAATGTTTTAGAAAGCCGTTACAATTAAATAAGTTTGATCTTAAATGCTTTTATAATATCGAAACGGTTTTTAATGAAGTAACAAAACACTTCTAATGAATTTTTATAATAAGTATTTAAAACCGTTGTTTTTTTTTTACTTGTAAATTATGTATTTTTATGATAAATGTTTATCTTTAAACATTAAAAAACAAAGTGCAAATGTTAAAACAAAGAATAAAATGATTTTTTAATGCATAAACTAAGCATGACTAAGCATTTTAGTTAGATGATTTTTTTTTTTGTGTTTTTGCTTTAGTTAAGTATTTTTTTTATTTTCTCTTGTGTTTTTTTTTGTTTTTTAATTTTTTTTTAGATAAGTTTAAGTAAGTTTTTGTAATGCATTTTTAAATTTTGAAAATATGTCAAAAGCCATGGTCAAATCATTAAAACAAATTTTTGTGTGTGGTCATATAATTGCGTGCGATCTCACGTCTTCCTGTGAAAGACTGCTATAACCACAAAATTTGTTATGTATTATTTATTTTTTTATCCTTGGTTGTTTTATTATTAAAAGAGATGATAATAAATGAAAATGCAGCGCATTAACTCTTTTGTGGAAATCTCACGTAAGAAATTATGATTTAATTTTTTAATATCTTAAATATGTGAATTTTTTAGATTAAAAAGCGTAGAAAACTGTTGGGTATTAAGGGAACTAAAACAAAGGTTTGTTTTCTAAAAAAAATTTTGTTCATTTTGTGTATAGTTGTTTTAGTTTTTTGTTTTTTTTCGTTTGTTTTCTTTTTGATTCAGAAATGAATTTTAAAAACTGTCTGGGATAATAACCCATAGTATTTTTGAAATAGTTTGTGAATCACTTAGTCGATTTTGATAGCAAATTTATTTCATATATAATAATATGACTGATGTTTTAAAAATCATTAAATCAAATTTTAAGTATCATCAAGTCATGGAGTGAAGGTGGCGGAATGAAAAGAAAGTCAAAAAACCAAGAAAGAGTCAAGTCAGTCAAGTTTAAATCTTCATCAAAAATTTATTTTGATGATTTGATTTGAATGATTATTTGAATTGATGCAAATCCAAAGTACTCCGTTTCGGATATCAAAAAAAAAATAAAAAATTTTTTTCAAGTCAACAATCCAAGAAATCAAAAAAAAAAAAAAAATAATAAGAAGGGGCAAATTGCAGCAGGCTTCAAGTTCTGTTGATTTTAGAGAGTTGTAGAATCACAAAGTTTTACAAAATTTGTTGTCCATAAAACTTATGCAAGGTATTTGTCCTAAATTGAAAAAACATTGTAATCATTTCAAAGATGTTTTTGAAAAACTTTATTGTATTTAGGGATTAGTTTTTAAAAGATTATCAATATTCATTGAGAAATATTTCAAAAAACTCATGGGTCAATTTCTTTCCAGACAATCTTTAAAATTTCATATTTTTTATTGCCTCTTATTTCTTTTAAGTAAATTGAAATTTTCTGAAACAATTTATATATTTTTTAAAAAAAAATTTGTTTTAAATATATTGAATGTTTCGATCTTTTTATATTATCATTAAAAAGTCAAAATTTGTGATTATAATCTTGCGATTACAGAAAAGATAATTATTTTTATTATTTTAATTTATTTGAAAAATACTTAAAGATGATACAGGTAATATGAAAATTCCTTTATGTAACATCAAGGTAAACAAAATATTGCGCATTTTTAAATTCAATTTTAAGGTAGACAATAAAATTAAGAAGGGCATTTCCAAAATATCATGCGTGGAAACTCGTATATGTTTTGTCAATTATTTTTAATAATCTTCTCCAATTTACTTTCATTTAGTTCTGTATAAATATTTTGTAAACAAAGGATGGTATACATTAGTAATGTTATCAAAGAATAAATTAAGTGTGAGACAGAATCCCGCACAGAACAGAAAAATGCAAATTTTAGTTACTAGATAAATAAACATTTATTCCATGGAAAATATAAGTTTCAGTAGTATACTTTTTTTTTTAATATTAGTAAAGGTTTCCAAGAAGTTACAGGATTGCACTATGTATCATAGAATCAAAGCACTTGTTTAAAATCATGTATGGTCATGAATGGAAGTTACACATTTTTTTGATTTCATGTAGTTATATTTATGGAAATAAATTGTTTGTGAGTATTTCAAGTGAAGTAAATCTCTACAACTCATATTTAACATATTTTTGATAATAAATTGCAGTCATCAAATATTTCTACCTAGAGTATAGCATTTAATAAATTATTGTATATTTTTCAAACAATTGCACATTTACACACAAAAAAGATAAAATACTAAAAATATATATATTTAAATATTCAGGCAGCCTTAAATATAAATAAAAGCCACCACTATTAGAGTTGGAGTTACTGGACGAAAATAAAAGTTTATAGAGGAAGATAATGATTGACAGACTACTTAAAAGATTGCAAATTATATGAATTAGGAATACAAGATAATGAAAGCGAATTCCAAAGAACTGATGTTCGAGAAAAAAAACTAGACAGATAAGAATTTTGGAGCACTTAAGAAAACAGTCACAGTAAAAGGATGAAACTTAATTGAATGACAAGTAACATAAGAATAAATTTTAGTGGATGGCTCAAGAGGTGCTAGCTCTGTAGAGCAGTGCCCATTATAGTATTTATAGAAAAGAGAAAGAGAAGCAAAATTATGACAAAGAGATAATGGTCGGAGGTTGGCTGCATAAGCAGGTAAAACAATGTTTACAATTCATTTTTGCACCTTGTGTTAAAGAGAAAGGGCATCATTCAAAGATCCGCCCTAGATATGGCAACAGTTTTTTGCAATTGATTTGATATGCAGTTTCCAAGAAAGATCAAAAGTAAGATTTAATCCTAGAAGATAAAGGGTAGATGACTCATTGAGTACATTACCGTTTATAAATATAGGAAGATCTAGAATATTGCAATAACAATTGTTGAAAAAAATTGGGTTTTATCTGAGTTAGAGTTCACCAGCCACTGAGAGCCCCATGCTGTAGCAGAAGTGGGATCCTTCTCAAACTCAAATGCCCCCTCCAAGCAATCAGAGAGTGTTGGCTTCTTATCAAGACAAGAATAAATGGTAAAATCATCTGCGAACAATGCAACTTTAGATGTGAGAATTTCTAGATGATCGTCAATGTAAATTAAAAAGAGTATGGGGCCAAGAATAGTACCTTGAGAAACCCCTGAAGTTACAGGATATGAGGAAGAGTGCTGTCCATTGAGGACAACTTTTATACTACAATTGGTAAGAAAGGATTCAATATCAGTTTAAATAGGTTTTAATGTGGTTTAAAATTAAATTTAATTACATTGTGATACTTTAAAATACTTTTAAAATATCAATAGCTTTCAGGCTACTTTAACACACAGGGTCTTAATAATTTCAACACATTAAAAGCAAAGGGTTTTAAAGTATTTGTATTTATTTTTTTATATTTGTTAATAGTTTGTTGTTGCGAAGAAGAACACCTATTTTTTTATATGTTTGCTCTATTCAAGTTAAAAACCGAATGGCATAATTATCGGCATGTACTTAATATGAAAATAGAAAAGTGAGTGTTGTCAATAGTTTACAGTATTACTTTTATTTACTTATGATGACTAGAATATACTAGAACACCGCTGAATGCAAAAATTTTTATAAAAAATAGTAACAGACAACTCAAAAAATCAGTGGGCGACCAAAATTAATGAACTGGTTACTTTCAGTTGCCTTTCTGGCAACCAACCAAAAGACTGTACACCCCTGGCATAGTAATTATCAAAGTACAGTCTATACTTTTGATTTCCTGAGATAATGGTTAATAATCTTAACACAAAATTTGCAGAAGCTCCAAAATGTGGTTGATCTAATTCTTTTGTTTTCTTGATCAGAGTAAACTTCAAATTTATAAGCAAATCGACTAACTCCACAAAGCACAAATAATTTAAAACCCCACTTGAATGGTTTCATCGAAATATATTGCTTCAAAAAATGACTAATTTTTTTGAAACATAACTGTTTGTCTACTGACAATTGAGCTTCCAGAGGAACCTTTTACATTGAGATAATCAATAAGTGGTCTAATTTTTTGTGTAGTCTATCAAGAGAAGGATTTCTTTGAGGTATATGTTCAACATTATCATTGAAATGAATAAACTGGTGAACTTTCTCAAATCTATTAACTGTCATACAGTTTACAGCATTTCTTATTTCAAACTCTGGGGACCAATAAGGTTGCTTGTTAGGTAGTTGTAATACTAACATGTAAATAATAATGCCCAATATATGTCTTTTTTCCTACAGATTTAAATTTCATGGCTTACTAATGTTATTTTGTAGATTTCATATTAAAAACTTGATTCATCTACAATCATTTGCTGCAATTCATCTGATAAAAAGTATTAAAAACATTTATAGGTTGAAATCATGTCAAGAAGTTCACTTAGAAGACTATCATTCCCATAAAATTTAAGCCTGTTTGCCTGTCAAGATTAAGTTCTTATTTTTCCACATTATCTTTTGTTTTTCCGCAATATCTTTTGTTTTTCCACAATATCTTTTGTTTTTCTACAATATTTTTGTTTTTCCACAATATTTTTGTTTTTCCACAATACCTTTTGTTTTTCCACAATATCTTTCGTTTTTCCACAATGTCGTTTGTTTTTCCACAATATCTTTTGTTTTTCAACAATGTCTTTTTTTTTGCTAACATTTTTGATTTAGATTGAGACGCACGTTTTCAGTATAAGTTGCTTGCTTTTCTTCATTTTTTGAATTTATTTTATCTCCATCCTGCTCATATTTATCTTCATCATGCTCATCTTCATTTAATATTTATAAATCTTTGTTTAATGAATATTTGGGATTCATAAGAAAATACAAATCAGAGACATCTTCATTAATTTCACTTAAATGGTCAATGTAAAAAAATGTTTTGGTTTTTTGACTAAATTCTCACACACTACATACTTAAGACAACATACATTTAGCACTACTCACAAAAAGAGAAAGAAAAAACGGTAGTAAAACAACCAAAGGCTAGAATGCATTAAGTAGCATTTCTGCAGCATGCAAACTTAATATCATTACTAGCTATTACATTAAATTAAACAACAAAAAGTTTTAAATAAATTTTCGAAAAAACTTTTAGAAAAATGAAAAGAAATTTATTAGTGTATAAAAGAACGCATTATATACTTTGATATAGTTAACTTTCATTATATAGTTAACTCAGCAAAATGTGATGCCACGAACTAAATCTCACTAGCAAAGTGGTTTCAAAAATATTAGCAAAATAAGTATGCGCACATCTTAGTATATCCATGTATCAATATGGCAAAACCATGCAATGCTTTTAAACTAATATTAAAAACGTTTTATATGTGATAAATAGTGTATTGTGTTTCTGCAGTACTATGCATTTAAAACTTAAATGGCTTTTGCACTTTCTGTATCTATCAAATTTTTGATCATTATCTAATAGGGCAAGAGGAATCATTGTTGAATCTAAATTACAACTATGTTTGTATAAAGAGTTTGAAACTGCATCAACAGCATCTGGTTTGGCACAAAGTTTTTGGTCCTGGTGCATCTGGTGTATTGATTTTATATCAAGAAAAGGAGCTCTTATAGCATCATTAGACTGTAAATACCATTTGGCATAAAATCAAACTGTAAATTCACTTATTAGTTTAATTTCTGTTTTGAGTATATTGTTCTGATTTACAAACTTAAGTTGGTTGGAAAGAAGCTGTATCGTAGATAGTACATCTAATCCTTTGGACAGGAACCTAGCATGATGAACTGCTTGGGGTTTTCTTAGTTTTACTGAAGATGGAGAAAGGTAACTCACAACAAGTTCTTCAAGCTCCTTCCTATCCTCCTTAACAATATCTTTATTTTATTTTCTCTTTGTAATGTATTCTTGACAAAAGTTCAATGATTCAAGTGCAGCCTTCTCAAGAAAAGTTCCCCTTACTGACTTCCAATCAAACTTTATTAACTCTGTTTGATTGTAACTAAATTCAAGTTTTTCAAAAATTGTTTTTAATTTTTTAAACATATGATTATCTGTTTCTGTGGAATGCTCATCTGAGACTATTACAAAAATAAATCATTCTCAATTCACATATATGATGCCTGCATGCAATAAGTAAAAGATATTTGGCTTTCATGTTGGATATTCTGATTTAGGAACCTTTATTTAATACAGTGTTACTTGCAGTAGTATCAAAACATATTCCTCCTACTTTTGATTCAAAATTGTATTTGCTTAGAAGTCCATTACATCATTGAACTGGTCTTCACCAGACAATGTTGGTAAAGGAGGTACTCTAAGTAGGTGCGTCTCACCAATTTTATTTACAAGAACAGCAAGTGTATCATTTTTAATTGTTTTTCCTTTGTTTAGTTTAATTAATGTTTCCTATCAAAATGCGCTGTGCATGGGCATGGGTATTTATTCATTGCTTTTTAAACATCTTCTATTGCTGTTATGCCTTTATTATGATAAGCATATTTTATTTTTCTAGTTGCTGTTGCCTGACTACATTTGAAATATGTGCTACCGATTGAGTTAAAATAGCACTTGTAACTTTTTGCAAAACACTTGAAGAAATGTCTCTGATTGTAGCCATAAGCCTTACATTACCAGCAAAAATGTTTCTTGGTATTTCAGCAGCGTTTTTCTGTTGATTATTTTTTAAACCACTCACCAGCATCAAAATTACGTGAGGAGTCTTCATTGGTATCTGTGTTAATTTCAACAAAAGATTTACCCTTAAACTCTTTAAATCTTTCTCTCACTGGAAGTTTTTTCTGGTATTCTCTGTTGTCTAAAAATGATAAAAGTTTACCACTTTATACAGTTACAGTGGGCTGCATAAATATAGAATCAGTTGATTTTTAATATGATTTTTTTTATGTTTTTTTAAAGTTTAAAGCAAACAAAAAAGTTAATAATTTAAATTGTTTTAAATCTTATTAACAGTGGTTTTATAAACAAAATAAGAAAAAAAGTTTTTTCAAAATAAAAAATTTAAGATAATTTTTATGAGAAATATATACAACTGTTAAATAAAGCAAACAAAAAAACAGATCAAAAATATCAGGGGTCAGGGTGCATTTTAGTATTTTGTATGCGCACCACGATGGAATTGAGATCTGGAGAGCGAGCTGGCCAAGGCATGACCGTAATGTTTTTCCGCTCAAGAGACTAGCTGGTGAATTTTTTACCAGCTAGCCTCTTAATGATTGATCTTGACTTGCGATTTATCACCTCAAAATTAGATTCGTTGCTGAAAATGGCTTTGGCCCAGTCTTCTACAGACCAGTGAAGTCTTTCTCTACACCACTTTAATCTTTTTAGGCAATCTGAGACACGCAAAGTGGTTTCAAGCAGCAACATAGCAATCTAAGCCTTTCTTATTTAGGCATCTTTGTACAGTCCATCAATTAACGCTAACGTTACCAGGCGTATTTGTGAACCCTTCAGCAAGTTCGCAGTAAGAAATTTTAGGGTCTTTTCTAACCTATCGATAGAGATAACTTTGGCTCTTAAAGTTGGCTTTAAAGGCCTACCAAGCTTTGGTCAATCTTTGACATCATTATGTAGCTCGTGGTTTTTCAATATTGTTTGTACACATTTGAGCGAAAAATTGCACATTTGAGTTATCTCTCGTTGGCTCTTTGTTTTATCTTTTAGCAGACCTACATTTGCCATCGTACCTTGTCTGAAACAGTTTTTATGCCCATTTCTGTCTTTCTACTTTACCAAATAATTACCAATGTGAATAACTCAAGATATAAAAATGATAATTTTATTTTCACAAGAACGTTTATATAGTTCAAATGAAATCAACCACCAAATTTTAGATCACTCGGATAACATTTTGTTGAGATATTTCATTTTAAGTTGTTAAATTTTAGTTGACTCTATATTTTTGCTACATTAGAAATACTGGTATTTTCTAATTAAATTAATAATTACTCAAGACTGGTTAACCTAATGAGTTCCAATTATATACCATTCAAAAGAGAATTAATTAATTAAGACATTTAATATGCTTTTAATTGTATTAATTTGTTGGTTTCAAAGATAATTAATACAATTATCTTTGAAACCAAACAAAGTAGTTAACGAAAATTCTATATTTAAGCAAGTCATTTAAGTAAAACTCTATATTTAAGCAAGTCACAGTAGCTTAATTTATTTACACAAGAAGTAGAAGTGAACATGAACATTGTTATTATTTTTGTTGAGCTTTTTTTATTTTAAATCTTTTTAAGTGCCATTAAAATGGTAAGTTAGTAAGTTTTACAATCTAATTTTTTGGGGTTTCAAATGAAACACATACTTTTTTTTTCCGCCCAACACTCACAGGTCCAGTTTGTGTGCATCGGATCTTTTTTTGTCATTTTTGATTGCGTTTCTAAGTTCTGGGATGCCAACCCAGAATATTTTATTCTGGTAAATTTTAAAATCATATTGCTTTGCCAAATCTGCAGGTGATCACCTTTTTTCATGTTTTTTAAGTTTTGAATATTTATTGTCCAGATTTTAAAGGTTCTTTACTATACTTTTATCATTTATTATAAAAAGTCTAGCTTTAATCCATGGCTCTTTTATCTTTGACAAAATACAATTACATTTACTTTCAAATGCACATCTTTCAAAGTTTTTCTGAGGGAGACAAGCAAGAATGGCATCTTTTTTTGATGTTTGTGGCAAAAATGATTGTTTGAAAACTATGTGCTGTAAAATTTCCATTCCTGCTTAATAGCCTTAACTATAAAATAGATGAAGTAAAAAGTTTTGCTTAATTCATTGCTTAAGGGATTAATTATAAAACTGAGTATTATCTTTTATGGCTGGCTAAGCTTTCATAATGAATAATTTTTTTATAGATCTTAGTTTTCTTTTATTACATGTTTTTTGACTATCTTCTTCCTTGTTATCTATATTTAAATTGATTTATTCAATTTTTACTAATCTAAAAAATCAAATTATAAAATAGTTATTTAAAAGTAATATACTATTACAACAAATGGAACAAATAAATTGTACTTTGGGCTACTTTAGTCTGGTTTTGTTAGATTCCCATCTTTGTTGTTTCATAATTATTGCTTTTTAGTAAAGATCATAATTCATAGTTCAAAGATCATTCAAAGATCATAATTCTAAGATCATAAATCATTAATAGATTGTATTTAGGACATCTTTTACTAAATTATCTTTATTTTTTTTACATTTATTTTGTTTTACATTTATATTTGTTGTGATTTTGATATACTACATTTGTGTCTACCTGAGTGGAGGGCTATGTTGAATAGTGAATCGTGACTTCTTCCATAAAAGAAGTTAAATTTTATTGAAAATTGACATTAATATTGAAAAATATATATATGTTCTAGATAATAAGTTATAATCCTTTGTCAGTTACGCAATTGTATTATCAAATATTGTAATTTTTTCAATTACTATTACAAGAAAAATTTTTTTTTTTTTTTTAACTATAATACCATGTATTTTTACTCAAATATGGGTAAAAACAAACATCCTAGGGAAAAAAAAAATTACACATTTTTTTTTTCCTTAGGATGTTTTTTTAATATTTGCCCCAAATCTAGAGGGCATGGTATTTTAAATTTGAAAGTTTCCTCAAAATGACTACTTCTAATATATATATATATACACACACACACACACACACACACAAATATATATATATATATATATATATATATATATATATATATATATATATATATATATATATATATATATATATATATATATATATATATATATATATATATATATATATATATATATATATATATATATATATATATATATATATATATATATATATATATATATGTATGGATGGTTATACTATAAATGGTTATCGCTAAGTGTTATAAGTTTTTGTGCATAACAATAAAAGATACATACATGTCATTGTTTAACATGTATCTTTTATTGTGATGCACAATATAAAAAAGATTGTTTTTCAATATCTTTTACCAGGATACAAATGAGGAAGAGCCTAAAATAATAGAAGATTTTTTAGCTAACAAAACTGCACAAATCGTTTTTCAAAATGCAGTAAAACAAATATCTGGTATGTTATAATTTATTTAAATATCTTTGTATTAATTTTTTTTAAAGTTTAGTATTGTTAAACTGTCATTTTAAATATAGACAGGACCATAGCGAGCCAACTTTGCTCTTCGGACAAGCAAGAAAAATTGTGTCTAACCGCTCCTCTACTCCCTACCCCCTCAAAAAAATTATTTTCTCAAAATCTATTACATCAAGTGTAAAATAGAATTTGTCACGAATGTTGCACAAACATTCAGTTCAAGTTCACTTTTCTGGATTTTTAATTGGTTTTGAAGACATCCCAAGTGAGCTTGCTCTTTTTAATTAGAGGCAAATTCACTTAAGATGTCAACAAAATCAAAGGTGTTGGCCACTTCATGTTCAATTGAAACTATAGCTAGACTAGATAAATAGTTGATCTAATGTTTTTTTTTATGAGTCTAAATTTACTGAAACTTTTTCCACACATAGCAACTTTGGCAGGTATGGTGAAGAAGTTGCGAACATCAACTGCCGTGTTCAGATAAGCATCAGTCAATGAATGTTTATAAATAAGTTGCAAAAGTCAGTTAGGCTAGAATTTTCGAAGTTTTCCATCATTGCAGCAGTTTGATGTTTAAAACTTTTTTTGACTGAAAATCAGAACGATCTAAATCTTTCTCGTTAATCTGAAATAACTTTTTGGCTGTTGTTTTAAGTTCATCCACTGAACTTTTACAGAGTGAATGCCCAGACAGCAAGTCGAATCAGAGGATACACAGCCTCAAACGGCTACTTAACTTGTGTAAGAATGCTGTCAAACTCAAGGTTGCAATGGTATAAGAATTCTGGTAATGTGTGAGAAAGTGAAAGTCATCTTCAGCTTCATAAAGGGTATAAATTATTGGATAATAATTTTCTAAAACTTGAAGAACTTCTTTGATTTGTATGTGCTATATTGTGAATAATTCTTTTTTGGCGTGTGTCACTGTTTCCCTCTAATGAGAATGTCAATGTTTTCATCTGTTTTTCTCATGTTGTAGATGTTGAACTTGAGTTCTATATCTTGTATATGTAGAACTTGAAAAAAATGTAATCATGAAGGGCATGATGATAAGAGTAAACTTGTCTTCTTCTAGCCTCAGTCATTTAAATATTTGTTTTTATAAATTACATATGTAAATTATTTTCTTATTGGCAAATAAATACGCACAAATAAGTAATGAAACCTCAGCAGCATGAACATCAACAAGGTATTATTTCTGACTTTCTGTCTGAGTAACTCAATCCGCTGATTTTTAATTTGAGGAGAAAAGTAGGATGTTTTGGTTTTCTTTGCTTTAAACAGATGCAATGTATTCAGCCACTAAACAATAACAATAGCTTATCAACACAATCAAGTATAGAAAAACTTTGTTTTGTTGTGTTTTGTTTACCGATGACTTCTATTGTGTCTGGAAAAGGTTTTGTTCTTTGCACAGAACAAAATTGCATCAACAATCACTTATAAAATGTCTCTCCACTTTTTCATATCTCCATTAATAACTCTCTGCAGATCAAAATCCATGGTCTTTTATTCTTCAAGGTTTTTTTTTTTGAGAATTTTCTATACAGAATAGTATCTTTGATGTTCATTGCTATTTTCATGTTCAGGAATTCTTGGGTTTAGTTTTTTCCACTTACAAAATCCTTTTGAAATTTTTGAGAAATTGTTGGTTTTCTTTGTTGAAAATAACAAACAGCAAAAACAAAAAAACAAATCTTTTTTATTGCAGTACAGCAGCCAATAGCAAACAAATTTAATCACCATTGCAATGAATTTTGACCATTTTACATACCATTTTGTGGTAAAGTGTTGCATTCTGTTGTTGAAATCACACAGCCTGTTTGAAAGAAAGTCTCTTCTTTCTTGCTCTGGGCCATGCTGAATCAAAAAACATCTTATTTTGTCTGTTACTTTTGACCAGTTGGAAAGCTGGGAATTTCCATCTTAACTTGTTGTTTTTAAATCATTTGTGAAAAATTTGTCTTGACTTTGGCTGATGAAAGCATCCTCTAAAATTAATTCCAAATGATGATCTGAACTTAAGTTATCAATTTATGCTGTTTTAAAAACTTTATTTGTTGAGTTGTCATTAGCTTCAACACAAATACCATCTGAAATTGTAATATTCTAAGGATAATGCTAGATTAAGAATCAAATACAACATAAAGTTTAAAGCGTGCAGGCCGCCATATTTATTTTAAGTAATGATAATAACACGAGGCATATGTGTATTATGCCGAACACGGATATTACAGAAATAATTTGCTTTTCCCCTGCAGAGTTTTTTACCAACCACTTCTCAAAACAATTTCTAGTTTTTCATCTTTTTTCTAAGCACTGTTTTCTTTTCTTCTTAAATTAAGTGCCAGATAATTATTTGATGTGGTTCATGATTGAATCCTTATGTTTATAAGTTGTCAACTATGTTTAAATAAGTTTGGAAACCAATGATGTGTTATTTAAAAAATGATCCTTATGCAGTGTGTTTTTTCCTCTTTTTTTTTAACAATTTTTTTGTAAAAAGTTTTAACAGTATTATTTGATTATGGGACTGTCCATATAGTCTCGAAGTATAAAAAATATAAATAAAATTAGTATTGAATGTTCTCCATTAAACAAAAATATAATTTTATAAAGATATATCAACTATGTTAGTGCTAAAGGGGATACCTTTGTTCAGTAAAAGAGCTTTTATAAGTCAAAGTTAAACTTTAAGGAGGGCAATTTTAATTAATTTTTTTATCAACATTAAAGAGACACGTAAAAATTTGTTTCCTAATGATAATTATTTTTTTAATTTATTTTTTGGGAAGTTTTGCGCCCTCCTAAGTTTGGTGTCTTGGGCTGCCGCCCAGCTGCCCTCGCCCTTAGTACGATTGTGAATATAGGTCCTACGAAAAAGCTTGTTTACTTATTAAAACCATAAAAGAATTGTTAGTTTACTTTTTCTTTTTTTTTTCTTTTTTTTCTAGTTAATGTTTAAAAAACAAATCATGTGATCTAATGTAAATTTAGTTGTAAATTTTTATCATTTTAGATGTCAATTTTTGATTATCATTTTTAAGTACATCTCAAGAGTTTGATGACACAGAAAACTTGCAACAATTAATTCTTCAAAGGTTTCAGTTTGTTTTTTTTATTGTAGATGTTCTAAAAGTAATGTAATGTATTTAATCTAATGTAAAGAATAAATAAATAAAAGTAATGTAATGTATTTAATCTAATGTAAAGAATAAATAAATAAAAGTAATGTAATGTATTTAATGTAAAGAATAAATCTTTGTGATTATTGTAATTTTTCTTTTAAAATTAAAATAATTAGTTTGTATTTCTTTTTTTTTGTAATCATAAAAATTGATTGACTGTCTCAACATGAATTTTTTATTTTTATGCTCCTATTTATCATCCCAATGGTGAATAGATTAAAATCAAAAAACGCATAATAATGCATAAATTAACATAAAAAGTGTCAAAAAAGTCACAGTGGCCATAAGAATTCTCCTCTTTTTCAAAAACTTGGCTCTGGCAGCGCTTTTTCACATAGTTTTCACTTTGTTTTGTTTTATTGTTTTGTTTAGCACCTTTGCAATTTTTCCAACCAGTGAAATTATGTTGGACACCTTTGCCAAGCAATCATTAGTCATGCTTAAAAAAAAAAAGAAATGAAAAGTTTGTAAAAGGTATTGCTTAAATTTTAGAACAAAGCTTGTAGATTTCTACAAAAATTAATTAAAGTATATTTTTATTTGTGTGTGTGTTTATTAATAACTTTTATTAAGTCAATTAACCAGAGTTTTTAGGGATTAAATGCTAGTCACTGAAATGGTAGAGTAGACTAAATAAAGTTTCAATTATGCTGTAAAAAATTATAATTTAATATTGATTTCATTTCTTTGCTCATAAAATAACTATTTCTTTTAAGTTAGAGGTATTTCTTCCAATATACTTTAAATAACGAATTTATTTACAATAAGTTTACATACAGTAGTGGTGTAATATTTAAATGCTGATATGAAATTATGAAAAAATCCTGAAGTCTCAGAGTATCAAAATTTTTTAAGACAAGCGAGACTCTGGATTCTAGGTGAAAACAGTGACTCCTGTGATTTCAATTTTGCTTCCCTGTTATGTATATGTGTGAAAACAGTGACTTCAACTTTGCATCCCTGATATGTATATGTGTGTGTGTGTGTGTGTGTATATATATATATATATATATATATATATATATATATATATATATATATATATATATATATATATATATATATATATATATATATATATATATATATATATATATATGTATATATATATATATATATCTATATATCTATATATATATATGTATATATATATATATATATATATATATATATATATATATATATATATATATATATATATATATATATATATATATATATATAGATATATATAGATATAGATATATATAAATATAGATATATATATATATATATATATATATATATATATATATATATATATATATATATATATATATATATATATATATATATATATATTAGTGATGTGCCATCGGCAAAGGCCGATTGAGGCTAATTATAGGGTTTAATGTATGTATATAAAGATAATATTTTAATATTAGGTATGCAACTTGCATATACTAGGTGTTGCCTATGCACCAGTTTGGTTTGGCTTAATAGCCAATACCGATGCATCGGCCAATGCTTATTAATCAACCAATGCCATCGGCCGATTAATCGGCCAATTGTTAAGCTGATAATTGATTGCTGGTTACCAATAGCATAGGGTAATAGGTTGAATCACTTCTGATGAATAGTTACATGTTTAATATGTAATTTAAAATCTTAATATTATTATAATCCCCTTAAATAAATACATTAAATCTATTATTACCCACAATCGGCATTAGCCGATGACACCTCACTAATTTATATATATATGTATATATATATATATATATATATATATATATATATATATATATATATATACAGGGCTGCGGAGTCGGTAAACCGCTGTTCCGACTCCGACTCCGACTCCGACTCCTTAACTTATCATGGACCGACTCCGACTCCGACTCCGACTCCCGACTCCGACTCCGACTCCGACTCCTCTAAAAGTCACCAATTTGTAAAAACAAATTTACCGCGTTAAAATGTTAAGATTGCCTATTTCATCGCTATAATATAAATAATTCGACCACTTTGTGCTTTAAACAATATTTATTAGAAAACAATTTCTGAACAAAAAAATTCTCTGAACTTTTGTAAATAGATATACAATAACCTCTTATGCAGTCACTAATAAAATTATGAATTTGTCCTCAGAAATATTATTGCCTCCATCAGATCTTCCTTCATGGATGTCCTCAAATCTGATCTTATTATTTTTAGCGCAGAGAACAACCTCTTTACACTAACTTAAGTTGGTGGCAAGGCAGTAACTACTCGGGCAACTTCTCTGACCATTTCAGGATACATATCAATTGCTTGCAATACTGTTACTTTTGATGAACGGTCAAATTGTTCCACTACTTTTAATGCACATAAAAAACTGAGTTGAAATTTACTGGCAGTGCTCTCTGATAGGGATGACTCTTTTTCCATGTGGGGACGCTTTGTACGGTCTTTATGGTCCACATATTTCTCAAAATCAAAATCTTCATCAGTAGATGATGTTGAAGATGTGGCAGTATGACCCAATTCTTCTTGTTCCTGACAGTTCTGTAACTTGTTCATTCTTACAGCTATTTCAAACAGAGCTTCTTTTCCTTTAGTCAGCTGTTGATCATCAAGAAGTATCCGATGCATTGGGTCTACATAAACAGCTGCCAAAAGAATCTTATTTTCTAATAGTACTTTTTTTCTCTGTTTCATTGAAGCAGCAATGCCACTTACAAATAACGCTCCTTTTTGAGACAGGCAAAACATCAAGTTTTTCCACTCCTTAAGGAAAATGCCTGGAGTTAAGTCCTCTTCTTGCAGTTTTTTAGTCACTGCAAATGAATGTTGTAGCAATTCTTCAAGCTCTTTCACCTGTTTCCATTGGCTTTCATGTAGCATCAATTGAGGATTAAACATGTCTACGAGAAAGGGTTTCAGTTCAACCAAGCGTTGAATCATTTAGTAGGTACTTCCCCATTGTGTGACTTGATCAAAAATTGCCCCTTTTCCAGCGCGTCTCTTCAAAATTGAGTCAACTTTAGGAGTTCTGGCTGCAGTAGCCAATTTTCTCAACTT
>NC_088927.1:20210000-20332500 GCF_038396675.1 Hydra vulgaris
GTGTGAATTAAGTAAAAACAGATAACCTCATAATCCTTGTATTTTTCAACTTTATGTTTTAGGCTTACTGCGATCATCAATTAATAAAAACATTGTGATTTTTTTTTTCATGTAAAAAATGTATCTAAAATTTTAACTTCTTAATGAGATCTAATTTCTAATTTTAACATCTTAATTTATAATCTAATTTTAGCATCTTATTACTATATAATTCAATTTTAATATCTTCATTTTAACTATTGTTTTAGTTTTTTAATATATATTTTTTTAATTGTTTCTTTTTGTTTTTTTTAATATAGGTTTTAAGTGTAGGTTTTTTTTATTGTTTTCAATCTTTAGGTTTATGATTATTTAAATAAAGTTTTATTTTCATTAGTGACATTTTGACATGATTTCAGAGTTTTTAGGAGTTCTGGGGTTTTGTATGAAATAGTTTCGATTTTTTTAAGCGTGTTAAGTAAACATCTTTTTGATAATTTGTTGTAAGTTAGGACTTAATTATTGACCAGTTTAATGTTGGCACTATATTTTTTTTTTCCTTAATATCCCATCAATATTTTGAGAGTAGAAGAATTTAGGAGGTTTTCTGTTTTTAAATACTGTTTATGATTTGATCATTATTTTTTCCACTCTGTTTCTGAGACCTATATAAATTTTATCAGGTTTGTTTTGGGAAAATGCTACACATTTATAAACTATGTTTAATATTTGGCAGATACCATTCAAGGGGCAATTGCTTTTTTGTCTTCAATTGCATGTTAGATTTGTTTCTGAATTTTTTAAAATAGTTGTTTTATTTCTGCATTTTAAAATTTGCTTTCGATGAGTCAAAAATAATTTTGCTAGAAGAACTTTTTGATAATCATTGATGGAAATGGGTATTTGCTTAATTACTTGTTTTCTGTTTTATTTTAGTTTTATTTTATTAAAACTAAAACAATAGATATTAAAGTTAAATTTTTTACTCAAAAAAATATTATTAAGTTTTTATTACCTGATGATCGCTGTAAGTGTGAAACTTAAAGTTGTAAATACAAGCATTATGAAGTTATTTGTTTTTATTTAACATAGTTAACATATTTATGTTATGCCCTGATTTTATTTAATCTCATTGAGCACTCTTATTGAAGATACATGCAAGTACTCTTTTAAATTAGGTAAATCTTTTAACTTAGTCAGGTATAAAAATGAAACTATGTAGACATAAAAAAAAATTTTTACTATTGCATTGCGATACATATAGTATATAATATATATATATATATATATATATATATATGCATATATGTATGTATATAATATATACATTTATATTTATATATATATATATATATATATATATATATATATATATATATATATATATATATATATATGTATGTATATATGCATATATGTATGTATATAATATATACATATATATATATATATATATATATATATATATATATATATATATATATATATATACATACACAGAAATTTATACATCATACATACATACATACATACATACATACATACATACATACATACATACATACATACATACATACATACATACATACATACATACATACATACATACATACATACATACATACATACATACATACATACATACATACATACATACATACATATAGTAACTTTTTTTATTTTATTAGATAGTGATTGGATAAAAGTTGAAGATGAAGTTCAACAAAAATATGAGGAGGCTTTTCAAAAAGTAAATACCTCTGAAGAAGTATTTTCTATTTAATACTGACAATTCAATTTAGTAATCAATAAGTAATAAATAAATCAAACTAAAAATGAATCAACTCTTTTATTGACATTTAAGTTTTTAAGTATTGGGTTAGTGCTTAAATACAAAGTTTTGTTTTAAAAAAATTTTAAAAACAAAGAAAAAAAATTCAGTAATTAAATTTTGTATTGATAATTCTATAATTGTCATTTACTTTTGTGATTTATTTAATAGACAGCTAATTCAAAGAGCAAGGAGTTTTGTGCAAATAATCTTTTGGCATTTGCCATCAAGTTATCTAAATAGAAGAAGAATTTAGCAATTGACTGACACGGTAGTTTGTTGATATGTTAAAGTTTCCAGTCTATGCGAGTTCTAGTGTATATTTGTAATAAATTTGACAAAATAATGCTCATGTGGACATGATTAGGATTGACATGTGATTAACATTGACATGTGGACTCGTATTTTCATGTTGGATTGCAAAATTGTTTTTAGAATTAGTTTTTTTTTTTTTTTGACTACATTGGCTAGGTGGTCAAATGGAGCCGGATAGGCATTATGTTTTATCTTAATTATTTGGTGATTTTGTATTTTTTGTAGTTACACCAGCAATAAAAAGTTCCGTTTGATATGATTTCCCATCAGATAATTTTGCTTCTGTAACACCTAACACATCTAATTGTTTTCTAACAGTGTACTGTTTGTTTTTTTCAGGTCTTTATTTTGATGTTTTTTTCAGGTCTTCAATTTTGATGTTTTTTTAGAGAAGTTGTGATTAGGATGTAAAAACGTGAATTACTTTTAAGCTTAAATTACTTTACATAACTCATATAAAAATATATAATTTACTTACATTTAAAAGTAATTCGTCTTTTTTTTACATAAATTGTATAACATGTAAAACTTAATTACTTAAGTTAAGTTTTTTAAATGAGTAACTGTTACTTGAAAAAGTAATTTATTTTTACTAGTAAAAGTTATTTGCATTTTTATTTTAACTTGTAAATGTAACTTGCTTTTAATGGTCGCATAAAGTAATTTACTTCAGGTAATACTCTAATTTTACTTCAGGTAATACTCTAATTTTACTTCAGGTAATACTCTATTTTTACTTCAGGTAATACTCTGATGTATGTGGGCAGTGTTTGCGGTGGGGCATCAGGAAAGGATTTTTTTTCATGTATATCATAAAGAGTAGTTCTATTATAATTAGGGGCAAATATAGTCAACATGGGGGTATATCAGTAGTGTAAAGACAGGCTCCCTGCCGCATGAGTGCTAATAAAGGCTGCTAAATAGTTATTGATTTTTTATTTCTTTTTTTCGTTGAGCAAAAAAGGTAAGTGGCTATAATGTAACTTTAAGGGGGGAGGGGAATGGGTATAATCTCTAAGCTATGGGTAGTTCATGCATGTGTAAACCTTTAAACCTTGACCAAGTCACTGTTCATTAGAGTGCGTTTTTTCTCCAGTTTTTTTCTTCGTATTTGTCTTTCCAGTCAAGTATTTTGTTATGGTAATATGACGCAATATAACATTTTTAGTATTCGCAAGAAATACTTAACTGCTAAAACAGTTTTCAAAAAATTATAAGTTATTTAAACTATCTGATATAATTTATATGACTAAAGGAGTGTTTATCAGATATAATAATTTATTGCATTTTATATATAATCTGTTTGAAAAAAGATAATAAGGGAAGCTGATCAATTTTCTACTATAGGTTGTGGGCACCCTTGGTGTCCAACCCGCACAAGGATGGTTAGAAAAATAAAATCAATTCAATTATTCAATTAAAATAGTGCTTTAGAAAAAACTTGTAATTTTTTTTCTAATGTTAGTTTGACTTCACAACTTGTTTGTCGGCTATCAGTTTTCCTGGAATCTTGCAAGTGATTTTTCACTACCTTCCAGACTAGCTAGAACTCTGAAACTTCCAGCATTTGTGTAAATTTAATAAAAGTACATGTTAAATAGTTTTCAGAGCCAACTGTAGAACTCCACTTTTTTGAATCTCTTTTTTTTTGGTGAGGTGTCGATGAACATGCATGTTAAATTTGCTTCCCGGGCAGGGAAACTGTACCCTTATTTTTTTCTCTATTTTTTTTTTTTTTCTTTAAAGTTTAGGTTTATAACTTTTTAGAAAGAAAGGTTATTGGAAAACAGCTTTGAAAAGACATTATTTTGATTTATTTGTTTTAGTATTAATTTTTTGTTGGGAAGAAATAGGCTAATGGTCCTGATAAAAGTTTACCGTAAAAGAGCCAGGCATATTTATGGCTATACTGCTTTTCGCTTTTCTTTTTCAGCATGGTTGTTGTCAGTCCTGTCCCAAAGAGGTCTCTAATGGAGGGGGGGTATGTTTTTTTGCCAACTAGAGACACACACACAAAAAAATAGTTCCTCAATATTTGGCTGCCAACTATACTTCAAAACTTGCCAATTGAAATGCTAAATGTACAAGTGTGCTAACTCAAATGCATATATAACAGCTTGGGGGTGGGGGTTTAGGGCTCTACACCCTCCGTTCGGGTCAGCCCTGGTTGTAACAATCACTCTAACAAAAATATTAATTAATATATTTTTTTTTGTTTGTTTATTTGTTAATAGCGATCAATGTCTGGAATAAACTAATTTCAATTATTCTATTCCAGGCAACAGTTATTCCAGTTAGTCATTTCCAGCTTTTCAAAAGTTTTGCGATAATCGGAGTCTGTTAACAATAAACCCCTAAAATGTTAACCTTTCTTTCATGCCATTAGTGTGAGAGCAACGAGTTTATAACATATATACATTTTTTTTAACATTTTAGACTAAATTTAAGTTCATTAACAAGTCTCTAATGTCATGCAATAACCTCTTAGTTTTTCAAAAATTATGACCATATAAATTTTGAGCAACCTCCCCAATTTGTTAGGGAATTTAGGGGTTTAAAATATCATCATTAATTAAGTTATAAATTTGCCTGACAATTAAATTCTGTTCCTCGTTCAAAAGTTCAGAGCAAAAGTTAATTTAACTCTTTTTTCGTGAATTTCGTGAAAATGATACGGACATAAATTTGTGAAAGGATAATGAAGAAAATTAAGTTCTTATAAGTGATCTATTTTTGTTCATATTCCGTATTACTCTTATGTAGTTAATTATGTTTTAGCAACCTGGGATTCTTTCATTATTTTCCTTTGATGCCTTGAGTTATTTAAACATAATAAATTCAGAACTATGCATATTAATACAGTAATAAATATATTCGTAAAAATAAATTTAAAATATAATAAATTTATAAAATAAAGAATATCTTATCTTTGCTAATAATGTCTACTAATATTATTGTTTAGCAAGTATCATGGTTATAAAATGTCAAGATTAAGCCAGTTTAACTAGGCCTGTTAGTACACTTATATTATGGTTTCTTCGTTTTTGTATTAGTTCATATAATATTTTCAAAATCAAATATTTGGAAAGGAGCTGTTTGGAATGAAGATCTACAAGGAGAAGAAGGTGTAATTCCATCTAATTGGATTTGTAATAAAACTGTTTATTGGCCACCAGGTACCAAAGCATTGACTGCACTAAAATGCTGAGAAGAATTGACTTAAGTTTCCACAAATTAAAACTAAATTCTCTTCAGGTATTACATATATATATTACAATTTATTTTTTTTAAATGATTTTGTTAGGAAGAATTATTTTGTTGATACAAAATATATAACTATTCATATAACTATTTCAATTCCACAGAAAGCAAACAGGATTGTGAAAAATTTGAATTTATAACTACAAAAATGTTATACTGAGAATGTCTATTTACGAAAAAGAAAACATAAACAAAGAGAATTTCCCAAGTAGGTATTAGTTTTATGTGCTTGGATTTTATAAATTTCAATTTTTATACCTAAAAATAAAAAGGCTTTTGTAATATATACCATAAATTAGTAATTATATTTTACAGGTTCAGTTATCAAAGATTTAAATGAAGCATCAATGCACCTGACCTCTAGTTGTTCATATATTAAATCTATAGGTAAATATATATTCTGATGAGTCTTCATTGATGAAACTTAGTGTAAAATGAAAAAAGAATTTTGCTAAGCGATTTTCTACTAATATATATATATACATATATATATATATATATATATATATATATATATATATATATATATATATATATATATATATATATATATATATATATATATATATATATATATTATATATATATATATATATATATATATATATATATATTTTTCCCTGAAAGTGCATAAATATATATATATATATATATTTATATATATATATATTTTCCCCTGAAAGTGCAAGGTATTAATATAAATTGCTTTAGCAAATGCATGCTATTTAACATGAAAAATGACATTATTGACCTATTTCCAAGCCCCATAAGTGTAAAAAGATGGACGTTAAACTTAAATTAAAACAAAAAAAATCCTCTATTTTAGGTGCAAAATCTCCTCTAAAATCCTATTTTTCTTATGAAAATTTTATGTGGCCACCCCGATAATTACTTTTCAATGTTATAAAAATTTTAATTTTGAATATTAATTTATTTTACAAAGAGGTTGTTTCATTTAAATTAAATATTTGAAAAAATTATTAATAATTATCTTACAGCAGGGCCGTCCCGAACGGGTGGTGTAGGGGTGTCCCACCACCCCCAAAGCTGTTATACAAACATTTAAGTTGACACATTTAGCAAGTTTTGAACTATAGTTAGCTAATTGCAAATATTGAGGACATTTTTTTGTGTGTGTGTCTCTAGTTGGCAAAAAATACATACAACCCCCCCCCCCTCCCCATAAGAGACCACTTCGGGACGGCCTTGTCAAACAGTTAAATTACCTTTTAGAAATTCAGAATTTTTTCGAAAAAATTTTATGGCCTCCTCGGATATGAAAGGCAAAGGTGGAAAAATATACATAGAAACACTAACTTATATGGCTTTGAAAAGGGAATACCTTTATAAGTTGTATCACCTTTCCATTCGTTATATTTTTTTCATGTTTGCCTTTTTTGATTTTTTTAAATATATTATTTTTATTTACAGCCTCTCCTATTGTATTCAATGGAGAAAAAGAAACCTCGGTTAGTGGAATATGGTTTGATTTTCTTAAATACGCTCCATTTTAAAAAGGTGATGGATAAGAGAAGAAATTTGTGTTGATTTTATTCAATTATATGTAGATTATGTTCAATTATTTGTAGATTTTATTCAGTTATATGTAAATATATGTAATATTTAAATACATTTTTCAATAAAACAACTTTTATCTCTTGCTTTAATAATACTATTTTAACTAAACTGAAAAAGTTCTAAATAGTCTAAGTATAGACTATGAGTAGATTTAAAATCCATAATATACCTTAATAATGTAATAGAGAAGTGCAACAGCACTATTGGACATGCATACTACGTTTTGATGGTGATCTCAGTTTTTATCAACGGTTTCTGTGATTACGAAACGTTTTTTAACAGCCGGTTAAACTTTGATAAATCAACGTTAAATAAACTGTCATTCTTAACGTTGTTTCAACGTAAATTCAACGTTATTTAACGTTTTTTTGCGTCGAATCGACGTTGATATAACGTTTGACGTAACGTTAATTTAACGTTGATAAATCAACGTTGAAAAAAACTTTCATTCTAAACGTTAAATCAACGTAAATTCAACGTTAGGTTTCGAAGTAAGTTCAACGCTATTTTAACATTGTTTGCGGGCTGGGTATATGTTATATAGTACCTGTTCGACGGTATATATAGTATATATGTTATAAAGTACCTGTTCTAAGGTATATATAGTATATATGTTATAAAGTACCTGTTCGAAGGTATATATAGTATATATGTTATAAAGTAGCTATTCTATGGTATATATAGTATATATGTTCTAAAGTACCTGTTCAAAGGTATATATAGTATATATGTTATAAAGTACCTGTTTAAAGGTATATATAGTATATACAGTATTGGACAAAACATTTGCAACCAACATCGAACAATGCTAAAAAGTGTTCCTAACTTTACATGTCTTAAAAACGAAACGAACTATACACCACAGAAAACAGTTCAGGGGTCTGGAGTCATAGCATGCCATGACATGAGCAATCAGCTGACAGGTGACAGCACACAGGCAGAATTTCGTTGACAAGTGCCATTTTGCAGCGGACAAAACAAGTGCAACTTTTTTGGTTTGTTTCATTTTCTTAAGTCTGGTCCGTGTCAACGTCACGGAAATTTTTTAATAATTAAAGGAAGTATCCAGAAGTTTCCAGACGCATGCAGAAGCTTCCAGAAGTTTCCAGAAGAAGCATCTGGAAGCATCCAGTAGCATCCAGAAACATTCAGAAGCATCCCGACGCATCCAGAAGCTTCCAGAAGCATCAAAAAGAAGCATCTAGAATCTTACAGAACAGGTTCACACGGGTTCATTTTACTATATAAGAAACATGTAAATCGACATGTAATTCAGTCAGTATATGGAAGTCAATCAGTCAGTATTATCAAGACAGTTTATCAAAGTGAGTTTTATCAAAGTGTTTTATCGAAGAACATCAATACAAGAAGTGAAATACAACAAGTGTTTCATTACATCAATACAGTCCACATCCAACCAAGACGTTGTGTTCCACAGAGCATCATTGTATCATCACAAGGTAAATGTAACACGGTAAGCCTTGAAAAGCGTGATTATTTATTTTTAATATTTTTATGACTTCAAGTGCAAAAATGGCTCCCGACAGTCTTGGATTGGAACTAAGAAAGAAAATTATTGGCGATTACGTAAGTGGAATGTCACAAAAAAGTATTTGTGATAAATATCGCGTGAAAAAATGGACCGTATCAAGAGTATGTTCCAAATATCGTTCTACGGGGAAGTTGGCAGCAGATAACAAAGGTGGAAGACCGCGTTCCACCACTTCTAGAGAGGGTTTTATGATCGTCAGATCCGTCAAGAAGGATCCCTGGATATCATCAGTCGAGATACAAAAGCAATCAGAGCTGCCTGTATCGGACCGAACAATCAGACGACGCACAGTGGAGTATTTCAAAGTAATAGTCGATCAAAAGTCGATTATAAAAATTTTGTAAAAGTATACTATTAACTATATATCATGAAAGATTTATAAAGACTACATCACTAAACAACAATTTTAGTGTTTCCCACTCCCCTTTCCAGGTATAAAAAAAGTTTAAACTCGGACTTCGCGTGAGCTCATTGTATTTGCTTTTTACGCTTCCTGCCAACACAACTTTTAAAAGTATTATTTAAGCTTGTATGCTGTAAAACCTTTAATATATCACAATTAACGTTGAAGAAGAAGGTATGTACATACAAAATAAATGTATAGTTTCTTAATTTTACTTAACAAAGTGAGATTTTTTTAAATATATATTCGAGACTAAAATTATTAGATTTTTTTTTGTTAATACTAAATTCAAAACTGTTTTTGTATATGAATTAAGCCGAATTTAGCAAAGATATTTTATGTAACTTAAACATTAGTTATTCTAGTTAGCATTTTTGAAATAAAATAATCCATATAAATCTTCCATTTTTTTAAATTTAATTTTGATTAAATAATACGACAAAAACGTTGTCTTTTGAATAAAAACTTATTTCATTTATTTTTTCAGAATCCCAACCAATAATGAAAGAGATGACTAGAGAAGAACTCTACAATGTTATGAAACAATGTCCAAAGAAAAAAATTGATGACAAATTTGTGTTTTTAGAAGATCATCTCAAAATTATTACAAAATGTACTGAAAATGAAGAAAGTTCACTAAAAAACGCCTTAAATACTTTCAAGTTTCATTTTAAACAAAAATGGATAGCTGCTAACTACATAGAAGAACGTTTTTTGAAGCACAATGAACTATGGCTCAATGCTATCATAAGTTTACCCACCTGTATAATAAAAAGGCCTGGTCGACCATCAAAAGATTTCGAGTTGTTGAGTTCGCCAAGCAAGAGACGTAGAACAAAGGCTTTGAGAGACCAAATATCTTATGCAAAACTAACCTATGCTGCCCAACCCAGTGGGCACAGGACGTAAAAAAGACGTCTTTTAAACGTCTTTTGAACATTTTGGACGTCTTTTGAACGTTCAAAAGACGTCTTATTTAGGTCATGTGCCCACTGGGAAATGAGTCAGCGTGATGCAGGACATTGTGATGCGTCTAGAATAATGAGAGATATTAGCTGCTCACCGGAAAAGGCAAACAAATATAGAGAAAACTTCAATTCCATTCAGACGAATGTTATAAAAAAACACACACCATCGGAAGCATTATCAATTTTTGTGGTAGCCAATATGACAAGGAGACAATATGAAATAATTCATGCAGCTAATAAAAATATTTATCCATGTTACTCGCTTTTGAAAGAATCAAAAAAACAATGTTAGACTCTACAAGAGTCAATGATAGTTTCAGAAACATGTTGTGAAATTAAACTACAAGATATTCTAGACCACACAACTAGACGCTTGTGTGAATATTTAGATGAAGTTTTGGAAACCTTAAATGAAGAAGAAAGAAGCAATTTAAAAATGTTATCAAAATGTGGTTATGATGGCTCACAGCAGCAAACATTTAAACAAAAATTCCAAAATAGTACAGATAGTGACTCTAACATTTTTCAAAGTTCATTTGTGCCTCTACGGCTTATATGTCATATTGGTAGCCAGAAGATTATTTGGCAAAACCCTGTGCCCTCTTCTACAAGATATTGTCGCCCAATTCGAATTCGTTTTATCCATGAAACTAAAGACATAACAAATGAAGAAATCTGCTATGTAGAAGATCAAATAAAAAACTTAAAAAAAACTGATATATTGAAGTTTTTAGGTGGTATTATACATATAAAGCATACCTTGGCATTTACAATGGTTGATGCAAAAGTATGCAATGCTGCAACCAACACGACATCTACTATGAGGTGCTATATATGTGGACTAACATCAAAAGACCTTAATAATTTAGCCATAAAAAAAAAAGATAATCCAGATGCCCTAAAATTTGGTTTATCGATATTGCATACAAGGATTAGGTTTTTCGAATCTTAACTACATTTATCATACCACATTCCCATAAAAAAATGGCAAGCGAGAACACAAGATGATAAAATAATTGTAGCTAAAACAAAAAAAAACATTCAAAACAAATTCAAAGAGAAAATGGGGCTGCTGATGGATATTTTAAATGCAGGTTTTGGGAAATCTAATGATGGCAATACATCAAGAAGATTTTTCTCAGATCCTTAAATCTCATCCTGCATTACAGGAGTTAACATTGGACTTATTAAAAATTGTATTATCATTTTGGAAACCTTGTCTAGTGGATATAAAATAGATATAAAAAATTTGAAAAGTTTGCAGAACTGACAGCAGAACTTTATGTTGAAATTTATGGATGGTATCTAATGACTCCTACAATGCACAAGATATTGAGACATGGTGCCACAATAATTGATCAAGCTATATTGCCTATTGGTCAATTATCGGAAGAGGTGGCCGGGGCTCGAAACAAGCACTTCCGTGATTATTGACAGAATTTTGAGAGGAAATTTTCAAGAGAAATTTGTAATGGGGATATCATAAACAGACTTCTGTTAAGTTCCGATCCTTTGTTGAGCAGTGTCAGAAAGAGGTTCAAGAATAAAAGAAATGCTATTTCCAGTGAGGCATTAGAGTTCTTGCAACCAGAAACATTGAACGAACTACAACAATATGAAGAGGAGGCATCTAGCGAAAATGAATCAGACAAATGTTTATTTTTTATCGTTTTTTAAGTATATTTTTTTATTTTACGTTGTTTTTACCTTTATAGTAGGGTTTATTTCACCTTTATAGTATGTATATTTGTATATTTCTATTTTTTTAAATTGTTTGTATTTGCATCACTTTTTTTAAACATTTTTACTCTTAAGGCATTTAATGTTTTAATTGAAGTTTAACAGTTTATATTGTTTAGTTTTTTTTTTAATTTTTTTTTTTTTAACTTCTTTTTGTATGATTTATATGCAAAAGTGTGTTTTGAGTAAAAAAAAACCTGCACATTTATTTAAAATATTATATTATAATTTCAAACTTCTTTTAATTGTTTATCTAATTGTTAAAAGCCATAAAATAATTTTGATCAACTTTTAACCATAAATACTCCACTATGCGACGTGCTGTTGAAGCACGATTACTTTAGGGGCTTGTCGACATGACTTCTGTGTTTTACTAAAGTTCTGTATCATGTTTATAAATGACGAAAAAAGTAATAATATATATATTTTTGTTAATTACATAATATTTGCTATTTAATAATACTTAAATATTAAACTAGCAGTTAAGTACGTTTCCTATTTTCTTCCTAAACTAATATAACGATAGATTAAAACATATTAGTAAGATGTATAACATGTTTTATTTAAATTTAGCTTATTTTCATTTTGTCATAACAGAAACTTTTTGTAAATTTTTATTTTTTACTTTTACTAAAGTCATTATATAATGGAAAACTTGATAAAATAATATTTGTTTTCATTATAAAATCTTATTTTTAATATTTTATTTATTTTTTATTACTTACTTCATGTATGTTAAATATAAATTCATTTTATGTATATTATGTCTGTTATGTATATTATGTATATTATATTATAAAGTAAACATATTCTACATATAAATATTTATTTATTTAGAAGTTGTAAAATGGTTACAACTACTCGTGCATTTGTTTCATTACTTCTATTTGCGACGTCAAGTTGCACTTTCAGTAATTCTAGTCTTTTCGAAGTGATAAAGAATATAATAATTAGAATGACGGAAAGAACAGGATCTGGTCCAACCTGCACAGTTGCTTCAGAAATAATATATGTATTGTTTTTTGATCAAGTTTTATCCGCAACTATTTATAATGAAGTTTGTTCAAAGCGGTAAAAAATTAAATTTTAGTTTCAGCTCTCTAAAGATGATTTTTGTATTATAAAATTCTTGTGTGTAATTTTTTGATTGTATTTATAAAATGGAAAAAAAAAATTGATAACAGTCTATCCAATGATTTTATTATCAAGCTGCTTACAAAAGATATTGTAAAAACTGATGTCTCAGATCACTTACTTATTTTTTTTTTTTAGTATAAATGCAAATTATAAATTAAATCTCCAGGATGGTAAGACAACTATAAAAAAGCGTGTGTACAACTGGAGCAATATTAACTTCAATGGTGTTATAAATCTGATCTACAATACTTTTTTTAAAACATTTAAAACCATATATGACGCAAACTTCCCTATTTGTGAAATAATCCTTCAAGCCAAGGACGTATCATGTTCTAGGATAACTATAGAGCTTAAACAATCACCGAAAGGGAAACAAAAACAGTATATTAAATATCTAAAAGCTAAATCAAGCATAATAATAATTACTTAACTTATAAAAATAACTTCGAAAAACTCTGCAAAAATGCGAAAAGAAATTACAACTCCGACTTCTTCGCAAACATAATTCAAAGCATATTTGGCAAATAATAAAAGAGACTTCGAGGAAAAAAAAAAGAAAGGTACAATATCAGTACCAAATGCAATAAAAATTAAAAATTATTTTTTTTGAATGACCCTAGTAAAATTTCTTTTCAATTGAAAAATTTTTTTTTCTTCAATTGGAACAAACTTATCAAATAAAATTCCTTATCGTAATGACAAATCAATTGATGAATCTATAACATCACCTAATTCAACTTAAAATTTTTCAAACCTAACATACAGTTAACTTGGTGCAGCGTTTAAATTATTATAACGAAATAAGACAATTGGGGCTGATTGCATTAATAGAAATGTTGTAATAGACTCCTTTGAGGTTTTGAAAGATATATTCTTTAAAATTTGTAAAGTACCTATTGCTCAAGAATCCTTTCCAAACTCTCTAAAAGTAGCAAAAATAACTCCTATTTTTAAATCAGGTTCAACAGTTCTATTGAATACGCTAATCTCCAACTAACACGTAGCATTTCTAATTCTTTTAGAAACTCTCATTATACACTAGGAGTATTTATTGATTGGTCTAAAGCTTTTGATACTGCCGATTACTACATTTTATTACAAAAACTAGAACTCTATAAAATTAGAGATAAACCCCTTAGCTGGTTTATTATCCTAGTACTCGTAAGAATATGTTATTATCCAAGAATCTTCTTTGCCTTTTATAATAAATGTAACATGTGGTGTCCCAGAGGGATTCATAGTTGAATCCCTAATATAATTAAAATATGTATATGATCTTAAGCTAACTTCTATCTTAACCACTATATCACTTCTATAACCACTATTTCATAAACATTGCAGAGCCATCTGGTAGTACAGACTCCATACATTTGTCTTTATTCTCTGACTCTATAGACCCAGTTGATACAGCTATCAAAAAGTATATTGATCATCCCAGTATAACAAACATAAAGAAAAAGTTTAGTACGTGTACACATAGTTTCCAGTTCCGTCGAATCACACCTGATGATATTGCAAAAATTATAGGGTCTATGAATAATAAGAAAAAAACTAGTGATGATATACAAACTTTTATGTTAAAATCTTATATTGTTTACTTTAGGGATAGTCTTACAGATTGCATAAGTTATAGTATCTATGTTGTTGGATCAATATTAATAGACCTCTCAAAAGCGTACAACTATAATCCGCATGACTTACTTATTGCTAAATTAAACGCCTATGGTTTTTCGAAAGAAAGTCAATCTTTTGCTATCCCATGTTTGTGGCCGTAAACAGAGGGTAAAAGTAGGTTTGTCTGCCTCAAATTGGATGGCTATTATTATCTGGAGTGCCTTAAGGGTCAATCCTTGACCTATGTTGTTCAATATCTTTATAAATGGTTTATTTTTATTTATTAAAGATACGGAACTTTGTAATTTTGCTGATGATAACACTATTTATGCTTGTGATTTTAGCTTTGAGAAGAAGAATTTTTCGTTTACAAAAAGAAGCAATCAATACCACCAACTGGTTTTAGTTAAACTCAACGGTTGTTAACCCAGATAAGTATAAAACTTTGTGTTGTGGCAAAAAACTCATTCTACCTCCTGAAGACTCTATATATAATAATTCACGCTGTACATTATATAGAGCCACCTCGCTCTGGAACACTCTAAATAATGAGTCTTAAGGTGTTCAAAAAACATATCAAGATTTGGCATGGTCATAATTGCGTTTGCAAAATTTGTCGTTTTTAAAATTTTATGTTATTTTATACTGACTTATATCTTTAGTTAAGATTGTATTACTATAAATATATATATATATTTTTTTTGAATTGAAACAATTGTAAATTTTCATGACATTTTTTTTTTTTTTTATATGAAATAATTGTAATTTCGTTTATGACATTTTTATGTGTATGTGTACCATCTATAAAGTTAAATGTGTTGGTTTAAATTAGCTTTAGTGTTAACTAAAACTATTTTGTAAAAATCAACTTGAAATAAAATTTTTAAATTAAATTAAATTGTTAGCTCATTTTGAAAATTTTTGATATTATAGTTTTTAAGCATCTGGATGTGATTATTCTTCGTTTTTGCTTAGGGAAATTACATTAAGGCCGAGATTACGAGTTCATGAAAATCGGATAAACCTATTTCAATTACATTCGATTGAAAAAAGTATTTTGGAGTATTTGTTAGGATGAGGTCAATTACTTTTGATTTATGTATATTTTGATTTATGTTTTTAAAACAGGTTGGTTCTTTTGTAGGAGATTTTAGTTTATAGATAATACAAAGCTCTTCTATAAAATCATTTTTCATCTCAGCATTAAAATCGCCCATAACTATTAAATAATTATATTTTCCTAAAAAATAATCGAGATTTTTTCCGAGATTTATAAGAGACTGATTGATTGACGAGGTTTTAGGATTATAGCAGCAAGCATTCAACCATTTTCTGTTTCTTAAATTTATTTCTACAAAGAAGCATTCATAATTACTATCATCATTAGTTTTTGTTAGTATCTCAGAAGGTATGTATTCCAGTGGCGTAGCTAGGTAACCAAGGGCCATGGGGCAAATTAAAAAATGGGACCCCACTGCTATGTAAACTGATTAGGTTTTATCAAATAAAAATATGAAATATAAAAATACTTTGAAACTACTAAGCTACTTACGCTCTTTTTTTGTGCACGGCAGGGCAGGTATTAAAAATATTAAATAGTTACAACATAAATTACAATTAATACTTGGTGTAGTTTTGGCTAATAAAACAAAATAGAGAAGATTTAAGGGTTTATTATATAAAGGTCGGGCCTACCAATTGACTAAATACAATTATATTCAAAATTTTTTCCTAGCTTTAGTTTTCGCAAAAGTATCAATGACTTTGTTTAAATCCATGCTTGATACGGTTTTGTTTTCAATTGCTATTAGCGATAAAGTTTTTTGGAAATTGTCACACTTTTGTGATAAAGTTGCTTCATCAACATGTAATAAAAATTTTAGTGTTAGAAAATCGAATATGACAGACTGCACTTATACCAATAAAACGTGTATCTAATTGAGATATTACATTATTGAAAATCTCATTTTTAAATATTTCTTCTCGGTTTGGAAATCGGTGATCAGCAGTTAATTCATCAAAATGTTTTTTAACTTTTCTTTGCCTTTTTTCTTGAAAATGGGTATCAATACCATATTTTCTTGCAGTTTCACTGGCTTCGCACTTGAATAATTTGAAATCATTTCTATAAATTTGCAACTTTGCTTTGGTCTCTGCTAAAACTTTACTCACCTTGCCCAAATTGATGTCGCATTTTTGTAAAGTTTTGGATGCATAATTGATGTCGTTCAATATACTGTGCATGAATTCACAAAGCAATACAAACTCGAAATTTTTGTTTTAATACTCTTGTTTTAATACTTCACTGCGCTCATCTTTATTAGGACTCTTTAAAATTATTTCTGATAATGCTTTGATAATATCAAAATAACAAAGTTTTATTGCATATATCGTATTGACACTACTGGATCATCTAGTTGGATTTAGTTTTTTTAGAGTGGTGTTTAATTTGCCATTGAATTTTGACAGTAAATCCCAATGCTTGATGCTGTTACTGAAAAAGTTATACAAGTCTTGCAACGTTGCAGAAAAAATCTGTATTTCCACTCAACCTCTAATGGCATCATTTATCACTAAATTTAAATTATGAGTGGCACAACATACGTACTCTGCGTTCGACTGGATATCCTTAATATGTTTTTGCACACCATCATACACACCACTCATCACACTGGCTCTATCATAACCTTGCGCCACGCATTTTTTTAAATCAATATTTTTGTCAATAAATAATGTTGTCCCTTGGTTGACTAAATCTACTGCGCCATGTTTGATGGCTGCATAAAAGCCTGGAAACATTTCTTTTACTTTTAAATTAACTGGCTGTCCATTTTCCGATCTGGTTATTACTGCATACCTTACAACAATGCTTAGCTGATCTACCTTCGATATATCCTAGATACGATATGTCATATCCATTATGATGGCAAAAAACGGTGACGCTCTAATTTGTTATAAAAGTTAAGAGAAACACACTGATACGCTATAAGTGTCGTTGGGTAACGATGCACATATCACTATCCGTCATATTGACTACACTGCCAACCTACAGAAAGAATTTAGGGGAATTCCCTAGGCATAACTTTTGAATTTTTCTTAACTGAGTTGTCATGATTAAAGTGGGGTTACAAGTTGCAATCTGTCATATTTATTTTGAAAATGGGAGAAATTTCCAAAAGTTCAATTCGATCGAGATTTCTGGTAAGGATTCAAGAGCCCCCCTGAGCTTGAGGGCCCGGGGCACTGCCCCGCACAACCCCTAGGTTGCTTCACTGCTGAAATCTTCTCTAACATATAGCATTATTCCACCTCCGAGTTTTTATCAATCTAGTCTATACGGTTTGGTATAACCTTCAATGAAGAATTGTGTTGAGGGAAAGGAGTGGTCAATTTTAGTTTCAGATATCATTAGTATATCAATTTTATCTTGAGATATTTCCTTTAAAGGTTCAAATTTATTTCTGATTGAAATAATGTTTATGTGAACAATTATTATTTTAGTTGGATGTTGACTTTTAACAGAATGGAGGTCTAACTGATTCGGGTTTGACGTGGTATTATTCGGAGCAATGATATTTAGCTGCTGCAATGGATTGATGCAATTCGGGGTAAATGCTTTTTTTACCTTCGGTACTTTTTGGGTGGTTCAGGCAATTAACTCTGTTACCTCGGACAACAAAATAAAAGGGCTGATCTAGAGTGTTATTATTTTGTAGAAGATCATTTAATCTTTATTTTTCTTTTTATAATTTGTTAAACTTTGTTTGATCGGAAGAACTTCTTTCTGGGCGTATAAAAATACTATCAGTTTGCAACATACGAGAGTTTCTGTAGCTAGATGATAATCTTCTTTTGTTTTTAGTTCATCTGACGGAAAAGTCGATAAGGAAGATTGGTTAAAGTTGAAATTTAATTTTGGATAGCGGTGTATTTTCGTAATTGAGTTAACGTTTAGGCCAATTTTTGATAAAGTATGGGTAACGAAGGCTAAATCTTAATTATTATTTTCGTTGTAATTATTATTAGACTACGCAAAGGAACCCGAAAATAATGATGTTATTTTTTTTATTATTTTTTTAATTATTCTTTGATTGATTAACCCTAATTAATGGAATTTTGTTGTAATTTGCAAGATTATTAATTTGTTGATTTAAAGCATTGTTTTTATTTGGTAATTTCATATTTTTTATATATGAATTTTTAGAACTTCCTGTTTGTGGACTGATATTAGCATTCTCCGAGCATAAGTTAATGATATCAGTTATGTTTTCTTTATTATTACTTTTCCTATTATGTAGCAAAAATGAATTATCTAATTTTTGTTTCCTATAAGAGCAGTTAGTGCAAAAAATTTTTTTGTAACCTCGTTAGTAAAATTGGTTTCGTCATGGTTCAGTAAACCGTTCGTGAGTGATTTAATAATATCAGACTTAATGTTGTTCTCTTTTCTTAAAAAAATAGTCTTCTTCTAGTTTTTTTTTATTAGTACCAGATCAAAACCTAAAGAAGTGCCGTTGTTATTAAATATTTGTATATTAGCAAAACTTGACTTAAAAGGGAATTTTAATGATATTAAATTTGGGATTAATTCACCTACCATTTCATTGTGCTAAGATACTAATTTCTTTAAATCGTTGTTTTCAGTCTGCAGCTCGACTAAACATTGCTTTACTTCTAAGTTAAGTTTATTAACTTTAATTGATGATGATGATGTTTCGACTAAAACAATAGATGCCTACGGTTTTAGTCGAAACAGTTTAATGTTTATGTCTTCCTACCTAATGACTAGAAAACAAAGATTAAGAATAAATTATGAATTTAGCTGTTACACTGACATGCAATACGGAGTTCGGCAAGGTTCGGCTCTCGTCCCTCTGATTTTTAACATTTTTATATGTGATTTATTTTTTTTCCTTCCTGACGTTGAAGTTGCTGGATATGCTAATGACAATACTCCGTACTGCACTAGAAAAGACGTTACTTCTGTAACCACCAACCTCCAAAAAGCTGCAAGCCATATGTGAATTTCAAACTTTCCTTTGAAGAGCATGTGAACTCTTTATGCAAATATGCCAGCAGAAAAAAAAATGAACTTTCAAGAAGCGCATCATAAATGTCTTTAAACAACGTAAACTTATACTTTTTGCATATATAACTTTAAACAGCTCATACTGCCCACTTATATGAATATTTAGCAGTAAGAAACTAAATAATCAGATAAATTGAATCCATGAGAGAGCTTTAAGAATCATCTACAGAGACTATGAATCTTCATTTGAAACTCTCTAACTAAACAACGGTACTTTAACTATACACCTAAAAAAACCTGCATTGTTTAGTCACTTTCAAAGTAAAATTAAAAATTTCGCCTATATAAATGAGTGAAGTTTCTAAGTTTCTTGAATCAAATCTGAGATATGAAAAGCCAAACTCCACCAATATTCGTACAACAAAATATGGATTGGAATCTCTATCTTACCTAGGACCAAAATTTGGAAAATAATCCCGAATGATTATAAAACATCTTCATCTTTGAAGGAATTTAAACTTAAAATGAAAAACTCGATTCCCTAACAATGTCCATGCAAACTATGTATGGTTTTTATTAAAGATGTTGGATACATTAATAAGCTTAAGTAAAATAAAATCTTTATATTTTTGTTGGCTTTTGCCACTCTAGTTGGCTTTTTCTACTTTTTTTTATTGTTTTTAATGTATTTATTGGTTATCTTACAATTTATATTTATAACTTTATTTATTTTTAAAGGATAAGTGTCAGTTCGCTTGAATTAGCCAATTATAGAGCTACCAATGTGACAACCATATTTGTCAACTATAATTATATTACAAAAAATAAATAAAATATATATTACAAAAAAAGTATGAACATGCAAAACCATTAAAGAAAGACATGCAAATGATGAATATATATGAAATCAATATGTACCAATACTTAATTTTTATGTATAAATATAATAACAGCTTGATTGCCAAAAATTTTAATGATAAATTTACCAAAAATGTGAATAAAAACTATTCATTGAATAAACCAATAGAATACTTATAAATTGCCGAGAATTAGTAGCAAGTATTTTGAATATGGAATAGCATAATGTGGACCAAAACTATGAAACATTTCATGCCCTTCGGCAATCATCAGCCATATTTTATTCTTTAAATTAAGAAAAAACCGTTAAAAAATACAAAATACAGAAATTGACAGAAAAAACATAACAAAGCAATGGAATGAGTTCTGACGTCAAAACAAACAAACAAACAATATTTAATTAATTAGAAAATTGATCAATCACTCGTGTCGAATAGAGCGAGAAGAAATTTGTTTCGATGCCTGCACTTGGATAGCATTTCACTTTTTTTGTTTAGTAGATTTTTATTTTTGGAAAATAGAATTTTATATTTTTCGTTTGTGCATAGTTTGCAGGACTTCGTGGTTGGGTTGTAAGCATTGCATTGTCTAATTATTTTCCATTTAACAACTGGGCTTAAGTTAGCATCTTTTAACTTCCAAAATTCTTTTGACAACTCGGTGCCGTTTTTGTACTTTAGAATGTTAAATGATTTTATATGGTTGGCATATCTAATTTTGAATGGTGCTTCACTTATACCGATGTAGGATTTGTTAACAGGAGTGTTAGTAGGATTATTGGAACTTATATTGGCTTGGTATATAATGTTTTTTGTTAAGCATTGGTTTGATAAAGGGCAGGTATTTTTATTAAGGCAACTGCAGTTGGTTTTAGGTAGAACTAATTTGTTGTTCATAATTTGTTGATTGTGTGCGTTTAAAAAAGACTTCATATTCGGCATACAGCTATAGCTTATTTTTATTGTGTTTCTGTTAAAAATTTTGTGGAGTCTGTGATTTATTGGGAAGTGTTTGTTGATCAAGGTTAAAAAGCTTTTTCCTATATTAGTGCTTACATTTTTGCTGAAAGGAGGGTTAAACCATATGTTGTTGCGTTTACGGTTTTTGGTATGAGGTAAATTTAAATTAGGGTGATATGCAAGTTTGTGATTAAAACCGGATCTTAATAGCGCGTCATTGTACATAGGAGTAGATCTTTGGAAAATTTCTTCACTTGACGAATTTGCAGACAATCTTAACTCAACTGAATGCGGAAGCTGCTTTAAAATATTAGACGGGTGGTTTGAATCAGCATAAATATAGTTTAAAGAATATCCGGGATTAGAATATGGTTGGAAAGTATGATCATTAAGATTTAATGTGACGTCAAGGTAATTTATAATTTTCATATTGCACTGTATTGATATAGTGAGTTCGTTTTTTTTAAATATTTCAACAAAATGTTTTTTGATTTTTTTCCATTTAGGGGCCACTCATTTTTTTTTAAATTGCTAAACCATCATCGCGGTATAATCCGAAATCATTTTTATTATAAAATTGTGTAATTTGAAACAAAAGATATATTTCCACAAGTTCACAAACTTCAGCACCGTCAAATGCTTCCATTGAAACATTGAATAAACCGCTTGATTTTTTTATCCAAACTTGATCATTATTAAATAATAATGATTTTCTTGCGTGATAGATCAATGTCTTTTGGTTAGAGTCAATATTTAGATGCTGCTCGGCAAATTGAATAGCGTTATTGGGGCTTTGCAATGACATCGCAAATGGTGGACGCTTTTTTCAAACGGTTGAAAATAACTTTTGAAAGGAAAAAAGTAAAAGGGAAAAGAAAACATTTATAAATTAAACAAAAATAAAATCAACAAAAAAGAAGAATAAATAAACGTTTTAAAAGAAGAAAAAAAGAAAAAGAAATATCTGTAAGAAAATAAGTAAAAAAGTAATGAAAATAGAAGTTAAAAAAAAAAACGTTAATGAATGAAATATATAAAAAGAGTGGCAAAGAAAGAAAAAAAAACTATTTAAACATCGGAACGATCGGCAAATCAAGATTTTTTTTTATTTTTTTATTTATTTCTTTAGTTTTCTTTCATTTATTTCTTAGGATTATTTATTTTATTATTTATTTATTTTTCTTCAGTTTTTTAGCGTATATAGTTTTACTTATTATTTTTTGTTAGTCATTTATTTATTTTCAATTATTATTTATTTTTAATGATATATAAATTTTTTTATACAGTTACATATTATTTGTTTTTGTTTTCATTTCAACCATTTATTACATATGTTTTATTCTACCGTGTATTATTATTTTTTTTTAATCCTTTTTTTTTTGTTTTTTTTTTTTTGTTTTTTTTTTTTGCCAAAGATAATTTTTTGTTTTGTTTTTAATGTTTGATGTAATTTTTGTTTTGTTTTGATTTTCTCAGTGTTTTTCTGTTTATATTGTATTTATTTATGTGGTCATAATATTTGCAATATATTTTGATTGTTATATTATAACAACTATGATTATATTAATATATTTACTAAATCTTTATAATTTTTTTAGCAGTAGTCGTTTTTATGTCCGCGTTAGTTGTTACGTTTTGTCAGTTTATTAGTGTTTGTTACTGTAACTTTGTAAGTAAAAACGATTGCTGTATGAAAAGTAATACCGATTTATTTAAATTATTATAATTACTTTATTATTATTATTACTATTATTGTTATTATTATTATTATTATTATTATTATTATTATTATTATTATTATTATTATTATTATTATTATTATTATTATTATTATGCTTTAATTTATACTATCATAGGTCTTTACAGGGCATCAGTTTTTAACTGTCCGTATATGTCCAGTATGATTGTATATATATATACAGTTATTAATAAAGTGAAAATATATTAATTTGATTTGATTTGGACCATTTAATTAAAACTAATTTGACTGAGGAAAATTAAAGCTTGCATAATGTTATTCAATGTTGAGAAAATAAATCAGATTAAATCAGAAACTAAAGATCAAAAAAAAAAAAATGAAATAAAGAACAAAATAAAAAACTTACTGTCTCAAGTTTTGGTACGGTTATAAACCGTAGAAATACTCATCCCACTTCATTGTTTAAAAAGCTTTAAAGAAACTGTGATAGAAGTTTACAATCACAAGCTTGTCAGTGAAGCATTAAAAATAAAGATATTGCTCATGAAAAGTTTAAAGAAAAAGTTATCTGTGATGCTAAAATGTGATGTTAAATGTAATCATAACCACTTCACTCTATCGCCTTTCTCTTTGTTCTATATCGCTCTTCTTCATCTCAAGACTGCACTCTTTTTGATGTTACTTCTGATCACATTGACCGAGTCCTCTCTCTTTATCCATCAGCCTATATTGTTGTTGTCGGTGACTTTAATGCTCATCACACTGAATGGTTTGGCTCTAGTATCAGTGATTCGGCAGACAATCACCGACTGCCGAATCGGTGACTTTTACAACTACCTTAAAGCTGACTGGGATTCTTTCCATGATTTTATTTGTGATGGTCCTTGGGTACAAATCTTTCGTCTTCCTGTTGACAAATGTGCTTCTTACGTAACTTTGTGGATTTAGGCTGGCATGGAATCTTTTGTTCCCTCTCGACAATTCCAGGTCAAGCCTCACTCTCCTCCATGGTTTTCCTCACACTGTGCTGCTGCGATTGCCAATCAAAACCGTTACTTCCATATCTATCAGCAAAACAATTCTCCAGAAAACAGACGTCTGTTTATTACTGCTAGAAACCATTGTAAAAAGGTTTTGTCTAACGCCAAACCCGCTATTCTCAGGTCATGAAACCTCGTATCTCATCTCAAAAATTAGGCTCTCCTGACTTGTGGAGAATCTTTAATAGTATTACTAATAAGGGAAAATCTTTAATTCCTCCTCTTTTGTATGGTTCAGACTTTGTCACCTCTGTTTGCTAAAAACTTTTCATCAATATCATCTCTTGATTCCACTAGCTACGTTCTACCTGATATTTCCAAAAAACAGGTGGATCCATTGCTTGATATTCGTATCACTCCAGCTTTTGTATCTAAAGTGATTTCCTGCTTAGACTCTTCTACAGCTTGTGGCACTGACAACATACCTGTTATTGTCTTGCAGAAGTGTTCTCCGGATCTGTCAACTATACTCTCAAAACTATTCAACAAGTGCTTATCAGAGTCTTGTTTTCCAGCCTGATGGAAAGCGGCATCTGTTATCCCTATCTTCAAAAATTCTGGAGAGCGATCTGATTCGTCTAACTACCGTCCCATGAGTCTCCTTCCTATCATAAACAAGGTTTTAGAATCTTTAATTAACAAACACCTAATTTCTCATTTTGAGTCTAATAACTCTCTTTTTGACCATAAAAAAGGATTTCGATCTTCTCGTTCTACAACTGATTTGCTTACAGTAATAACCGATAGGTTTTATTGTGCATTAGATAAAGGTAGATAGGTTAAGGTCATTGCTCTTGACATTTCAAAAGCTTTTGATAAAGTTTGGCATGCTGGTCTTCTCCATAAGCGTTCTTCTTATGGTGTATCTGGCAGTATCTATAAGAATATTGAATCCCTCCTTTCCAATCGTAGTATAAAAGTTGCCCTCGATGGATAGCCCTCATATTCTTTTTCTGTAACTTCAGGGGTTCCTTAAGGTTCTATCCTTGGCCCTATGATCTATTTAATTTACATTAACGATCTTCCAGATATTCACTCAATTTTTTTCAGCCAATTGTTATCGCAATAGTTTAGATCTTCCTATATTTATGAACGGTGATGTACTTGATGAGTTATCCACTCTAGAATCATCTTCTAGAATTAACTCTTACTTTGGATCTTTCTTGGAAACCATATATCAAATCTGTTGCGAAATTAGCATCTGCTTAGGTTGCATCTTTTTATCGAGCTCGACACTTTCTTACTTCGGATTCAATTCTCTATCTCTATAAATCTCAAATCCGGCCTTGTATGAAATACTGTTGCCATATCTGGGGCGGATCTTCTAATGATGCCGTTTCTCTTTTAGGCAAGGTGCAAAAACGCATCGTAAACATAGTTTGACCTACTCTTGCAGCCAACCTTCAACCATTGTCACATCGTCATAATGTTGCTTCTCTTTCTCTTTTCTGCAAATACTGTAATGGGCACTACTCTAAAGAGCTAGTGTCTGTTATGCCATCCACTAAAATTCATTCTCGTGTTACTCGTCATTCAATTAAATCTCATCCTTTTTCTGTAACAATTCCTAAGTGCTCCAAAAAGTCTTATTCGTCTAGTTTTTTTCCTCGAACATCAGTTCTTTGGAATTCGCTTCCTTCATTTTGCTTTTCCGAACCATATAAATTGCAATCCTTTAAGTCGTCTGTCAATCGTTATCTTGCTCTACAATCTTCATCTTTTCTTTTCCAGTAACTTCAAACTTTAATTAGTGGTTGCTTGCAGCCTTGTTGGAAGCGACGATGTTTAAAAAAAAAATCTGCTTTTTTAGGGTAGGCAATATCTTTTACATTTTTTTTTTTTTTAATTTTTTTTGTCATTAAAAAAAGAATACTTTGCCGTTTTATATAAATAAAATTTACATGACCGGGGCTAAAAGAAGACAATATTTGCCTTATCACTACGCCCCGACGTGCTTTTATCAGCAAATGTGTCCAATCATTAAAATGTAAACATAAAATTACTTTGTATTATATAAAAATAAATACAAATTTTACAAGTATGTTAAGATCAGTAACTAATTTATAATCAAAAGAATATTGTAAAAAAAATAATAATAATAATAATTACACCTAAAAATTAAAAACAAGTTAATAGGAGAATTTAACGAAAATTTAAATTAAAGACCAGTTAATAAGATAGTTGTTAAAAAAAAGAAGAAAAAAAGAATCTTAAAAAGAATTTAATTCATTAACATCTTTAAGAAGTTTTTGTTTGAGTTTTTGTTTGAATAGAGTAAGTGAAGAACAATTTTTCAGCTGGTTATCTAATAAAGTGTTCCATAATTTAGGACCTCTGATGGCCATAGAAAATTTCATAACCAAATAGTGCATTTTAGGTTGCTCATAATTGTAATTTGAAAATCTTGTAGGGTACTCGTGGTTAATTTTATTGAAAAGTATATTAAATATTATAGGAGTTACTTTATTATGAAATTTATACATAAATATAAGAATTTGATAAAGGTTCAACTGAAATACATTAAGTGTGTGATGATTTTTAAATAGTTCTTTAGAATGTGTAAAACGACCTGCACCTGAAATAATTCTGGCAGCGTGTTTTTGTTTGTTAAGCAATTTTTTAACTTTACTTACATTAGAGTTGCACCATGCAATATTTGCATAGTTTATATAACAATGTATGAGGGAGAAATATAAGTTTTTTAAACAGTTTTGGTTTACTAATTGCTTAGCTTTGTATAGAATGCCAATATTTTTTGAAATTTTATCTTCTAACGTTCTTATGTGCTCATGATGTATACATGATTGTACATGATTGTCATGATGTGTTCATGATGTGCACATGATTATTTTTTCTAACTCTTTCTAAGCACATGAATGCTTCATTTAAAAGAGAAATAGCTGCATAATATTTACTTTTATTATTATTTTTGCAAGTTAAAATCTTTGGTATTTTTTTTCAACTTCATTTTTACAAATAACACGTCCTGCTTGAATCATATCATAAAATGAAATTAAATCACCTCAAACCGAAAGAGACTGTATACGTAACACTTACCCATAGAATGTCATTATTACCCTTTTAGCATAACTTTATTTTAATTTTAGGAGTCCACCAGTCCCCTGTATTATTATTTTTAAGTTCAGAGAAATGGCTAACAACTTCTTTTGCATTAAAAAACATTTTTGTATATTATATGCATTCTCAATCTAATTAAATTTTAAACACAAAGAACTTCCAAATATCATAAGCAGGCTAGCCTGATTCTATGTAGACAAAACATGCATAAAGGAACTTACGGGTAAATTAACACTGCGAAAGTACTTTTCAAAGCAAATTACTTTAAAAATTACTTTAAAAAGCTTACCATTAAAAGTAACTTACTTTTTAAAGTAAAAATAAACGACAATTGAAGTCAATTTAAATGCGTAACTACCAGTTGTTCACGTAACAGTAACGCATATAAGTAACTAAATTTATGTAGTTAAGTTTTATTTAACTGCATAAAATAAATATAATTTCTGTAAAAAAAAATTTCTTTAAAATGTAAGGAAAATACATATTTTAATATGAGTAATGTAAGTAATTTACGCTTGAAACTAATTCGTGTTTTTACATCAAAATAAGTATAAGAGCTGAGCCTAGCTACGATAAAATATTAGTTGAGCATACAGTATTCAAAAAAACAAAAAGTAAAGTAAAACCGGGTCAAACCGCACACCATACCATACCGCACGCTGATCGAAATTATCCTATAAAAACTAAACAGATATGGCTATGATAAAAATAAAAAAGAAATTCAAACACACAACTATCTCAACTCTTTGAATTGATAAAGTTATATTGCTATTCAACTCCATTTTTTTCTTTTCTTATGCAACTTTAACGGGGATTCAAAATTTTTTATATATTTTTTATCGTTGCGTACAAAATTGCGCTTGAACCGAAACTGATATAAAAATAATTTTAGCACTATCTCGTTGGAAATTTAATTTTAATTCTGATAGTATCATTTTTATGCAGTTAGAACAAAAAGTTAAATAAAAAATCAAAAAAGTAAAAAAAAATCTTTTTTCTGATAAAAAAGCACGCTCGATTAATGACTTGGTTCAGTTTTTCGCAAGTCACAAAGCGCTTATCTTTATCTAACTAAGTTAGTGTTAGTTCCGGTTTAATTTTGAATAAAATATAATGTTATTTGTTAATATAATAGACTCTTATTCATTAAAAACTAATTATTATATTATTTCTCAATATAATCATCACTCACTCAATTCAATTTAACTCATTCTCTTTAACATGTCAACTAATAAAGCCAAAGCATACAAGGAAGACGATAAACTAGCCGCATTAACTGATATGAATGAAAATAAAATATCACTAAGAAAAGCTGCAAGTCAAACATGGTGTTCCAGTCTCAACGCTCAAAGATCGCAAAAGTAACAACAATAAAGGCTTCCATGTCTCAGTACTTTCAAATGAAACAGAAAGATCGATGGTGCATGCATTCCAATTACTTGGTGACTGGGGTTATGGTTTAACCTGAAATAAAATCCTAGAACTTGTATGTGGCTACCTTAAACGTGAAGATCAATGGCTCTTATTCAAAAACGGCAAGCCTGAAAAAGACTCGTTTTATGCCTTTATAAAAAAATGTTCAAAAGAAATTTCAACAAGAAAAGCGGATAACTTAGCATCTGAAAGAGCCGCTTCTTGTACGCCAGAAATAAATGATATTTATTTTGAATGCGTCGCCAAAAAATGTCAACAGACTGGTAAAATTTCTGGGTCGCGTATAATGTTTTACGCGCTTGCATGCAATCGCTGGTTTCCAGTGCATTGTCTTATTTCCACTTAATAAAAACAACATAAGTCATAAGACATTAGCAATCACACAACAACCCATAACGCATATGACGCGTATGAGGCTTGATTTATAACGCAATGATGTTTAATCGACCTTCATCAACTTTAGCAGCCTACGCAGCACCTATACCATCTTGCTCATACACAGCTTCATCATCTTCCACAGCTGCCACAGCTGCCGCAGCACCTAATCCAACAACACACCGATTACCAGCTTTCTCAACTACATCACCTCTTACCATCTTTCTCAACTATACCAGCTTCTAACGGGTGATGTGGAAGTTATCAGACAAATCCTAATTTCATTATTTGAGCATAATAATTAGTTTTTGTGGTTTTATGCGTAGGCATAAACGTTCTATAAAATATAAACTTTATTATTTGAAACACAATTATTAAAAATGAGGTTAAATGCAGCTGGACGAGAATCTTTTCAAAAGTGACTAAAAATGTTTTTTGTAAATAAACCTAATATAAAAAAAAAATAAAATTGTAAATCATTTTGAAAAGGAAGGATTTGCTCGAAGTACAATATATGATAAATTAAAAAGACTTGAAAATGTTCAATCGTTTTCTGACAGAAAGCACCCTGGTCGTCCGACATCCTGGACTAGAGAAAAGAAAGCTGAATTAACGAGACTTGTCAACAATCGAAAAGGGGTCAGTCAGAGAAAAATAGGTATTAAATTTGGTGTAAATCAATCGACAATTGGTCGTCAGTTAAAAAAAATGAATATTAAATATAGAAAACGTAAAACGACTCCAAAATACACTATAGAACAACAAATAAAGGCAAAGAAAAGAAGCAGGAAACTACACACTAAAAAAAAAAGGTAGAAATTTCTACCTTAGGGTAGGATATGTGATATACCCTTAGTAAGGTATAATTTTCTACCTTTTAGGGTAGAAAATTATATTAAAAACAATTATTTCTCATACAATTTTCTAACTTAAAGGTATAATTTTCTACCTTATAAGGTAGAAAATTATACCTTACTAAGGTTATATCACATATCCTACCTTAAATAAAAATTTCTACCTTTAATTTTTAGTGTGTAGTTAACCAACTCTATAACACAAAACCGCTTCCAGTCATCGATGACAAAAAACACTTTTGTTTTGCAGGGGACAACATGCCTAAAAAAACTGGATACTACACAAACAACAAAAAGACATGCCCAGAAAGTGTTCGTTTTATAGGAAAAGAGAAATTTACAAAAAAATTATTAATGTGGATAGCCATATCTGGCCGTGGTATGTCCGAGCCATTGTTTTGCACTTCTTAGGCTGTAGCGATCAATTCATCAATCTATATTAATGAATGTTTAGAAAAACGACTTCTTCCATTTATTCACAAGTATCATGGAGACTTTTACTATTTATTCTGGCCAGATTTAGCAATTTCTCATTATTCTAAAGATTCTTTAAATTGGATGGACCAATATGTCTATTACGTTGATAAAGAATCCAATCCCCAAAATATGTCTCAAGCACGACCAATTGAAAATTTTGGGGGACATTTGGCACAGAAGGTTTACGAGGGAGATTGGCAAGTTTCAACAGAGCAAGTTTTGATTGATTGCATTAAACTAAAACTACAAGAAATTGATTTAAACTTTTTACAGTCGCATATGAATGGCTTCAGAGCAAAATTGAGATCAATTGCAAATGGTGGTGTTTTTTCATATAAAAAATAATATATTTTTATTAAAAGATAAATGCTTTATTTAAAAAAAATATAATAGTAGTTTGTTTTTTATTTATAAATAAGTTATTGACATTTTTATTTTGTCCGATAACTTCCGCATCACCCGTTAGTTTTGATAGGTATCAATAGGTCATGTGATGAGCGTCGCAAAAACAGTATCGAGATAGAGTTGATGCAGTTTTTCAAGCCAGAAATCAATCGCATGTTAAGAAACCGAAGCAGTGCAACAAATCAAAACTTGGAGCAAACACGAAGAAAACGTGATCGAGTTCCTCAAACAAAAAGATCACAAAAAAGCAACAAAGGAAGCCGTGAAAGTTGTTGAACTTAACGCTAAGCGACGACTCTCTATGCCAACTACTTAAATGCCTGAACATAACAATGCTGAGCAACCACAGCAAAACAATTATAAAGAACAAGTAGCCACTGGCAGCCAAACGATTAAAAGTTGCAAAACGTTAAAAGTGGAGAGTACAGTTACACACAGAAATGTTGCAATGCGAGAATTCAATGTGTCGGGAACGGTTGTGCAAAGAAACATGTTTACCAAAGAAATATGTAGTTGGAACTAAATTTTTTTGCTTGCAAAAAATGTAAAAACTTAAATATAGTTTCTTAAATATAAGTAGTGTCAAAAAAAATAATAAAAAAGTTAAATTTTAAAAATGTCAATGTTCTTTCAAGCGTGCGGTTTTATCAGAATCCTAAAACCGCACCATTTTTTTTACTTGACATTTAATATTTTTAATAACTTTATTATTTTATTTTTAACATATATTTATATTATCTTAAGAAGTTTTTTGTTACCTATCTAGTAAAAAAAAATTGAAAAAAATAAAAATAAAAAAGTTATTCATTTTTTCATGATAAGTTTTTTTTAATTTTTATTGTGACCTTTATAGGGTATTGTTGACCTGGTTTTACTCTATACATTTTTAAAACACTTTTTTAGATTTTTTATTTTTATAAAAACTTCTAGAAAACACCACATCGATTACCGAAAAAAATCTGTAAGTTTTCCCAACACTTTTGGAAGTCAGTCAGCCCAAGTTTTAGTTTTTATAATTTTTAACTTTTTATAATATTTAATTTATATAATTTATTTAATATTTGGATAAATACATATATAAAAGGCAGGTGCGGAAACGTGCAGTTATCGCTCATTATTTGCCCAAAATTATATCTGCATAACAACAGTTTAGTGTTTTTAACAAAGGAAAAAGTTTTTATTAGTAAAAAATTTCCAACCCATCGTTTCCATTTTTTTTTTCTATGTATTTCTGAGATAACGCTTTTAATTGATTTTGTCAAGGTAAAGCAAAACAAAAACTCCGAGCAACAATTAAATAACAAATAGGGTCATAGTTTATAGGTTTTTTTTAAAAAAAGTGTTGACAAAAACCCAGGATAAAAATAACTTGCGTACAGTTAATTTAAAACTAATGCCAAAAATAAAAATAAAAAAACTTATGTTAAGCTACCGAGAATTAAAATTCTATTATTTAAAATTCTATTCTATTCTATTAATTAAAATTGTAAAAGTCTGCATATTAAATCACTACTGTGATTTAAAGTTGCATATTTATGACAAGATAAAAATCAATAAAGAACACAAAAATAAAGATTAAATAAACGAATTTAACGAGTTTTCTAGCTCTAATTAACGAATAAACGAGCTTTCAAGCTCCAGTTAAAGTAATTACGAATGTGGCTTCCATATATTTTAGAAAAATATCTCTAGTTAACGAATAAACGAGCTTTCAAACTCTTGTTAAAAATAATTACAAGTATGGCTTCCATATATATTAGAAAAAAATCTCGGATTAAGAAAAAAACAATAGTAGCAAAAACTCAAAAATATATGACAAAAAATAGGGACAAATAGTCAAAACGATTTAGTACGTCATTACATAACATATTTACGGCTAAATGCCTGATAGAATAAATGATATTATAAATAGATAATACTATGAATAGATATTAGGAAAAGTGTTGATGTAATCACAATACTGTTTGAACAGATGTCCAGTGATGTACAGCGGGTAATTAGAAAAGTAAGTGGGAAAAGTGCATTCGTCTCTTTTTTTTTTTTCTTTAAACTCTGATGATGGCAAAAGTCACTTTAACTAGACTAACTGTGTAATTTATTATTGGTGTTATTAAATGTCATAATTTTAGCGGTAAATTTTGCAAAAGCCAATACAACAAGCCAGATTTTCTAGCTCTACGATTAGATTTTTATTCAGTCGTAAAGCCTAAAGATATGCTATTCTATTTGTTGATTTCGAGGATGGTTGGATACTAGGGATATGACTTTTTAATTTTTTTTCAAATAAAATGTTTCCTGTATCATAAATCGATGAACTTTTACCTAAAATCATGAAAAAAGGCCCAAATAGCTTTCTGCAACAAAAAAAGGTCACCCCAAAATAAAAATTTGATTTACCATTTTTATACATTCATTTTTGACCGATGTTTTAATCTTAAGCTTAATTCTCAGCTTAATTCTATTTATTTCATTATTTTGTTATAAATTTATAAATATAACGCCACACGTTACCATGGCAACAAAACGGCCGTGTGCCGGCAAATACTTGGAATTGTTATGTGATGACGTCATTGTGTTACCACGGTGATATAGACGACTGTAACAGACTGTAGAAGATTATAGAACTTAGTAGAACATTCACAATTATATAAGCGAGCTGCTGTCAGAGCTCAGTGTTGATAATGTGAATAGTTCTATGAAGTACTCTGCGTGTAACTGAGCTAATAAGGAACTACTGTAGCGAACTAAAGACGCTGTAAGTGTACGAAGTATAAGTAGTTGTAGCATTATCGTTAGGATACGGACTGGATTATCGAACTGTTATCAACATTGACTGGATTATCGAACTATAATTGGATTACTATACAGTTAAAGTATTTTATTAATTAAACGACTTTATTAAACGGATATTTACGCTCAGCTATCCGTAAAGTCGTAACAATATTATATGATGTCTCACAAGAAAAGTCATACCACAGTAACAAAGAACAAGAAGACTTGGACTAAAAATTTGGTGAGATTTCAAGAGTCACACAGAAGAAGAGGAAGCGTGGCTGTAGAAGAACATTCACTCGATGAAAAATCCAGAATACCACTTCAATTGCAGATCGTAGGAAGATACCAGTTTCTCGGAGCATATGTTAAAGGAAGAAAAGAACGAATAGACCAAATTTCTAAGGAAATTACAAAATTGTGGGACAATAAACTGAAATTTCCACGTGTGTCTGATCAAGTGATAAGAGCAAAGCTTATGAAGGTGCTGAAGGTCTATGATGAATGTGTCAAGCGTGGAAAATATGATGTTCTCAATGCATTATTTGACATCACGAAAGTGAATGGCCAGTGGTTATCCTCGGAAGATAAACGTCTATACCACCTACAAAAAGAAAGTAAAAGACAGGTGGGGTACTCAACAGGACAAGTGGCAAGTAAAGAAACCATTCACCCTTCCAAGAGAAGGAAAGTCCAGTCTGGAACAGCAATACCTTCCACATCACAAGTCCTGTCTACCACAGACAGTGGTACTGAATCTGAAAACTGCAAAAGTAAGAGTGAAGATGATGAAGACGACGACGGTGATAAAGACGATGATGAGGACACTCAGAAAAAAACTAGAAAGCACTACAAAAGTAAATTTGCTGTAAGTATGGTTACATCAAGTGGAGTTTCCACAAAGAAAGCTGCTAAAATATGCAATGTATTATCACAACAAGGTATTGATATTCCAACTCCAAGTCAATCAGAAATTTACAAGTCCATATTCAAAGAGGCAGGTAAATTAAAAAAAGAAATGATACAACAACTTAAAATGGAACAGTGGTCCTTACACTTTGACGGCAAACGAATAGATGATAAGGAATATCAGGTAGTTGTACTTCAGAATGAATGAACTGACGTGAAACTTGATGCGCTGCGTTTAAAAGATGGCAAAGCTGAAACTGTTGCTGAAAAAATTGCCAAACTTATTGATGAATACAATTTGTGGAATTCAATTAAGATGATCATTACTGATACAACAAACGTCAATACTGGGAAGAGAAATGGAGTTGTTGTGAAGTTGCAACGTATGTTTAAATTAAAGGGTGTCACAATACCACAATTTATCGGTTGTCAGCATCACGTACTAGACAGGATTCTCCGTCTGGTGAAGGACGAAGAACTTGGGGGTGATACCAAATCTCCAAACATTGAATACCCATTTGTGTCTGAACTGTTGAATAAGTATGATGAACTGAAGGATAAGTTTGTGAATGGAACTGTAGAAATTCTTGATAAATCAGGGTGGAGAGACGATATGAAGTTTTTGTACCATTTAACAAGAGTGTTTAGGTTCTATGAAGTACAAAGAAACTTCCCTCTGATTCACTTTCAGAACATTCCTAATATGAGCAATGCCAGATGGAACTCAAGAGCCATTCTCGCCATTCTGGCGTTCATTCTTATGCCTGAAGCGAGAAAGAATTTGGAGAAGGTTTGCAGGTTCATTTCATATGAGTGGGCAGAACATTGGTTTAGTAGTCAAAAGTACAATGACAATGACTTCAAGAATTTATCTGATGTATTGAAGCCTTACAAAAAGGCATTGCAGTCATTCAAAAATCATTGGAAGAAAGAGCCATCCGTCATCGACATACCACGAAGTAATCAGATAGCTGAACGTGCAATCAAGGTGATGCAAGACCTGTATGCTTCCTGCAGAAAGAAAGACAAACTGCAACTTCGATTCATTCTAAGTAATAAGCGCTAGACTCTTTATGAGACGTGAGCATCATGTGACCCATGTACTAAACACAGTAGGCCTATAGACACAGACAGTTATGTATATTGTTGTACTAGACGCTTTGATACTGTTAATTTTGTAATACTTGTATAATTATATATCACATAATGTTTTTTGTTATATCACAGTACATGTTGCATAAATAAATAAAATAACAACAGGAGTATGACTCTTACAACATCTTCAGCCTTTAATATTCATTTACTGTACAAAAGTGTACCTATTGAAAATTCGATTTTTTGGTTTTGGGGTGACCTTTTTTCAAAATATGTCAAAATGAAACATCTATTCGTTCTTTTTACATAAAAGTTCATTGAATTACGATACAGGCCTAGTAGGTTGCAAAAAAGTCATATCCCTATTGGATACATTATAAATATAGAGTTATATAATGTGTAACAACAGCAATCAGCAAAAATTGGAGATTATTTATTAATGACACAACTGATATGGTCGTGATGGTATTGTTATCACCCCATTCAAAATGGTAGAAGCCATGAGTTTTTCTGTAAACGTAACATTGAAAAAACCTTTAAAAAATATCGTTGAATTTATTTTTATTTATTCGAGTTTTAATAACAAGGTAATCATTTTATACGCTGCTTTTATTTCTAAATACCTCATTGAGCTTCAGTAAATAATAAGCTATTGTTAAGTAGTAAGTAAATCTTTTAGGAAAATGTTTTAAACATTATTCAACGGATAATTTGTAATATAATTGTATGTTTATAGTGTGTGTGCGTTTATTTTATATACGTTTATAGTATATTTATTTATGTCGAAATGTAAAAATAATAAAAAATAAACGACATAAATATCGTATAAAAGTTATCTATACTTTATTATAAACATTTTGGCGGTTAATTTACGCAAAAAAGTTGTATAGAACAAACTTAAAAGTCGAAAAAAGTAAAGAAGTGGTTAAGATTTCTTTACATTACTTTAGATTATGTTGTTGTTGGAACAATTAAAACATAGCATTTTTAGCATTTTAGATTATGTTGTTGTTGGAACAATTTAAACACAGCATTTTTAGCATTTTTATTATAAACTCTTAACAACTTGTTGGTACTTTTATATCTACTTCTTCGCGTGACCTCTTAACTATTTTATAAGCACTTCTTCACGTGATACCACCTTTCTTAACTTTTTTATAACTACTTTTTTACGTGATACAACCTTTCTCGCTCTCTTAGCACTTTCTCGCACAACCTAACTGAAAATTGGAAATCGGTTTTTCATTCCAAAAAAAAAATAAACTATGTTGTAATAATGCATGACGTAAATATTATTACAAAATTCATCACTGGAATAAAAATGATAGCATTTTTTTGGCACGTCTTCATAATGATTTTCTTATAACATCTTCATAATGATTTTCTTATAACATTCTTAATTATCAAAAATTCTTTAAGAATTTTCTCTTATTTTTCGCAGCATGACTGCCGATTCCATTTGACGTTTTCGTTTGACGTGACTTAAGGGGTATTCACGATTAACGTCGTTGGGAAGAGTTAAACAAAGTTACGTTTTAAATCAAACCCACAAGCAATTTAGTCACTTATTTTATCAGATATTCATTTCTATTTCGCATTTAAGTATTATTAAAAAGTAATAAGTAATAATTCAGTTCGCGATGTTACGTGTTAACTTAAACGGAAAAAAACACATCTAAACTTCTTCAGTATTTGTGTTAATAAGGTATGCACCACTAAGATAGGCATCAATCAAAATGGCGAAAAGTTATGCTGGTGCTCTTGGTTCCGTTATCACATCTGCTCATCCCAATAGTAATCTTGGAATTTTCAACACTAAATTCGAAGTCGACAATGCGAACGTTCTAATTTGTAGGTATGGGGATCTTAACGTTTCCGTTAGTGATTTTCTTGCTAGCTTGGCTGAAAAGAAGCTACTTAGTAATGTGTGGGGAGTCACTAGACATTATTCCAACAAGTTGTTCGAGTTTGCCGTTACAAACAACTCGTCTTTGACATCCTTTTTAGAAGCTGAAATTGAAATTAATGGTATGGTTTTAAACTTCCAGCAAAAGTTCGTACGAAAAGTTCACGTCCTGGTTCAGAACATTCCAATAGGAACTCTTAGGAATGGCTGCCAAAGCGCCATTATCCTGCTTGGCAAACATCTAGCTGCTGGACGTGGAGAGTTTGACTCTTTCTACCTACAGAAATGCAAGGTCCTAGGAGAGGACATTTTCACTGGAAACGTCATAATAATTATCAAGAACTGGCACAACCCCACTCTAAATCCGCTACCCCGCTACCAAAAAATTGATGGTCTTAATTTACGTTATAAACATCCTGGCCAGCCCGAACCCAACCCTAAAGTAACAAACCAAACCGATCCACCCACCAATTCTTTACAACCAACTACACCGCAGATCGACAACGAATTTGTTGAAATTAAAGTAAACAACGCCAGTATCGAGAACGATGTAGATACTAATCCTGAAAAAGAAATCATCAAGGAAAAAGAAAATGGTGTTAAAACCAAAAAGGCACGTTCCACCCAACCAACGAGAAAACGTTTGGGGCAGTTGGAACGCGGCACCCCCAAAAAACTGATAAACAACGCGGAGTTAAAAGTGTCTCTAGAAGAAGTTTGTTTTTTAGAAGAAAATGAGAAAATGTCTTACGAAGATGATATTGACTTGCTAGTTATAGACGAACATTATGATAGCCAAACATGTGCGGAAAAGAAATCGTAAGTTTATTTCTCTCTCATATGTTTTCTTTTTATCACACTTTTTAGCTTTGTTCTCAAATCAGACTATTATTTCGACTTTTTTTTTTTTGTTCTAAACTATTATTTCTTTTTCTTTCTACAAAAATTCTTTTTTTACGTTCTATTTTAAACTTCATTAATTATGCATGTCACGTTTTTAAAAAAGCGCTTAAGCTGTCGTAATTCGTATTGTTGTAGTTCGCGCTTTTTTGTGGAATGTTATGGTCCAGTGAATCCTATTGTTCGTATTACGTCAGTTCAAACGAAAACTCGTGCTAAAAGGTTAAGGTTTTTATGTTTGTGTTTTTTATGTCAGGTTGTAAAATTATTATATTCATGTTTAAGGTACACGAGTTTTCAAATTAGGAAACCTGATCCTCTCCATCCTGACAATTAATATTTTAACGTGCAACATAAACGGTCTAAACGATCAAGAAAAACGCAATAATTTTTTTGGGTTTCTCAAAAAATCCACCTTCGATCTTATCCTCCCTCAGGAAACAAAATCCGGACCGTCCACTATTAAACAGTGGAGTGACGAATGGACTGGCGAGTCTATTTGGAACTCAGGTCCGAGTCATAACTGTTGTGGGGTGGCGTTACACTCCAAATCTAATGTGTCCTTGCACGAACTAAAAAGGGACAACAACGGAAGAATATTAAATGTCATGATAAAAATTGATGAACACAAAATGCAGGTGCTGAATATTTACGCGCCCAATGTGCCGAGAGAAAGGCGCCTCTTTTTTGGCAACCTTGGAGATTTCTTGCAGGACACAGGACTACCCGTCCTGATGGCCGGGGATTTCAACATGGTCGAAAGCCTGCCTCTTGACACAGAGGGCACAAACAACGCTAAATATCACACCTACGGCATTGCTGAACTCGGGGTCCTCCAAGGTAAGTATAACCTCGTAGATGTTTATCGTTACAAATTTCCTAACAAAAGAAAATTCCCATGGAGCAATCAGACGGTCAACTGAGACTCGACAGATTCTACTGCCCTGATAAAGTCGCCAAAAAAACAACATACAACAAAATTCTCACCAACCCTTTTTCCGACCACGAGTTCGTGTCAACAACTGTCAATTTTAGTAAAACCAGGAGAGGACCAGGATACTGGAATTTAAACTGTTCCCTTTTGGAAATAGAGGTACATAGGCAAAAAATTGAGCTCTTAATTCGAGATTGGCAAACAAGAAAACGGTCCTATACGTCAATTTTAAAATGGTGGGACGACTGCAAACTTTTTGTTAGGGCTGAATTACAACACATATCGATACAGGAAAGTGCGAAAAACAAAAAAAATATCAAAAGGATTGAAAACGAAATCCAACGGGAGCGACAAAACGCTAACCCGAATTTAGATAGCATTAAAGAAAAACGCGATGCTCTTTTTTTGCTCCAGTTTCCCGGAGCGTTTATTCGCACGAAACAAAAACTAATCGAGGAAGGAGAAAAACCTTCAAAATTTTTGTATAATTTGGAAAAAGTTCAACAGCGGAACAAGTCAATTACCGAAATTCGCAAGAATGACGGCACATTGACGAGTGAACCTGTTGAAATACTAAACTCCCTAGTTTCATATTACAAAAACATTTACACCAAAACTAGTTTATGCAAAGAAAGCCAAAACTATGTCTTGTCACACATCACTTAACGTTTAAGTGATGATGAAAATCAATTTTTAAACACCCGCCTGTCCGTCGCCGAACTAAAAGAAGCCCTTTTTAAATTTGAAAACGGAAAATCTCCGGGCTTTGACGGACTTCCAGCTGAATTTTATAAAACCTTTTGGCACATTTTAGAAAAAGATTTTGAAGAACTTGCCTACGAAATACTTTTTGTAGAAAAAAACACCAGCCACTCTATGAAAAAATCTATTATTTCACTGATCCCCAAACAAGGAGATCTTACCGAATGCAAAAACTGGAAGCCCATATCCCTAATCGGCGCTGATTACAAAATAATCACAAAAGCGCTGGCCCTAAGACTTGCAAAAGTAATGGGGAAAATTATAGAACCAAATCAAACTTGCGGAATCCCAGGTAGAACAATATTCTCAAATTTACATTTAGTCCGTGATCTTATAGATTACGCGCAATTTAAAAATCTACCTAGTTTCATTTTGTCAATAGACCAAGAAAATGCGTTTGATAAAGTCGATCGTGCGTTTATGCTTCAGATTCTCCGAAAATTCAATCTCGGAGAAAATTTTGTATCTTTTGTTAACACCTTATATTCAGAAGTTTCGGCATCTGTTCTGAATTGCGGTTTCCTGTCAGCCTCCTTCCCTACGGAAAGGGGAGTTAGACAGGGCGATCCCCTCTCTCTCTTGCTGTATGTTTTTGTCGCCGAAGCTCTCGCTTTGGTGATCAGAGCAGATAGCAGAATAGAGGGTTTCCCGCTACCAGGTACACCTAAACCCCTTAAAATACAGCAGTACACAGACGATTCGAATTTTTTTGCCAGGGACGTAAAATCAGTCCGTTGTTTCTTCGAAAAAGTAAAACTGTTTGAAAAAGCAAGTGGTTCAGTGATCAATGCCTCAAAAACCAAGGGTCTCGCCCTTGGGGGTTTTGATCCCAAAATGTACCCGGAATTGGACGGCATAGAGTGGAACAACAACACCGGTTTCAAAATTTTAGGTGTTACTTTTTACACCAGACTGAGCGATACTACCAATTTCAACTGGTTAGTAACTCTAAACAAAATAGAGAAAAAACTCAAGTTTCTGGGACTACGTACTTTGTCACTTAGGGGAAAGACTATGTTGATAAATACGTTAGCAATGTCAAAAGTATGGTTTCTGGCAAACGTGCTGCCCGTTCCCGAATGGGTAATAGAACGTCTGCACAGAGCCATTTTTGAAAATCTGTGGCAAAAGACCAATTACAATCCGATCAAGAGAGAGACACTTTTCTTACCCGTCAAAAGCGGGGGTCTCGGAATTTTATCACCGAAGGAGCAAAGTCTTGCACTTCGCCTCAAAACACTCTTTCAACTGAAAGAATGCGAAGAGGACAAAGCTCACGATTCTTACTACTTTTCAAAGTATTGGTTGGCGAGTTCACTTATAAAATTTACGAACCAAAACCAAAGCTAAAACTTTTTAAAGCAGAACAATTTTCCAAAACACTGGGACAACAAAACGTCTCAGTACTACAAAACAACAATAGAAATATTAGGCAAAAACGGGTCCCTTTTTAACATCCCCCTAAAAACAACAAAAAATTTTTACTTAGAAGTGGCAAAAAACAAAAAGACAGTCGTACCAGCGGGACTTTTTTGGAACAGTTTAACAAAAACAACGATGCCGTGGACCCAAATTTGGAAAAAAAACTTCATCTCCCACGCATGCGGACCGACTCAAAACATCCTCTTTCGTTTTTTACACAACAGTTTACCATCTGCGGCCTTGCTAGCCAAAAGCACAAGGCAACAGATCGTCAAAAATAACAAATGCAAAACTTGTGGTAAAATCGAGGACAACATGCATATCTTTGCCTACTGTCCTCCTTTTGTTGAAATTTGGGAGTATTTTAAACATGTATATAACTCCTTGACATCCCGAAACAACTTTTCTCCGATAAATTCGATTTTCTTGATTGAAACAGCGAGTTTATCGGAGAAAAACCCCACTTCGCAGCTGCTGTTGACACTCACTCAAACCATCATGAGTGCAATATGGAACAGTAGATGTCACCACATGTTTAGTAACAAAAAAATTGACCCAATGGCAGTGATCAGGGTAATAATCAGGAACATCAGGAATATTATTATCTTAAAATATAATTATCATGTCCGTAGAAACACCGCGGACATTTTCTGTGAGTATTTTTGTATAAAAAATGTTTTCTGTCAAGTAGAGAATGGAAGTCTGAAACTAAACATATGAGCTGAAATAAGACAACGGCTCGTGGTATGTTTAGTAAAGACTTTCTTCCCTCTTGCACTTTTTTTTATGTTATACAACAAACTTATTATTATATAAAATTAGCAAATCACTGCCAGACCTTATTATATGAAATATTATTTTAAAACATAAATTTTTTTATCTATAGTGTTCGTAACGAAATGTTTATGTAAAAGTCCTGTAATTCCGTTTTTTTAATTTTTATGGATATAAATCTTTTTTTTACCTTATGAACCTCTCCTTAATCTATTTTGAATCTTCTTTCTTCTTTTTACCTAATCTGAACTCATGATTTCTTTCCGCACAACGGCAAAAAAATAAAAAACAAAAAAATACAAAAAAATATAAAACCAAAAAACACAAAAAAATATAAAATCAAAAAACACAAAAAAATAAAAAATTAAAAATACAAAATTTATGTAATAAAATTTTAAAAATAAAAAATGTATATATTTACGCTATAATGTAACAACATATATTGTAAAAACTTAAAAAAAATTAGTTAATAATATTAAAAAATTGTATATATTTATAATTTTGTAATAAAAAAAAAAAAAAAAAAAAAGTTAATTTAAATTAATTTATACGTAAAATTGCTGTCATTAGGTTAACCTAATTTCAGCATGTTTTCCACCGATTGCACCCTCTAACATCGTGTGCAATTTCTGTCCGCTTTTCTTTATGCTATCTTTCTAACCCGACTTCTTCTATCTTTCATTCTAACATATCTTCGTTCTTCCAAAACTCACTCTACTCTTGGCCGTAGAGCGGTAATGACGCTCCCCTACTAGGGGCTGAACATGTCTCTGCGTGCCATGGTATAGTGGTCTCCGTATGGCAATTAGCTGGAGGAGAATAAACCACCATACCAATAATTCAGTTTGCTATAACCATAAAGCTCATACCAAGAACATAAAGCTCTAACCAGGTATATAAAAAAATTAATTTGTTATAATATAATTAGATGAATTAATTAGATAATTAGTTAATTAATGTTACGGAAAAAAACACAAAATAACTAACAGTTCTATTTGTTGCAAAAAGGCATCCGTTCTTTTATTTTTTTTGGTATTTGTTTTGTAATGGCTAGTTACGCTGGAGTTGTCTCCAACAAAATTCATCGAATGGAGCGTGTTATTGACATAAATGTATTTATGAATCCTAACGAAATTTTCAACAAGAAATATCAAGAAAATCGAGCCCAGGAAATTTATCAAAAAATATCTGTTATTGGTGGCGAAAATAAAGTCAGCAGTTTGACATAATACCAGAGGAAACTGGGTGAAAGAAATGAATCAAAAAGAAGATGCGATTCTTGTGAATGAAACAAGTATACAATTGTCTGGAAGTAACCAGAACATAAACTCTAAGATACGGAGTGACATTGGTCTTTTAATAACCGTTAAATGTGACCCTTTAATTGAGGACGATGAAATTTTAGCACAAACGCAGCCCTTTATAAGCGAGTTATACTCAGTAACTCACACAACGTACCGTTTTAACAGAAACATGAAAGACGTAGGCTTATTCGAATTGTCTTCAACGTCGCTTTGGCGAAAGCCAAAGCGACGTTGAAGATGGCGAGTTGATCGAAATAAAAAACGACAAAAATATTTGTAGCAGAAATGCTCCATCGCCGACTCCTCAAAAGGAAGGATCGAAAAGAGTTGCACGACAAAGGGCGGTATGAATAAATATTTACTTTATAAAGTTTATATCTACAAGTATTTTTTATTTTTTATATTTTTGTTTTTTATATTTTTATATTCTTAGAAAATGTATTCTAAAACCATCTGTCATTATGCATTCTGCACATTCTTTCACTCTCATTCGTCATGTCATTAAAAACCGCACTCAAACACAAATGGAGGCAATAAAAATCTTTTCTGTTAATATATGCCGCCTTGGTGACGCAAATAAGCAAAAAATTATTATTAAAAAACTAAAAAAAATGAATTACGATTTTTATCTTCTGCAAGAAACCCATTTAAATACGCAAGACGCAGAAAACTTTATTCGACAATGGAATAATCCAGGGTTTTTCTCGAGTGGTACGTTACACACAGGTGGTACTTTAATCTTAACTAACCAAACTAATTATAACTTTAAAATAATTGAACATACCGATTACGAAAACGGTCGTTTTAACTATATCGTTGTGGAAAAAGATAACCACACTTTTCTTTTAATTAATATACACGCAAAATCCGGATCAAGCTAAGCTGACCACTTCAAAAGGAAAAAATTATTTTAAAAAATTATCAAAAAAATAAAAATTAACAATTCTAGATACCATTTTATAATCCTTGGGGGCGATTTTAACATGGTTCTGAAAGAAATAGATCGGCACCCACAAATAAATCGAAAAAAAAGTCTCTCAATCGAGGCCTTTAAAACATTATTAAAAGATGATAAACATAGAGAACCTACCAAAAAAAAATTTTATTGCAAAATTTATTACAACTCTAACACACATTACCACTAATGAATTATGGAGATGCAAAAACTCCAAAATTAAAGAAAATCATGATATTCCTGCCAAAAGAATTGCTAAAAATATACTAAAAGAAATTAAATCAACCTGGAAACTCCAGTGTAATAAATACTCTAGAGAAAATAATATAAATTTCATAAAATGTTTCTCAAACAGTGCAATAAGCAACTGCAACAATCGAATTCACAACAACCTTTGCTGTTGCAATAAGCAACAGCAAAGGTTGCGTGAATACATTTTAAGGTCGTGGGTTAATCGCAACAATGGATATATTATAAGCACGATCACGCGCGTGTCCCTAGTGTACGACGGACATGCTACTATTTTTTAAATGCAAAGTTTAATAGCACAATATTTTATAAACACGCTTTAAATTTTATTTTGGATTAGTTTTTTTATTATATAGAACGCATGCACTCTACATTGAGTTAAACTTTAAACGAGCAACGAAAAACTAAAGCTTTATATATTTTAGATGCTCTACATTCGAAACTTGAGCTTGATACAAAATGATTACCAATTGTTTTTTATTTTAAATAATGATTTTGATAACTAATTAAAATATTAACTTTTGTCAATACAACTTTAAAGTTTCTTGCTATATAAAAAAGCTTAACATAATATATTATTAGTGACCCTTGAATGTAATCTCTCCCAAATTATTATTTATATTTTGAGCCTTAAACAATCTATATAACGTTTCATATGTTTGTAAAGTTATCAAGAGTTAAACCCCTAGTTTATGTAAACTATCCATATTGTAAACTTGTTTATGAAACCCCTCAATTGTAACTGTTCTTATTTCGACGACGAAGTTACTTGATGAAGAGTTCATATCAAGCGATTTTTCGGCCTACATTAACTAGGCAACCTAACTAACTGCAGGTTTTGCAACTTCTAACATTGTGTGCAATTCCCAAACTCACTTTTCTCTTGGTCCGAAGAGCAGGCAATGACGCACCTTAGGAGGTGAATTTGTCTTTGCGGGCCTGTGTAATGTGGCCTCCGAAAGGCAATTAGCTAGAGGAGGACAAACCACAATACCTTCTTATTTCGGCTCTGTACCATCTCTCTTAATTGGTTACGGTGTTGTTAGAAAACGGAAACAGCACAAGATTAAAACCGTGATAGTTGCTTTTTCGTAGTTTCATTTTACTTCTTGAAATCAGTAAGTCCGTTCACTTCCTTTTTTTCTAGTTTCATTTTACGTCCGGAAATTTGAAATTCCGTCCACTCCGGAAGTTAAATGGAGATAAACCATTGTTGGCCGAGCGCTGCTTGGCTTTGGCTAAGTGGCAATACTAAATCCTTAAGCGGGCTGAACTTGGAGTCTCGGCTCCTAAAATAATACTGCCTTCTAGGCAGTATTATTTTAGGGCCCTGTGTAAGCTTGGTTTCAGCTGCAAGTGTCTCTGCACTGCAGGTCGGTAAAAAAAATAAAAATAAATTAAGAAACTTATGTTATATATGCTATATAATGCATAAAACCTTAAGTAAAAACCAGACTGTGTAAAAGTACCGATTTCAACTGGCAAGAAACTGCTATCTGAGCAAAAAGAAACAAATATTCTGAGACAACGTACTTGGTCAATTTGTCACGGAAAAAAACACAAACTGAAACTTTTTAGTCTTGCTTGTGGTTTTTTAAGTATTTTTAGGCGTATTTATATTATTTGGTTGCTTGTATCGAGAATCAAGAAATTTATGATGGCTAAGAGTTTGCTAATGCTCTTGCTTCGTCAAATTATAGCTCTGGCATCAAGACCAAAATAGGAATATTTAATCCAATCACGTGGACGAAAACAACTTTGTTCTTTGTTAAAGATACGGTGATCTAAATATCAGTGTTAACGACTATTTGGCCGCACTATCTGAAAAAAACTTACTATCAAATGTACGGGGTGTTACCAGACATTATGCCCACAAATTGAGTTAGTCCGCATTTTACTTTGTTTTGGCTTTGTTCTCAAATCAGTCTTTTTATTACGAATTTTTTTCATTCTAAACTTTCTTTTTTTTTCTACAAAAAATCTTTTTTTCGAGTTTTTATCGTTCTATTTTTTCTCATTAATTAGGCATGTCACGTTTTTAAATAAGCGCGTAAGCTTTTGAGTAAAATGTTATGGTCTAGTGCGTCCATTTGTTAGTATTACGTCAGTTCAAACGAAAACTCATGCTATAAGACTAAGATTTATATGTTTGTGCTTTTTTTGTCAGATTGTAAAAATTCTATATTCATGTTTAAGATATACGAGTTTTACAAATTAGGAAACCTGATCCTCTTCATCATGGCTAATAATATTTTAACGTGCAACATAAACGGTCTAAACGACCAAGACAAACACGTTATTTTTTTTGGGTTTCTCAAAAAGTTCACCTTCGATCTTATCCTCCTTCAAGAAACAAAATCCAAACCTTCCACAGTTAAACAGTGGAGTGACGAATGGACTAAGGAGTCTATTTGAAACTCTAGTCCAAGTCATAACTGTTGTGGGGTGGCAGTTCTCTCTAAATCCAACGTTTCTTTGAACAAACTAAAAAAGGACACTAACGGAAGAATATTAAATGTCATGATAAAAATTGACGAACAAGAAATGCAGGTGCTGAATATTTACGCGTCTAATGTGCCGAGAGAAGGGGGTCTCTTTTTTGGCGACCTTGGAGACTTCTCGCAGGACACAGTCCTGATGGGCGGGGACTTCAACATAGTCGAAAGCCTGCCTCTTGACATAGAAGGCTCAAACATTGCTAAATATCACACCAACGGCATTGCTAAACTATGGGTCTTCCAAGTTAAGTAGCACCTAGAAAAAGTTTTTCGTTACAAATTTCTTAACAAAATAGAATTCACATGGCGCAATCAGACGGTTAAATGTAGACTCGATAGAATCTACTACACTGAAAAAGTAGCCAAAAAAACAACATACACCAATATTCTCACCAACCCTTTTTCCGATCAGGAGTTCGTCTCAACAACTGTCAATTTTGGTAAAACCAGGAGTGAACCAATTTTGATAAAACCAGGAGAGGACCGATTTTGGTAAAACCAGGATGCTGATAATTAAATTGCTACCTTTTGGGAATAGAGGTGCATAGGCATAAAATTGAACTCTTAATTCAAGATTAGCAAACTAAAAAACGGTTCCATACGTCTATTTTAAAATGGTGGGACGACTGCAAACTTTTTGTTAGGGCTGAATTACAACACATTGATACAGGAAAGTGTGATAAACAAAAAAAAACATCAAAAGGATTGAAAACGAAATCCAACGGGAGCGACAAAACGCCAACCCAAATTTAGATAGCATCAAAGAAAAACGCGATGCTCTTTTCTTGCTCCAGTTTCCCGGAGCGTTTATTCACACGAAACAAAAACTAATCAAAGAAGGAGAAAAAATAAAAACCTTCAAAATTTTTGTATAATTTGGAAAAAGTTCAACAGCGGAACGAGTCAATTACCGAAACTCGCAAGAATGACGGTACATTGACGTTTGAACCTGGTGAAATACTAAACTACCTATTTTCATACTATAAAAGCATTAACACAAAAACTAGTTTATGCAAAGACAGCCAAAATTATGTCTTGTCACACATCACTAAACGTTTAAGTGATGATGAAAATCAATTTTTAAATACCCGCCGAACCGGTGTAGAATTAAAAGAAGCCCTTTTTAAATTGAAAAACGGAAAATCTCCGGGCTATGACGGACTTCCAACTGAATTTTATAAAAACTTTTGGCACACTTTAGAACAACGTTTTGAAGAGCTTGCCTACGAAATACTTTTCGTAGAAAAAAATTGCAGCCACTCTATGAAAAAATCAATTATTTCACTGATTCCCAAACAAGGAGATCATACCGAATGCAAAAACTGGAGATCCATATCCTTAATCGGCGCTGATTACAAAATAATCACAAAAGTGCTGGCCCTAAGACTTGCAAAAGTAATGGGCAAAATTATAGAACCAAATCAAACTTGCGGAATCCTAGGTAGATCAATATTCTAAAATTTATATTAAGTACGTGATCTTATAGATTACGCGGAATTTAAAAATCTAACTAGTTTCATTTTGTCAATAGATCAAGAAAAGGCGTTTGATAAAGTCGATTGTGCGTTTCTGCTTCAGATTCCCGAAAATTCAACCTTGGTGAAAATTTTGTATCTTTTGTCAAAACCTTATACTCAGAAGTCTTGGCATCTGTTCTGAATAGCGGTTTTCTGTCAGCCTTCATTCCTACGGATAGAAGAGTTAAACAGGGCGACCCCTTCTCTCTCTTGCTGTATGTTTTTGTCGCCGAAGCTCTCGCTTTGGTGGTCAGAGCAGATAGCAGAATATAGGGCTTCCCGTTTCCAGGTATACCTAAACCCCTCAAAATACAGCAGTACGCATACGATTGAATTTTTTTTGCCAGGGACGTAAAATCAGTCCGCTTTTTTTTCGAAAAAATAAAACTGTTTGAAAAAGCAAGTGGTTCAGTAATCAATGCCTCAAAAACCAAGGGTCTCGCCCTTGGGGGTTTTGATCCTAAAATGAACCTGGAATTGGACAACATAGAGTCAAACAACAATACCGGTTTCCAAATATTAGGTGTTACTTTTTACACCAGACTGAGCGATACTACCAATTTCAACTGGCTAGTAACTCTAAACAAAACAGAGAAAAAACTCAAGTTTCTGGGACTACGTACTTTGTCACTTAGGGGAAAGACTATGTTGATAAATACGTTAGCAATGTCAAAAGTGTGGTTTCTGGCAAACGTGCTACCCATTCTCGAATGGGCAATAGAACGTTTTACTACGAATTTTGCATTTGTTATTTTTGACGATCTGTTGCCTTATGCTTTTGGTTATTTATTTTTGGCGAATTTATCAGAGAAAAATCCCACTTCGCAGCTGCTGTCGACACTCACTCAAACCATAATGAGTGCAATATGGAACGGTAGATACCACCACATGTCTAGTAACATAAAAATTGATCCAATTGCAGCGATCAGGGTACTAATCTGGAGCATCAGGAATATCATTAGTTTTAAATATAATTACCATGTCCGTAGATACACTACGGACATTTTCTATCAACTTTTTTGTATTATTAATGTTTTTTGCCAAGTAAAGTAAACTAAAACCAAATATATGAGCTAAATCTTCACACTGGCTCAAAATTTTCAATGTTTAGTAAAGACCTCCTGTTCCCTACAAAGCTTTTCTTTTACAACAAAATTATTGTTATTTATGATTAGACAATAACTGCCAGCCATTATCTTATGATACATGATTTCAACATATAAGTGTTATATGTAGCTTTTGTAAATTGGTGTTTGTGTACAAGTCTTGTAATTTCTTTAACTATTATTTTTAATAAAATCTTCCTCTTTCAAAATACTCTTAACAAATTTTGAACCAAATCTTTAAATAAAAATTTAATAAAAACCTTAGTTACTTCACGACATTATGCTGCACAGTGGCTAAACAAAAAAGAAAAAAGCACAAAAAAATATAAAACCGAAAAACACAAACAAATTTGAAATCAAAAAAATCAGAACAAAAAACACGAAAAAATATAACATCAGAAATATATATATATATATATATATATATATATATATATATATATATATATATATATATATATATATATATATATATATATATATTATTAATGTATATAAACTGAAACAATTGTAAAACTTATATATTGTAAAACATAAATTATTCTAACCTGAGATTATGTAACTTTATGAAATTGTAAATACTTATTATAAAGACAAAAAAAAAAGTTTCTCAATGTGGGACAACGTACATTGTCAAGGTACGTTGTGGTTTTTTTACTTGTTTAAAGGTTATTTTGTAAACTTTGAAGTATTTTGTTTTTATTGATTTGATGGCTAAAAGTTATGTTTGCGCATTATCTTCTTATGCTCTTTCGAGCACTCAAGCCAAGACGCAACTTGGAATATTCAAATCCAATTTTAGGAGTGACAACTCAAATATTTTGGTTTGCAGATACGGTGATCTAAATTTTAGCGTTAGCGAATTTTTATTTGCCTTATCTGAAAAAAATCGTTTAGTAAACGTCTGGGGAGTAACGAGGCATTACTCAAATCACCTCTTTGAATTTTCTGTGATAAATAATTCCTAAGTTGACTTGTTTTTAAAAACCGAAATTTAAATTAAAGGATGCATACTACATTTTCAACAAAAGTTTGTTCGTAAAGTGCACGTCCTGGTGCAAAATATCCCAATTGTTATTTTACGAAATGGTTGTCAAAGTGCATTCAGCATGCAAAAACACCTTGCGACCGGCAAAGAAATTGACCAGAATTTTGATGAGGAAAAAGATATTTTATTCATTGACGAGGACTACGAAAGCCAAGCATTTGCGGAAAAAATATCGTGAGAAAATTTTTCTCTCCATACTTTTTTCTTTTCAATTTTTTTTTGCTTTGTTCTCAACTCTGACTATTTTTTTGAACTTTTATTTTCTAAACTCCAATATTATTCTTCTTGCTAAAAATTTTTCAATTCTTTTTATTTGACATTTTTATTTGACGTTTCTCATTAATAATGCATGTCACATTTTTGTTTAAGCACTTAAGGAGTTGTAATTCGTGTTGTTGTAGCTCGCGCTTTTATGTGGAATGTTATGGTGCAGTGCGTCCTATTGTTCGTAGTACGTCATTTCATACGAAAACTCGTGCACTAAAAATAAGACTTATATGTTTGTGTTTTTTATGTCAGGTTGTAAAATTATTATATTCATGTTTAAGACACACGAGTTTTCAAATTAGGAAACCTAATCCTCTCCATCATGGCTATTATTATTTTAACGTGCTACATAAACGGCCTGAACGACCAAACCAAACGCGACAATTTTTTTGGGTTTCTCAAAAAGTCCTCCTTCGATCTTATCCTCCTTCAGGAAACAAAGTCTGGACCGTCCACTGTTAAGCAGCGAGGTGACAAATGGACTGGCGAGTCTATTTGGAACTCTGGTCCGAGTCATAGTTGTTACGGGGTGGCGATTCTCTCTAAATCCAACATTTTGTTAACCGAACTAAAAGGGACACTAACGGTAGAATATTAAACGCCATGATAAAAAATGACGAACACGAAATGCAGGTGCTGAATATTTACGCGCTAAAAGTGCCAAGAAAAATTCGCCTTTTTTTTGGCGACCTTGGAGATTTCTCGCAAGACACAGGACTACCTGTCCTGATGGCCGGGGACTTCAATATGGTTGAAAGCCTGCCTCTTGACACAGAAGGCTCAAGCAATGCTAAATATCACACCTACGGCATTGCTGAACTCGGGGACTTCCAAAGTAAGTATAACCTAGTAGATGTTTTTCGTTATGAATTTCCCAACAAAAGAGAATTCACATGGCGCAATCATACGGTTAAATGTAGACTCGACAGAATCTACTGCCCTGATAAAGTCGCCAAAAAAACAACATACACCTAAATTCTCACCAATTTCTTTTCCGACCACGAGTTCGTGCCAACAACCGCCAATTTTAGTAAATTTAGAAGAGGACGAGGATACTGGAAATTAAATTGCTACCTTTTAGAAATTGAGGTGCATAGGCCAAAATCTCTTAATTCGAAATTGGCAAACCAAAAAACGGTCCTATAAGTCAATTTTAAAATGGTGGAACGACTGCAAACTTTGTGTGAGGGCTGAATTACAATACATATCGTTACAGAAAAGTGAGAAAAACAAAAAACAAATGAAAAGGATTGAAAACGAAATCCAACGGGAGCGACAAAATGCTAACCCGAATTTAGATAGCATCAAAGAAAAACGCGATACTCTTTTCTTGCTCCAGTTTCCCGGAGCGTTTATTCGCACGAAACAAAAACTAATTGAAGAAGGAGAAAAACCTTCAAATTTTGTATAGTTTGGAAAAAAACTCGACAGCAGAACAAGTCAATTACCTAAACTCGTAAGATGACGGTGCATTGACGAGTGAATCTGGAGAAATACTCAACTCCCTATCAACATATTATAAAAACATCTACACCAAAACAAATTTATGTAAAGACACCCAAAACTATGTCTTGTCACGCATCACTAAAGATTTGAGTGATGATAAAAACCATGTTTTAAACTCCTGTCTAATCGGTGCGGAACTAAAAGAAGCCCTTTTTAAATTTGAAAACGGAAAATCCCCGGGCTATGACGGATTTTCAGCTGAATTTTACAAAACATTCTGGCACATTTTAGAAAAAGATATTGAAGAACTTGTCAACAAAATTCTTTTTGTAGAAAAAAATACTAGCCACTTTATGAAAAAATCAATAATTTCAATTATTCCCAAACAAGGATATCTTTCTAAATACCAAAATTGGAGGCCCATATCTTTAATCGGCGCTGATTAAAAATAATCACAATAGCGCTGGCCCTAAGACTTGCAAAAGTAATGGGGGAAATTATTGAACCATATCAAATTGCGGAATTCCAGGTAGAAACGTTTTTTCAAATCTACATCTAGTATGTGATCTAATAGATTACCCAGAATTTAAAAAACTACCTACTTTCATTTTGAAAATAGATCACGAAAAGGCGTTTAATAAAGTCGATCGTGCGTTTCTTCTGCAAGTTCTCCAAAAATTCAATCTTGGAGAAAATTTTGTATCCTTTATAAACACCTATATTCAGAAGTTTCGACAACTGTTTTGAATTGCGGTTTCCTGTCGACCGCCTTTCATTCGGAAATAGGAGTTAGAAAAGGCAACCCTCTCTCTCTCATGTTGTATGTTTTTGTTGCTGAAGCCTTGGCTTTGGTGATTTTTTTTTTGTTTTTTTTGTTTTTTTATCTTTACAATGTTGTGATTCTATATAACTGATACAAATTTACAATGTTTATAAAATATACTATGGTAAGAAAAAAAAATAAAAATCTCACAACTTTATAGAATGCAAAAAGTATATCTGTAAGGTATCATTATTAATAAAAGAACGCGGAAAACTTGCAGAAGACCAGATTGTCTGTTCATTAAGAAACCGCTTGTACTAGTAATATTTTTTGTATTTTTGTTTTACATGTTTCTAATTTCACAAAATATAATGGTTGTTCATTGTATATTGGACTCACATAAAATAAAATGTAAGATAATAAATAATTGATAAATGCTTGATTTTGTACACATAAATATATGATTAGGCATAAATAAAATTGCTTTTGATTTATGTATTTTTTATATTGATATTTGTTATTGGAGTTTTTTGGGATTTTCGTTTCAACGTTAATTTTGGCTTTAGTTTCAGTATTAGTTTAGTGTAAGTTCATATAATTGTTAATATTTAAAACGAATTTTTTTAGTAAGATTTTCAAACAATTTAGATTATCTAATTTTGTATTTATGGCATTTTTGGATATCAGTTTATTATAGAAATAGGGACCGCGATATGAAATTGTGAAACGCGATAGTTTTGTTTTTCTAAACGGTATGTTAAAGTTTCCTACTTTTCGAGTGTCATATCTATTTCTATTGCTTTTAAAGAAATCATTTGAGAAATGTGATGGGACAAGCCAGTGTTTATATTTCAGCATAAACAATAAGTTTTGATAAATGTTTATTCTATAGACGTTTAGTACATTAAGGAGTTTTAACAAAGGTTCAGCATGAGTGAATTTGTCTTTTTTTATAGACAATTCTAACGTCGATAAAGTGATTTCTAATTGGATTTATTGATACTTGCCCATGCTATATTACCATATGTATATTAGGTCTGTATAAATGAGAAATAAAGATGTTTTAGATTTTCTTGGGACAACATCGATCTAGCTTTGTATAGCACGCCAATGTTTTTGGTTATTTTAGTATTTGAATAGTCAATGTGTGCTTTCCATGAAATATTTTCGTCAATTAGTAAACCTAGAAATTTTATTATTGAGGTTCTTTCAATATATTGTTTTCTATTTTTAGCAATGGTAATATATTTGGTATTTTTTTTCTTTTTTGGTTAGGATGGAATAAAATGTAATTGGTTTTTTCCGTGTTTAAAGATAACATATTAGGTTTTAGCTAGATATTAAGTTTTTCAAGTTCAATATTCGTTGTTTCAAAGAGTTCTTTAATAGGCTGAGATGAATAAAATAAATTAGTATCATCTGCAAACATTATGATATCAAGGTAGTTTAAGACTTTTGGAAGATCGTGAATGTATATTAAGAACAATAAGGGAGCTAGAATGGAACATTGGGAAATGCCATATTTAATCTTAAGCAATTTTGAACAGATATTTTCATCAGTATTAACATATTGCTGTCTGTTTAGCAAAAAAATTTTAACCAGAGTAATGCAACATTTTTTACGCCATATTTTTTCAATTTTTTGAGCAGGATAGCATGATCAACAGTATCGAATGTTTTCGATAAATCTATAAAGATTCCTAGAACAAATCCTTTATTAACAAATGAGTAATTAATGCTATTTACAAGATCACAAGTAACACAAAAGTTGACCCGATGGCAGTGATCAGGGTAATAATCAAGAACATCAGGAATATTATTAGTTTAAAATATAATTATCATCTCCGTAGAAACACTGCGGACCTTTTCTCTCTATATTTTTGAATTAAAAACGTCTTCTGCCAAATAGAGAATGGAAAGCTGAAACTAAACATATGAGGAAAAACAAATCAACTGCTCTTTGCAAGATCTTAGTAATGATTTCCTTTTCTTTGGAATTTTTTTTTTTATTTTATACAACAAAGTTGTTGTTATATATGATTAGAAATTCAATGCCAGCCTTTATTTTATGAAATATTATTTTAACATACAAGTGTTTATCCCTAGTGTTCGTAACGTATAGTTTGTGTAAAATTCCTGTATTTTTTTAATTTTTTTCTCTTTTCTTTAAAAAAAACATTCTTTAACCTATTTTGAATATTCTCTATTTATAACTTTATTTTAACACTCGATTTCTTTCCGCACAACGGCTCTAAAATAAAATACCGAATATACTAAAAAATATAAAATCAAAAATACAAAAAAACATAAAATCAAAATACACCAAAAAAATATAAAATCAAAAACACACACAAAAAAAATATTATTATATTAAAAAAAAATAGAAATGTATATATATATGAACATTGTTAAACCAATATATTGCATAACGTCATAAATAGAACCTCAGTTAATGTATCTTTAAAAAAAAAAATTTTAAATAGGGTAGGGTGGGGTAATCTGAGCCTATTTTTACCTATTTCTGACTTTGAGTTAAAAAAAACAATGCTTAGGTATTGACTTTCTGACAAAAGATGTCTTAAAATTATGATTGGACATCCTACTAAACAAATTTAACAAAAAACTATCACTTAAAATACTATAAATAGGTCTTGGGAGCCTTTATTTGAAGATGCCTATATAGACCCACATTACCCCACGTAGTGGGGTAATGCGGGTTTACAAAAAATGTTGGTAGTTCTGGTTTAAAATACTACTGCTTATAAAAAATCTGACATACATTCTATATGCACGCACCTTTTTTATAGTATATATACAAGGTTTTATTTTAAAAAGTAGTCTTAAGATATTTTTATTGAAAAAGAAAGTGCATACATACACAGCACAACAATAAAAATTAAAAACTCGGACAAATAAAAGTAAAAAAATGGTGATTTAAAACAGAAATAATAATGTTTTAATAAAGTCTTTTATAAAAAATAACTATTTTTTGGATCCCTGCAGTTTTAAGGTAACATTCGTGCTATTTTGGGCACTTCTTAGATCTTTTTGGGTATTTCATTGATACTTCAATAGAGGTAATAGCTTTTTTGTATATTTTTTTTTTAACTTAGTTTTTTTCCTCTCTATCTTTTTGTTCCTCGAGTAACTGCCGTTTGACTTTCTCTTTTGTAAGGAGTTCTTCACGTTTTGCTTATACTCTCTTCCTTTTTTGTTTTTGTTGTTCTATTATTGCTGTTGTTTCAGCAGATACATTAGGTCATATGAGTGACCTTAAAGTTTCTAGCATAGTCTTGGATTCTTGGGTCGCATAGTCTTGGAGTCTTGGATTCTTGGGTCGCATAGATCTTGGTGTTTGTAATCTTGGAGATTTAGGACTATAACGTTCAGGTGATTGATTGAGAAAGTTAATACCTGTCATTCTTCTTTCCATCTTTTCTTTACTTAATAGTGAGATACCTTTACCACGAAATCCTGCTAATGCATTTGCTGGAGAGAGTCTCTGACACAATTGTTTCAATAACCTTGTAAAAGCTGTCTTATCAATATTTTTGAGTTGTTTCTCTTGCAAACCGATTTAAAATTTTTCTCCAATCATTCTTTAATGGTCTGAAGACAGCCACATCTAACGATTGTAATGCATGTGAGCAACTTGGCAAACAATTTGGATATGGTTGTCCGTGTTCACTTTTAGGGTACAAGACTTTTTTGGTACATGGTTTTTACGGTACATGGCTTTTTTGGATTTACAAATATTCTCTTCGTTAAGTGATTTGTGGAGAGTCCAGTCTCGTCAAGAATGTATATATTACTCGGTGCAATGTTATTATTATGAATTACATTAGAAAAAATAGTAAAAAATTTATCTACAACTTCACGTATTAAACTTTTAGCTCTTGAAAATGTAAATTATCCAATTTTTCACAGTAATTCCATTTTTAAAAGGAGTTTTCATCCTCATCATTGTGCAAAATTGAGCAATTAAATTACAAATATCAAGAGAATCTAATGGAAGACCGTATCTTTGACAATACTGCACTGCAGCTACAATCATAGTTTTATCATTGTCACTCAGCACACTTTTGTGACTTATTGTTTTATTCTTTGTCTCAATGTTTCCTTAGGAACAGAACAATCTTTTGCAGCATGATAAATAGTCTTTTTTTCCTCACATAATAACATAATTGCTCTTTCCAAACTGTCAGCATTGTACTTGGGTTTTATTTTTTTATTGTATCATCTTGGCATTTTTTAAATACTTTCTAAAGTAATATTTATGAAAAATCTGTTAATCTTTTAGTGAAATAAATTAGCATAAATCATAACATATCATCAAAAAAAAAATTTTATTACCAAATAGGTCTTATATAAGATTTTATTTGACCTAGCCTAGGTCCTAGGTGAACATATTATTTCATACAATTAAATACACATATTTCTTAATGTAAACTTCAAAGGTATCAACTTCAAACATAAATGTTTAATAGTTCTAAAGAATTATTAACACGAAAATAGTTAGGTCTGATGAAACTAATAGGTTTATAATGTTACTAATAACAAATTCAATAATATAATTACTTATCATAATATTTTACATACATAGACCCACTTTACCCCACCTGATTATATTTCAAATTTTAAACAAATCATGTGCGTTAGTGTCTTACAGGTATACTATCCTTAAAATATATTAATTTAACGTTCAAAATAACCATTTTCGATACATTTATGTCTTATTTGAATATATTTTCTCTGAAGTTTAAAAACGGAGAAAAAAATGACTTTGTTTATGTATTTAGCATTTTAGCTAAAAAAGTGCCGTTTCTAACAGCATAGCAAGGTTATATTTTAAAATTAATTAGCCTATTATGTTATAACAACGTGGTAAAAATTTCAACTTTATACCTAAAGCCACTATCAGTATAACAGATAAATATGAATTAGACCCAGATTACCCCGTAGACCCACATTACCCCACCCTACCCTAGATACTGTTTTGTACTACACAAAAAAAAACTTTGTCAATGTGGGCATTGATATTCGGAATATTATCACCAAAGGAAAAAAGTCTCGCGATCGGCCTTAAAACGACCTTTCAAATAAAAGAATGCGAAGAGGAAAAAACTCACGATTCTTACTACTTTTCAAAGTATTGGGTGGCAAGTTCATTTGTAAAATTTACTAAAACCAAAGCTGCAATTTTTTAAGACAAAACACTGGGACAACAAAATGTCTCAGTACTAAAAAACTACATGTAAAATCTAAGGCAAATACGGGTCCCTGTTTAACATCCCCCTAAAATCAACAAGAAACTTTTATTTAGAAATGGCAAAAAACAAAAAAACCAGTTGTGCCAGCCGAACTTTTCTGGAACAGTTCAACAAAAACAACAATGCCGTGGACCCTGATTTGGAAAAGAAATTTTACGCGATTCCCACCCATATGGACCGGCACAAAACACCCTCCTCCGATTTCTCCATAACAGCTTACCTTCTGCTGGCTTGCTTGCCAAAAGCACAAGGCAACAGATCGTTAAAAACAACAAATATAAAACTTGCGGAAAAAATAAGGACAATCTGCACATCTTTGCTTACTGTCCTCTTTCTGTTACAATATGGGAATACTTTAAACATGTATATTACTCCTTGACATACCAAAACAACTTTTCTCCAATAAATTCGATGTTCTCGAAAGAGACTACGAGTTTATCGAAGAAAAACCCTACCTCGCAGCTGCTGTTGACAGTCACTCAAACCATTATAAGTGAAATATGGAACAGCAGATACCACCATATGTTTAACAATAAAATTATTAACCCAATGGCAGTGATTAGGATAATTAACAGAAACATCAGGAATATTATTACTTTAAAATATAATTATTACTTTAAAATATAATTATCATGTCCGTAGAAATAACACGGATATTTTCTGTCAACTTTTTTGTATTAAAAACGTTTTTTGTCAAATAGAGAATGGGAGAAGTAGAGAAAAGCCTTAAACTAAACATATTAGCTAAACTAATACACTAGCTCATAGCGAAAGCTAAATGTTTAGTTAAATGTTCCTGTTCCCTGCAAATAAACTTTTCTTTTTAACAACATAAATATATTTTATTTATGATCATAAAATCACTGCCAGCACTTATTTTATAATATATAATTTACTATTTGCATTTTTATTGTACCTTTTGTAACGTGGTGTTTGTGTAAAAGTCCTATTCTTTTTTCTTTTTATTTTACTTTATAAAATCTTTCTTTACTAAATAGATTTAATTAATCTTTACCAACTTCATTTACAACATCTACAACCTTTTTCCGTTTTCTTGATTTCTTTCCGCACAACGGCTCAAAAATAAAAAATAAAAAAAACAAACACAAAAAAATATAAAATTAAAAATACAAAATAATTAAAAATTAAAAAACACAAAAAAATTAAAATTACAAAAAACAAAAAATATACACACATATTGAGTCAAGAAATCATTTTAAATATATTGTTAAATAATTCAGGATAAATCAACGTTAAATTCATGTGAAAAAGCTTTTGTTAATTTTATAAACAAATGTTACAAAAATAAACATAAACGAAAATATATATAAAATGAAGAAAAAATGTAAAACTTATTGTAAACTATATATGCTTATTTATCATGCAAAAATAGTATAAAAAATTTGTAAATATTTATTACTTTATAACAAAAAAATAAAACAAAAAAAAAAACTTTGTCACTTAACAGAGAGACTATGCTGATAAATACATTAGCACTACCCTTTTTAAATACACTTTTTTAAAAAAGAGGCTATATAGCAGACAATCTCTGCCCACAATGTATGAACAAATCAGAAAACATACAACACATGATATTTGAATGTGAAAAAGTTCAACCTTTAGGAAAATACACCTTAGCCCTCATTCACAAATATACCCAAACCATATACCTCTTAAAAACTCTTTCAAATTACTTCTTTGCTTTTCATCAATTTGTAAATAAATTTTATATTGGAAAACTAATAACTAAAGAACTATTATATATAATATATTGCAATAGAATGAGGTCGTTCCACCACAAGAAATTTTACCCCAGTAGGATGTTCATGCTGGATTTTCAAGGCAAAATTAAAAGAATTTTGTCAGAAGAATTCCAAATTTCTATAATTAAAAATAAAAAGATTTCTTTTCTAAAACAATGCAGATATATCTGGAGCGGAGAAATAATATTAATCTAGAAATTAAAAACAAAATTCTTATAAATTGAAATGCCCAGAAATATGTTATGAAAATTAATTTTTTTTTGTTTTCTTTTATGCTTTTTCGTTTTAAATTCTTCGATTTTTAATTTTTTCGCTTTTTCGTTTTCGGTTTTGATCTTTACTTAGTGGGTTTTTTTTATTTTTTAAACGTGAGCCCTCTGGGAGTCTTTATGTATTTTAATAGCGGAACAGTAGACTACCTTGTAATTTTATTTATATACTACTGTAACATTATTAATACCTCTGCATGGCAAATGCTCGAGGAGAATGAACTACAATACGATAAATACATTAGCAATGTCAATGTCAAATGGTTTCTGGCAGACGTGTTGCCAATTCCTGAATGGATAATAAAACGTCTGCATAATACCATTTTTAAAAACTTGTGGTGAAAAACCATTTTCGAAAACCTGTGCTAAAAGACCAATTTCAATCCGGTCAGGAAAGAAACACTTTTTTTATCCGTCAAAAGCGGGGGACTCAAAACACTCTTTGTGAAAATGCTGAAAGCGGAGACCAAACCCACAACTATTACTACTTTTCAAAGTATTGGTTCGCAAGTTCACTTATCAAATTTACAAAGCAAAATTAAAGCTGGAATTTTTTAAAAGAAAACAATTTTCCAAAACACTGGGACAACAAAACGTCTCAGTGCTACAAAACAACAATTGAAAAATTAGGCAAAAACGGGTCTTGACTGTCCCTGTTTAACTCGGGTTTAACATCCCCTAAGATAAACAAAAAAATTTTAATTAGAAGTGGCAGAAAACAAAAAGGCAGTTGTGTCAGCACAACTTTTATGTATCAGTTCAACAAAAACAACAATGCCGAGGACCCAAATTTAGAAAAAAAAACTTTACCTCCCACGCAAGTGGACCGACACAAAAAATCCTCTTTTGTTTTTAAAGAACAGTCTACCTTCTGCTAGCCAAAGCATAAGGCAACAGATCGTTGAAAATAACATGCAAAACTTTTGGTAAAATTGAGGACAACACTCACATCTTTTCCTTCTGTCCTCCTCTTGTTGAAATATGGGAGATATTAAATACTTTAAACATTTATATAATTATATACAATATTGGAAATATTAAATATTTTAAACATGTATATAACTCTTTGACATCCCAAAAACTATCCGATAAATTCGATTTTTTCGATTGAAACACCAAATCTATAGGAGAAAAACCCTACCTTTTAGCTGTTGTTGACACTCACTCAAACCATCATGTGTGCAATATTAGCAGATGCTACCATATGTTTAACTTAAAAATTGATCCAATGGTAGTGATCAGGGTAATTATCAGGAACATTATTAATTTCAGAATCAGAAATATTATTACTTTAAAATATAGCTACATGTCCGTAAAAACATTGCGGACATTTTCTGTCAAGTTTTTTCTATTAAAAACGTTTTTGTCAAGTAGAGAATTGAAGAGAATAGGAAAATCTAAACATATGAGCTAAACAAAACAACGGTTTGAAGTAAGGTATGCATATTTTGTAATACTTCGTATTTTTTATATTTTATCAACCCTAATATTGTTATATGCTTACAAGTTTATCACTGCCAATAATTGTTTAGAATATATAATTTCTTTATATAAATGTTTTTATGACATTTACTATAGTTTTAATTTTATGCTCGTCAGTGTTGCTGTATCGTAAGAGTGCTGTGAGTTTAACATTTTTGTTTGAAACTTTTATTTTAAAACGCTTTATTTTAATTCTTAAATGTGTTTTTTTATTTTAAATCGCTTCTTTTTTTTTTGATTCCTCTCCGCACAAAGGTTCAAAATTTAAAAAAAAAATTAAAAAATAAAAAAACGCAAATAATATAAAATAAAAATTAAAATTAAAAAAATAATAAAATAGTAAATAAAATTAAAAATTAAAAAATATACATATATATATATAAACAGTAAAACGTCTATATTGTAAAACCTTTTTATTATATTAACCTGAGATAATGTAATTTCATAAAATTGTAAATATTTATTGCTTTATTAAAAAAAAAAAAACGAGAGTTATACATTCAGGACAGGTGTCTCTCAGGAGGAAGCAGAATGTGTACCCGAAAACGATAAAGATATAAACAAAAACCAGCAAAAGAAAGCCAACCAAAACAACTGAATATAGATATAGAAAATTTGCAAATACCAATTCACTGTAGTATAACAGAGGATGATAATACCGTTGTCGATAATAAAACAAATTTAGTATATAATGACAACGCAATGAAAGAATCGAAAGAATCGAAAGAATCGAAAACTACCGAATAAACAAAAACCACAATAAAAAAACTCCGAAAAAAAGAAAACATTATCAAAACTTCATCAGAGAAAAAAAAAAAATAAATTAATAACTTATGTAAAATAATTACAAGCCGAAATATAAAAAACTAAAACTGAATATTAAAAACTAAAACTCGAGGAGTGTAAAGCATATAAAATCGTAAAAAGGAAAGAAATAAACCAAGTGAATGGACAGTTATAGAGACAAAAAGAAAATAGATGATCAACTTAAAAAAGCAAAAACAAACATTAACTATTGCAACGAGTGGTACTAATATCTCTTTATCGTGTTATAGTATATTATTATATGGTATATTATGGTTACGAGTGAGGAGAAATTAGTTTCACAAAAATCAAATCCTTGTATTTTTAAAGGAATAAACGCAAAATTAAAAAAAAAAAATTTTAAGTTAATACAATACTTATTTTAACAAAGTATTTCTTAGAAACCGATAGTACTTCCTTTTCAGCTATCAATTTCAATTTCGTCTTGATACCCTTCTTAAGTGATTGTAAAAATGTTGCATCAGTTTTTTTCAAACACACACTGATACACCCAATCAACTGTTGTGAACTTTTGGCCTCCCATCCACCCTCATACACATTCTGAGCCAATACTTCTCAAAAGTCTCTGATTTGCAGGGCTTTGCGGACATTAGGAGAATTTATATCGACCGGCACGAAATTGATATTTTTATCCATCCAGGAAATAGCCTCTTTAAACCTACGAGCACTAGCTAAATCTGGCCAAAAAATGTAATTTAGGTATTGATGATACTTATCGATGAATGGTATAAGTCGTTCCTCTAAGCATTCTTTGATGTAAATGCTTGATTTTATTGCAGCCGATGTTGTTGACCGAAAGAGTGGTTTCGACATTCTGTGCTCAGATAGTGCTATCCAAACAAGAACTTTTTTTTGAAATTTTTCTTTTCCCGCAAAACGGACATTATCTAGACAATTGTCTTCGTTGTCCGTCTAATATTCGGCGTTTCCAGGCATTTCATCGCTGCCGAAACAAAAATATTTTTCGTCGTCTAAAATTAAAACACAATTTAAAAAAGATTAAAATTAAAACACGAGATTTCGGCATCTTTTTTTTTTTGCCTTAGACGTATTTATCCATCATTGTATTTGGGTGTTTTTTCACGTTTACGGTACTTAATGTTCATTTTGGCCAATTGTGTACAAATTGTCTTTTGATCGACGTTGAATTTACGTCCGAGTTTTCTTTGACTTTCACCTTTTCCATTGTTGGTCAACTTGCGAAGTTTTTTTTTTTTTTTCTCGAGTCCACGATAATGGGCGTCTGTCCTGTAAGGTCACTGTCCTTTGATTTGTCATTTGATATAATTATATGCTGTTTTGCGACACGATCCTTCTTTAATAAAGTGGTTAGCAGTTTCAGCTTTGGTAGCTTTTGGATTTTTTACAAAATAATTTTTGACATTATTTTGAAGAACTGCTCTATCTTTGCAGTTTAACTTTTTTTTTAATAAAACTAGAATATTTAAAAAAAAAATTACAATCGAATGCTAAAATATAATGTTATGGATTTCAAGCAAAACTAAGTTAACTTTTGTGTAACTAATTTCTCCTCACCCATTATAAATGGTATATATCCTGGTATAGTAGTAAAAATTAAAAGTGCTACCCCTATAACATTTTAAGGTCACATTACGTATTGTAACGTAAACGAGATTCGTTACGTTACGTGCAAAATGTCCGTTATTTTTACGTAACCGAGACGTAAGATTTTACGTAACGACACGTTACATTGTTACGTAACAATACGTGCAAAATGTCCGTTATTTTTACGTAACCGAGACGAAAGATTTTACGTAACGATACATAACATTGTAACGTAACGTTACGTGCAAAAATGTAATTTTTACGTAACCGAGATTTTACGTATAACGTATTAATACGTAACATTTAGACCTAATAAGGTGTGATCATGATCACCTACGGCGACTTTCAATTTGCGACATTTTGAATTATTGAATGAGATTACATAAGCAATTAATGGATTACATTTTATTCACAGCTTACACTTATTGCCGGCACAGTTTAGTCTAAACAACAAAAACCTTTGTCTACAGCGTAAGGGGTAAACTTTTACAACAATAGAAATCACACTAAAACTTGAAACAGCAACAATCAATACTGATTTAAAAAAATATTTTTTTTTTCTTTTATTACAAAATAATAAATATTTACAATTTTTTAATAACATTAACTAAGGTTTTATGTTTTTACAATATATGGTTTTACAGTTTTTCACAAATATATACATTTTCTGTTTTGTAAATTTTATTACATAATTTTTATATTTTTAATTTTTAATTTTTTTTTGCGTTTTTTGATTTTATATTTTTTTGTGTTTTTTGGTTTTATATTTTTTTGTTTTTTATTTTGTTCCGTTGTGCGGAAAGTAATTGAGAGTTTAGATTAAGTTGAAAAAAGAAGAAATTTTAAAATAGGTTAAGGAAAGGTTCATATAGTAAAAAGAATAATTTATATACAAAAAAAAAAAGAATTACAGGACTTTTACATAAACATCACGTTACGAACACTATATAGATAAAAAAAATTTTGTGTTAAATAATATTTCATAAAATAAGGGCTGGCAGTGATTTGCTTATTTTATATAATAATAAGTTAGTTGTATAACATTAAAAAAAAAATGAAAGAGGAAAGGAAATCTTTACTAAACATACAACGAGCCGTTGTTTTATTTCAGCTCATATGTTTAATTTCAGACTTCCATTCTCTACTTGACAGAAAAGATATTTTATACAAAAATACTCACAGAAAATGTCCGTGGTGTTTCTACGGACATGATAATTATATTTAAAGGTAATAATATTCCTGATGTTCCTGATTATTACCCTGATCACTGCAATTGGGTCAATTTTTTTGTTGTTGAACATGTGGTGACATCTACTTTTCCATATTGCACTCGTGATGGTTTGAGTGAGTGTCAACAGCAGCTGCGAAGTGGGGTTTTTCACAGATAAATTCGCTGTTTCAATTGAGAAAATCGAATTTATCGGAGAAAAGTTGTTTCGGGATGTCAAGAAGTTATATACAAGTTTAAAATACTCCCAAATTTCAACAGAAGGAGGACAGTAGGCAAAGATATGCATGTTGTCCTCGATTTTACCACAAGTTTTGCATTTGTTATTTTTGACGATCTGTTGCCTTGTGCTTTTGGCTAGCAAGACCACAGAAGGTAAACTGTTGTGTAAAAAACGAAAGAGGATGTTTTGAGTCGATCCGCATGCGTGGGAGGTAAAGATTTATTTCCAAATTTGGGTCCACGGCATCGTTGTTTTTGTTGAACTGTTCCAAAAAAGTTTTGCTGGCACGACTGTCTTTTTGTTGTTTGCCACTTCAAAGTAAAATTTTTTTGTTGTTTTTAGTGGGATGTTAAGAAGGGACCCGTTTTTGCTTAATATTTTTATTGTTGTTTTGTAGTACTGAAACGTTTTGTTGTCCCAGTGTTTTGGAAAATTGTTCTGCTTTAAAAAGTTCAAGCTTTTGTTTTGGTTTGTAAATTTAATAAGTGAACTCGCCAACCAATACTTTGAAAAGTAGTAATAATTGTGAGCTTTGTCCTCTTCGCATTCTTTCAGTTGAAAGAGTGTTTTTAGGCGAAATGCAAGACTTTGCTCCTTCGGTGATGAAATTCCGAGACCCCCGCTTTTAACGCGTAAGAAAAGTGTCTCTCTCTTGCCCGGATTGTAATTGGTCTTCTGCCACATATTTTCGAAAATGGCTCTGTGCAGGCTGATAAAAATTCTTATAATATTATATTATAACAAAAGCTGGTTTTGTGGTTTATCCTCCTCCGGCTAATTGCCATATAGAGGCCACATTACCAAGGACCGCAAAGACAAGTTCGGCTCCAAGAGGAGCGTAATAACCCGCTCAACGGACCAAGAGTAAAGTGATTTAAGGAAGAACGAAGATATGTTAGAGTGAAAGATAGAAGTAGTCGATTTAGAAAGATAGCATAGAGACAGCGGACAGGATTGCACGCTGTGTCAAGATTGTGCAATCAAAATTTGTTCGCGAATTAAACCGAAACATTGGCTTAAATAAATTCGAGAATTAATTTTTACTAACTTTTTTTTTTTTTTTTTTTATTATTACAAAATAATACATATTTACAAAAGTTTTAACTATCTCTGCATAATAAATACGCATATTTACAATAAATTTCTAAATCGTTAAACTTTATATATTTTTCCATTTATAAATATTTTTATGCTTTTTTTTACATTAAGTTAACTTTGATCTATTCTAAAATATTCTTCAGTTTAAATTCCGATATTTTAAAAATAAAGTCTTGTTTCTATATATATATATACATTTTTTTAATTTTTGTTTGTTTTTTGTATTTTTATTTTTTTTGTGTTTTTTAATTTTTTATTTTTTTGTATTTTTATTTTTATATTTTTTTGTGTTTTTTTTTTGAGCCTTTGTGCGATAAAAAATCAAGAATATGGAAAAGGTTGATAATGAAGTTGTTAAAGATTAATTAAGTATATTTAGTAAAGAAAGATTTTATTAGATAATACTAAAAAATTACAGGACTTTTACACAAATCATCACGTTACGAAATCTACACAAAAAAAGGTAAATAATAAAATATATATCTTAAACTAAGGGTTGGCAGTGATTGTCTAATCATATATAACAATATTTAAAAATTATATGTTTAAAGGACACGTGAACGCTCAACTAAACATTTAGTTCTTTCTACGAGCCAGTGTGTTAGTTTAGCTCATATGTTTAGTTTCAGGTTCCCATTCTCTATTTCACAAAAAACGTTTTTAATAAAAAAATTGACAGAAAATGTCCGTGGTATTTCTACGGACATAATAATTATATTTTAAAGTAATAATATTCCTGATGTTTCTGGTAATTATCCTGATCACTGCCGTTGGGTCAATCTTTGAAGTGTTAAACATATGGTGGCATCTGCTGTTCCATATTTCACTCATAATGGTTTGAGTGACTATCAACAGCAGCTGCGAGGTACGGTTTTTCTCTGATAAATTCGCAGTCTCAATCGAGAAGATGGAATTTATTGGAGAAAAGTTTTTTTGGGATGTCAAGGAGTTATATACATGTTTAATGTATTCCCATATTGTAACAGAAGGAGGTCAGTAGGCAAAGATGTGCAGATTGTCCTCAATTTTACCGCAAGTTTTACATTTGTTGTTTTTAACGATCTGTTGCCTTGTGCTTTTGGCAAGCAAGGCAGCAGAAGGTAAGCTGTTATGGAGAAATCGGAAGAGGATGTTTTGAGTTTGTCCATATACGTGGGAGGTAAAATTTCTTTTTTAAATTTGGGTCCACGGCATTGTTGTTTTTGATGAACTGTTCCAGAAAAGTTTTGCTGGCACGACTGTCTTTTTGTTTTTTGCCACTTTTAAGTAAAAAATTTTTTGTTGATTTTAGGGGGACGATAAAGAGGGACCCGTATTTATCTAAGATTTTAATTATAGTTTTGTAGTACTGAGACATTTTGTTGCCCCAGTGTTTTGGAAACGTGTTTTGCCTGACAAAATTCCAGCTTTCGTTTAGCTTAGCAAATTTAACAAGTAAACTTGCCACCCAATACTTTGAAAAGTAGTAAAAATTATGAGTTTTGTCCTCGTCGCGTTCTTTTATTTGAAAGAGCGTTTTGAGGCGGATCGCAAGACTTTGCTCTTTCGGTGATAATATTCTGAGACCCCCGCTTTTGACGGGTAAGAAAAGTGTCTCTCGTTTGACCGGGTTGAAATTGGTCTTTTGCCACAGATTTTCGAAAATGCCTCGATGCAAATGCTCTACTACCCAATCGGGAGTGGGCAAAACGTTTGCAAGAAACCACACTTTTGACATTGCTAGCGTATTTATCAGATTAGTCTTTCCCCTAAGTGACAAAGTACGCAGTCCCAGAAACTTGAGCTTTTTCTCTATTTTGTTAAGAGCTACTTGCAAGTTAAAATTGGTAGTATCGCTCAGTCTGGTGTAAAAAGTAACACCTAAATTTTGAAACCGGTGTCATTGTTCCACCCTATGTTGTCCAATTGTGGGTAAATTTCGGGATCAAAACCCCCAAGAGCGAGACCCTTAGTTTTTGAGGCGTTGATCACTGAACCACTTGCTTTTTCGAAAAGTTGTAGGCTTTTAAAGAAATAGCGGACACATTTTACGTCCTTAGCAAAAAAGTTCGAATCGTCTGCATACTGCTGTAGTTTTAGAGGTTTTCGTGTTCCCGGCAGAGGAAAACCCTCTATTCTGCTATCCGCTCTGATCACCAAAGCCAAACCTTCAGCAACAAAAACGTACAGCAAAAGAGAGAGAGAGTCTCCCTGTCTAACTCCCCTTTCCGTAAGAAAGGAGGTAGACAGGAAGCCGCAATTCAGAACAGTTGCCAAAACTTCTGAATACAAGGTGTTTATGGAAGATACAAAAATTTCTCCGAGATTGAATTTTCGGAGAATCTGCAGCAAAAACGCGCGATCGACTTTGTCAAACGCCTTTTTTTGAATTATTGTCAAAATGAAACTAGGTAGTTTTTTAAATTCTGCGTAATCTATTAGATCACGTACTAGATGTAAATTTGAAAAAATGTTTCTACCTCGAATTCCGCAAGTTTAATTTGGTTCTATAATTTTCCCCATTACTTTTGCAAGTCTTAGGGCCAGCGCTTTTGTGATTATTTTGTAATCGGCGCCGATTAAAGATATAGGCCTCCAATTTTTTCATTTAGTAAGATCCCCTTGTTTGGGAAAAAGTGAAATTATTGATTTTTTCATATAGCGGCTGGTGTTTTTTTCTACGAAAAAAATTTCGTAAGCAAGTTCTTCAAAAAAACTTTTTCTAAAACGTGCCAAAAAGTTTTGTAAAACTCAGCTCGAAATCCGTCATAGCCCGGAGATTTTCCGTTTTCAAATTTGAAAAGGGCCTCTTTTAGTTACGCGTCGGCTAGGCGGGTGTTTGATAATTCGTTTTAATCATCACTCAAACGTTTAGTGATGTGTGACAAGACACGGTTTTAGCTGTCTTTGCATAAATTTGTTTTGGTGTAAATGTTTTTATAATACGTTGATAGGGAGTTGAGTATTTCGCCAGGTTCACTCGTCAATGTGCCGTCATTCCTTCGAATTTCGGTAATTGACTTGTTCCGCTGTCGAGTTTTTTCCAATCTATACAAAACTTTTGAAGGTTTTTCTCCTTCTTCAATTAGTTTTTGTTTCGTGCTAATAAACGCTCCAGGAAACTGGAGCAAGAAAAGAGCATCGCGTTTTTCTTTGATGCTATCTAAATTCGGGTTAGCGTTTTGTCGCTCCCGTTGGATTTCGTTTTCAATCCTTTTCATTTATTTTTTGTTTTTCGCACTTTCCTGTATCGATATGTGTTGTAATTCAGCCCTTACGAAAAGTTTGCAGTCGTCCCACCATTTTAAAATTGACGCGTAGGACCGTTTTTTTGTTTGCCAATCTTGAATCAAGAGTTCAATTTTTTGCCTATGCACCTCAATTTCCAAAAGAGAACAATTAATTTCCAGTAACCTAGTCCTAAATTGACTAAAATTGGCAGTTGTTGACACGAACTCGTGTTCGGAAAAAGGGTTGGTGAGAATTTTGGTGCGTGTTGTTTTTTTGGCGACTTTATCAGGGCAGTAGATTCTGTCGAGTCTACATTTGACCGTCTGATTGCGCCATGTGAATTCTCTTTTGGTGTGAAATTTATAACGAAAAACAACTACTAGGTTACACTTACCTCCTAAGACACCGAGTTCAGAAATGCCGTAGGTGTGATATTTAGCGTTGTTTGATCCTTCTGTTACAAGAGGCAGGCTTTCGACCATAATGAATTCCCCGGTTATCAGGACGGGTAGTCCTGTGTCCTGCGAGAATTCGCCAAGGTCGCTAAAAAAATGGCGCCTTTCTCTTGGCACATTGGGCGCGTAAATATTCAGCACCTGCATTTCGTGTTAGTCAATTTTGATCATGGCGATTAGTATTCTACCGTTAGCATCCCTTTTTAGTTAGGTTAACAAAATGTTGGATTTAAAGAGAATCGCCAGCCCGCAACAACTGTGGCTCGGACCGGAATTCAAAATAGACTCGCCAGTCCATTCGGCACCCCACTGCCTAACAGTGGACGGTCCAGACTTTGTTTCCTGAAGGAGGATGATATCGTAGGAGGACTTTTTAAGAAAACCAAAAATATTATCGCGTTTAGTTTGGTCGTTTAGACCGTTTATGTTGCATGTTAAAATGTTAATAGCCATGATGGAGAGAAGCAGCTTTCTTAATTTGAAAACTCGTGTCGCTTAAACATACATATAATAATTTTACAACCTGACGAAAATAAAACAAACGTAAAAGTCTTAATCTTAATGCACGAGTTTTTCATTTAACTGACGTAATACAAACAGATGGAATCTCTGGACCATACAATTTTACACAAAGGCGCGAACTACAACAATTCAAACATGCACAGCTTAAGCGCTTGTTAAGAAACATGTCATGCATAACTAATGAGGAATTAAAAAAAGAACAGAAAAAAGTCGAAAAAAAAGATTTTTTGTAGAAAGATAAAAATAAAGGTTCCGAGCGAAAAAGTTCGAAATAAAAGTCTGATTCGAGAACAAAGCTAAAAGAAGAGAATTGAAAAGTAAAAATTAAGAAGAAATAAAAATCTTACGATTTCTTTTCCGCACATAGTTGGCTTTCATAGTCTTTATCGATTACAAGAGAATCCCTTTCGTCGTCAAAACACGTCCCATCTTTCAAAAACAAAACTTCATCCAAACACACGGGTTCTTTTTTCTCTGTTGTGTTTGTTACTTTCTTTGGAGTTTCACATTCCGAAATTCCCAGTCGTTTTCTTGTCGGCTGGGCGAATTTTCGCGTTTTTAAAGACTGTTTTTTCACACTGTTTTCCTTTATCAGTTTCCATGTCGACACTGATGTCAACACTGCCACTGTTAACATCAATGTCTACACTAGCGCTGTCGACCTGTGATATAGAAGGTTTTGTTGGTTCTGAGGGTACAATGGTTGGGTTTGATGGTTTTGGAGTTGTGGATTCGGGCTGGCCTCGATGTTTATACCTTAGAGTGAGTCCATCAACGTATTGATATCAAGGTAAAGGGTTTTGGGTAGGATTCTTCCAGTTCCTGATAATGATAATCACATTTCCGTTGAAGATATCCTCACCGTGCGATTTACATTTCTGGAAATAAAAGGAGTCGAACTCCCCTCTTTCTACAGCCAAGTGCTTTCCAAGCAGGACGATGGCGCTTTGACAACCATTTCTTAGCGTGCCAATTGGGATATTTTGAACTAGCACGTGCACCTTTCGAACGTACTTTTGCTGAAATGTTAAAACGCAACCTTTCACTTCAATTTCAGTGTCGAGAAAAGATGACAAAGAGGAGATGTTAATCACTGCAAATTCAAAAAGTTTGTTGGTGTAGTGCTTCGTAACACCCCAAACATTTCCGAGCAATTTTTTACCAGCCAAGGCAGAAAGGAAATCGTTTACACTACAATTAAATCTCCATACCGGCACACTATAACGTTTGAGTTGTCGATTTCGGCTTTCAAACCAAAAATTCCAAGGTTGTTTTTTGTAAGCACAGATTTATTACCAGATGACAAAGCACTAGCATAACTTTTCGCCATATTAAAAGCCTAAATAATAATCGGTAACTAGTATGAAAAGTACGGATTTTTATGAGGCATACCTTATTAACACAAATACTAAAAAAGTTTAGATGTGTTTTTTTCCGTATTTTTACTAACTTTTTTTTTTTTTGAAAATTTTATATAAATTTTTTTGTTAACTTTTGTAGTTAATTTTTTGTAGTTAATTTTTAATGTTATACCTTTGTTTTTTATATTTCTTAGTTTTAAAGCTGATGAATAATATATATATATATATATATATATTTTTTAATAATATATATATTTATATATATTATTTTTTTTTTTTTTTGAAAATTTTATATAAATTTTTTTGTTAATTTTTGTAGTTATTTTTTTGTAGTTAATTTTTAATGTTATACCTTTGTTTTTTATATTTCTTAGTTTAAAGCTGTTGGATAATATATATATATATATATATATATATATATATATATATATATATATATATATATATATATATATATATATATATATATATATATATATATATATATATATATATATATATATATATATATATATATATATATATATATATATATATATATGTTAAGTTTTTTTTTTTTTTTTTAAATTTTATATTTTTATTTTAAGTTTTTTAAATGTGTTTTTATTTTTTGATATAATATTTATAGTTTTAATTTTTGGAGTCTTACTTTTGTTTTTTGTATTAAATTTAAGTCCAGTCTTCATGATTGTATGAAGAATTATTTTGGATTTGTGTATTGCTTTTAGTATAATCCCTTGGTAGTCCGACGGGTAATTTATTTGCTTTGTTTCTTTTTATTTTTCTTTCGAATTTACTCTGATCATATTATGCTTTTTTGTATGCCTTAAATATTAATAGTTCATCTTCCGAGCATTTTGTTTTGTCAAAGCCGTAGAAAAAATTTAAGTTGTAAACATGTCTCCCAGTATAATCTAAGCGAAGATATTCTGAGGGAAGTTCGATTTGTTTTTCTAGTTCTTCTATGTTTACTTCATTTATGACGTTGTCGTTATGAGGTTCGATTTTGCTTTCAATATTATTATTGTTAAAACTTTGACTTTCTTCCATGTGATTTTCTGTTTCTTGTGTTTTAGAATTTGTTTCAGATGATTGTGGTATTTGTTCGGTAGTCTTTTCTTTTGTTTTATTTAAGTTATTTGTATCGTTGTTTAAAATTTGGTTTTCGACAGAGTTTTGGCGTATCACCATAGGGGCTTCTGATTCTTGTGGTTTAGAAAATTTAATTGTTGGTTCAGGTATTTCTTCCGATGTTTCTGGTTCATTGGTTTCCGTTACTTTTTTTCTAGGTTCTTCGGTCACATCTATAAAGTTTTCTTTTGGTTTTAGGTTATCTTCTTTGTTTTGTCCGGTATAGATTATCCTGATGTTATATCCGCAGAGTTTTAAAGATCTTGGTATTGGTTTATTTAGTTGATTCATCATAGCAACTAGAATTCCTGTATAGTAGGATGTTCCGTTTTTGGGCGTTTTGCGATATACTGCTGTTGTGTGTATATGTTTCCCATATCCGAGTTGCTCAAGAGCCAACCCAACAGGTAAATACTTTTTTTCGAGAGGCAAACCGATTACCGATACTGCAACTCGTTTGCATAAGTTTCTAGTTGGGGTAGAATTATAAAAATAGTGGGTTACACCATTAATTAAAAGTCCATTTTCAAGGATCAACGATTTCGACTTGACAGTTTTCATGACGAGTTCGACCATTGTCCCTTTACGGATAATTTGCAGGCCTTCCAGATCATGATCTAAATTGGCGTTTTCAAGAGCGATTAAAATGTTAGGTACAGTAATGTTTTCTGTTATTTCACACAAAAAGGTTCTTTTCAATGTGCTAAATTTATTAGACAATATTGAGTTAGAATTAGTTGCTGTAGCTTCAGCATAGCTTTTATTAGAGACATTGAAGTCTATTTCGGTTTTCGATCTTTCCATATTAAGATTATATTATAGCGTGGTCAGGGTTTGACGATTTGGTGTTTTCCTACAACGCTCGTATCTTACACATACTCAATCTTCTCTACTCATATGTTGTTTTTAAAACAACTAAAGGCCCGTACAAACTAAAGTTGCCTTACAGCATCCCGTTGTAGGAAGAAGGTAAAAACACTTAAGACACACGAACTACTCAACGATTGCCTTACAGGCAACTTTAAAAAAACAAACTAAAGTTGCCTTACAGGCAACCCGTTGCAGGAAAACGGAAAGAAAAAACACAGGGACTAAAAAGTTTCAGTATGTGTTTTTTACTAACTTTTTTTTTTTTTTTTTTTTTTTTTTTTTTTTATTACAAAATTATAAATATATACAATTTTTTAATATTATTAACTAATTTATTTTATGTTTTTACAATATATGTTGTTACAATATAGCGTAAATATATACATTTTTTGTTTTTTAAATTTTATTACATAATTTTTGTATTTTTAATTTTTAATTTTTTTGTGTTTTTTGATTTTATATTTTTTTGTGTTTTTTGGTTTTATATTTTTTTGTATTTTTTTGTATTTTCTTTTTTTGCCGTTGTGCGGAGAGAAATCAAGAGTTCAGATTAGGTAAAAAGAAGAAAGAAGATTCAAAATAGATTAAGGAGAGGTTCATAAGGTAAAAGAAAGATTTATATCCAAAAAAATTAAAAAAACGAAATTCCGGGACTTTAACATAAACATTTCGTTACGAACACTATAGATAAAAAAAATTTATGTTTTAAAATAATATTTCATATAATAAGGTCTGGCAGTGATTTGCTAAATTTATATAATAATAAGTTTGTTGTATAACATAAAAAAAAGTGCAAGAGGGAAGAAAGTCTTTCCTAAATATACCACGAGCCGTTGTTTTATTTCAGCTCATATGTTTAGTTTCAGATTTCCATTCTCTACTTGGCAGAAAACATTTTTTAAACAAAAATACTCACAGGAAATGTCCGCGGTGTTTCTGCGGACATGACAATTATATTTTAAGATAATAATATTCCTGATGTTCCTGATTATTACCCTGATAACTGCCATTGGGTCAATTTTTTTGTTACTAAACATGTGGTGACATCAACTGTTCCATATTGCACTCATTATGGTTTGAGTGAGTGTCAACAGCAGATGCGAAGTGGGGTTTTTCTCCGATAAACTCGCTGTTTCAATCGAGAAAATCGAATTTATCGGAGAAAAGTTGTTTCGGGATGTCAAGGAGTTATATACATGTTTAAAATATTCCAAAATTTCGACAGAAGGAGGACAGTAGGCAAAGATATGCATGTTGTCCTCGATTTTACCACAAGTTTTGCATTTGTTATTTTTGACAATCTGTTGCCTTGTGCTTTTGGCTAGCAAGGCCGCAGAAGGTAAACTGTTGTGTAAGAAACGAAAGAGGATGTTTTGAGTCGGTCCGCATGCGTGGGAGGTGAAGTTTTTTTTCCAAATTTGGGTCCACGGCATTGTTGTTTTTGTTGAACTGTTCCAAAAAAGTTCTGCTGGTACGACTGTCTTTTTGTTTTTTGCCACTTCTAAGTAAAAATTTTTTGTTGTTCTTAGGGGGATGTTAAAAAGGGACTCGTTTTTGCCTAATATTTCTATTGTTGTTTTGTAGTACTGAGACGTTTTGTTGTCCCAGTGTTTTGGAAAATTGTTCCGCTTTAAAAAGTTTTAGCTTAGGTTTTGGTTCGTAAATTTTATAAGTGAACTCGCCAACCAATACTTTGAAAAGTAGTAAGAATCGTGAGCTTTGTCCTCTTCGCATTCTTTCAGTTGAAAGAGTGTTTTGAGGCGAAGTGCAAGACTTTGCTCCTTCGGTGATAAAATTCCAAGACCCCCGCTTTTGACGGGTAAAAAAAGTGTCTCTCTCTTGACCGGATTGTAATTGGTCTTTTGCCACAGATTTTCGAAAATGGCTCTGTGCAGACGTTCTATTACCCATTCGGGAACGGGCAGCACGTTTGCCAGAAACCATACTTTTGACATTGCTAACGTATTTATCAACATAGTCTTTCCCCTAAGTGACAAAGTACGTAGTCCCAGAAACTTGAGTTTTTTCTCTATTTTGTTTAGAGTTACTAACTAGTTGAAATTGGTAGTATCGCTCAGTCTGGTGTAAAAAGTAACACCTAAAATTTTGAAACCGGTGTTGTTGTTCCACTCTATGCCGTCCAATTCCGGGTACATTTTGGGATCAAAACCCCCAAGGACGAGACCCTTGGTTTTTGAGGCATTGATCACTGAACCACTTGCTTTTTCAAACAGTTTTACTTTTTCGAAGAAACAACGGACTGATTTTACGTCCCTGGCAAAAAAGTTCGAATAGTCTGCGTACTGCTGTATTTTAAGGGGTTTTGGTGTACCTGGTAGCGGGAAACCCTCTATTCTGCCATCTGCTCTGATCACCAAAGCGAGAGCTTCGGCGACAAAAACATACAGCAAGAGAGAGAGGGGATCATCCTGTCTAACTCCCCTTTCCGTAGGGAAGGAGGCTGACAGGAAACCGCAATTCAGAACAGATGCCGAAACTTCTGAATATAAGGTGTTAACAAAAGATACAAAATTTTCTCCGAGATTGAATTTTCGGAGAATCTGTAGCAGAAACGCACGATCGACTTTATCAAACGCCTTTTCTTGATCTATTGACAAAATGAAACTAGGTAGATTTTTAAATTGCGCGTAATCTATAAGATCACGGACTAAATGTAAATTTGAGAATATTGTTCTACCTGGGATTCTGCAAGTTTGATTTGGTTCTATAATTTTCCCCATTACTTTTGCAAGTCTTAGGGCCAGCGCTTTTGTGATTATTTTGTAATCTACGCCGATTAGGGATATGGGCCTCCAGTTTTTGCATTCGGTAAGATCTCCTTGTTTGGGGATCAGTGAAATAATAGATTTTTTCATAGAGTGGCTGGTGTTTTTTTCTACGAAAAGTATTTCGTGGGCAAGTTCTTCAAAATCTTTTTCTAAAATGTGCCAAAAGGTTTTATAAAATTCAGCTGGAAGTCCGTCATAGCCCGGAGATTTTCCGTTTTCAAATTTAAAAAGGGCTTCTTTTAGTTCGGCGACGGACAGGCGGGTGTTTAAAAATTGATTTTCATCATCACTTAAACGTTTAGTGATGTGTGACAAGACATAGTTTTGGCTGTCTTTGCATAAACTAGTTTTGGTGTAAATGTTTTTGTAATATGAAACTAGGGAGTTTAGTATTTCACCAGGTTCACTCGTCAATGTGCCGTCATTCTTGCGAATTTCGGTAATTGACTTGTTCCGCTGTTGAACTTTTTCCAAATTATACAAAAATTTTGAAGGTTTTTCTCCTTTTTCGATTAGTTTTTGTTTCGTGCGAATAAACGCTCCGGGAAACTGGAGCAAGAAAAGAGCATCGCGTTTTTCTTTGATGCTTTCTAAATTCGGGTTAGCGTTTTGTCGCTCCCGTTGGATTTCGTTTTCAATCCTTTTGATATTTTTTTTGTTTTTCGCACTTTCCTGTATCGATATGTGTTGTAATTCAGCCCTAACAAAAAGTTTGCAGTCGTTCTACCATTTTAAAATTGACGTATAGGACCGTTTTCTTGTTTGCCAATCTCGAATTAAGAGCTCAATTTTTTGCCTATGTACCTCTATTTCCAAAAGGGAGCAGTTTAATTTCCAGTATCCTGGTCCTCTCCTGGTTTTACTAAAATTGACAGTTGTTGACACGAACTCGTGGTCGGAAAAAGTGTTGGTGAGAATTTTGTTGTATGTTGTTTTTTTAGCGACTTTATCAGGGCAGTAGAATCTGTCGAGTCTACATTTGACCGTCTGATTGCGCCATGTGAATTCTCTTTTGTAGGGAAATTTGTAACGATAGACATCTACGAGGTTATACTTACCTTGGAAGGACCCCGAGTTCAGCAATGCCGTAGGTGTGATATTTAGCGTTGTTTGTGCCCTCTGTGTCAAGAGGCAGGCTTTCGACCATGTTGAAATCTCCGGCTATCAGGACGGGTAGTCCTGTGTCCTGCAAGAAATCTCCAAGGTCGCCAAAAAAGAGGCGCCTTTCTCTCGGCACATTGGGCGCGTAAATATTCAGCACCTGCATTTCGTGTTCATCAATTTTTATCATGACATTTAATATTCTTCCGTTGTTGTCCCTTTTTAGTTCGTTCAAAGACACATTGGATTTGGAGAGTATCGCCACCCCACAACAGTTATGACTCGGACCTGAGTTCCAAATAGACTCGCCAGTCCATTCGTCACTCCACTGTTTAACAGTGGACGGTCCGGATTTTGTTTCCTGAAGGAGGATAAGATCGAAGGTGGATTTTTTGAGAAACCCAAAAAAACTATTGCGTTTTTCTTGATCGTTTAGACCGTTTATGTTGCACGTTAAAATATTAATAGCCATGATGGAGAGGATCAGGTTTCCTAATTTGAAAACTCGTGTACCTTAAACATGAATATAATAATTTTACAACCTGACATAAAAAACACAAACATAAAAACCTTAACCTTATAGCACGAGTTTTCGTTTGAACTGACGTAATACGACCAATAGGATTCACTGGACCATAACATTCCACAAAAAAGCGCGAACTACAACAATACGAATTACGACAGCTTAAGCGTTTATTCAAAAATGTGACATGCATAATTAATGAGTAAAGAAATAGAACGAAGAAAATTCGAAAGAAAGGAATTTTTGTAGAAAGAAAAAATAAAAGTTTAGAACAAAAAAGTTCGGAAAAAAAAACATAGTTGAGAACAAATCGAAACGAAAAAATTGAAAGTAAAAAAATAAGTAGAGAAAATTTTCTTACGATTTCTTTTTCGCACAGGACTGGCTTTCGTATTCCTCATTAATAACTAAAATGTCAGCCTCATCTTCGCCAAAGTCCAGATCTCTTCTTTGGCGTAATAGTTCATCCTCTACGTCCATCTCTTCTGTAGTTTCCGGTATCGTGGTGTCCCTGCTCAAAACTGTAGTATTTGTGACTTTTTTATGGGGTTCACCCTCCGACTTTCGCAGTCTTTTCATGGTTGACTGGGTAGATTTTATCGATGTGGTTTTTGTATTTAATGTAACTTCGTTACTTTTCGAGGCTTCATGAGCGGTGATGTCGACGCTACAATCGTTTTTATCACTGTTTACGCAATCTATGTTATTGCTTTCTTTTTCCTTGTTGTTTACTTCAGTTGGTTCGACAAATTTTGGTTCGGTGGGTGAAACTATTGGATTTGTTTTAGGAGTGTTGTTTTCGGGTTGACCGACATGCTTGTATCTAAGAACCAGCCCGTCCACGTTTTGGTAACGAGGAAGGGGATTCTGCGAAGGGAAACCAGTGAAAATATCTTCACCTTGAACTTTGACTTTCTGAAGGTAAAAAGCGTCGAATTCGCCTCTGCCAGTTGCTAGATGTTTTCCTAGTAAGCTAAAAGCACTTTGGCAACCATTTCGTAGTACACCAATCGGGATGTTTTGCACAAGGACATGTACCTTACGAACGAACTTTTGTGAGAATTGTAGCGTGCAACCTTTAATTTCGATTTCACTGTTTAAAAATAGCTCTACTGAAGAATTATTGATTACTGCAAATTCAATGAGCTTATTCGAGTAATGTCTCGTTACACCCCAGACGCATGCTAACAGTTTTTTCTCTGATAACGCAAATAAAAAATCGTTAACACTGAAATTGAGGTCTCCATATCTGCAGACCAACACATTGGAATTATCACTCGTTGAATTACTTTTAAAAATACCAAGCTGGGTTTTAACTTGAGTTGTCGAAGCCGACACAGCTAATGAACTTGCGTAACTCTTAGACATGGCAACTCCGTGGTGCATACCTTATTAACACAAATACTGAAGTAGTTTAGATGTGTTTTTTTCCGTTTTTTTACTAACTACGTTACAGTAATTGTAACAAAAGCCTACTGTATTACACCTAATATAACATTCAGAATATGAGAGATTGTCAAAATTGATATTATAAACACATTTTTGATTGTGTGGTAATAAAAACAAAAGAAATGTTGCTTTAGTATATATATATATATATATATATATATATATATATATATATATATATATATATATATATATATATATATATACTAAATGAACGACTCCTAATTAGAAATTCATTTATACAGTAAAACTTTTTTTGACAAAATAAATAAATTTAGCGGCAAAACACCTCGAATAATGCCCCAAATTGTCCCCAAATTATTTAACTTTAAGCGCAACGTAAATCTCAATATTTTGTAAAAAAAAAAATGCTAATATGATTATAATGGTCCAATTTTTTTTTTAGATTATTGTGTGTTCTGGTTTTTTCGTATTTGTTGTTTAAAATAAAATAAAGTTTCGCAAAATTCAATTAAAAAAAATAAAACTTTATTGCGTATTTGCCCATAGTTATTTTTTTCCTAAATCTTTTTTTTTAACTTAAACAACAATTATGAAAAAACTGGAATACATAGCAATCTAAAAAAAATTTAGGTCATTATCACATAAGAAATTTTGTTTTCAGAAAATATTGAGATTTACCTTGCGCTCAATGCCAAGTAATTTGGAAACAATTTAGCACATTTTCCATGGTTTTTTGCTGCTTGAGTACAAGGTAAATGTCAATTATTTTAAAATTTTTTTTTTTGTAATCGTATTTTTTTCATATTTGCTCCATATTGGCTTTCTTGTGTATTTTCGTTTTATAATAAAAATTTTTTTGAACACCCCTAATGTCTAGCTTAAAAGCCGAAAAATTCAAGCATAATTTTAACTATCATTGCTAATTGTATATGTATAAATGTATTATAAGTGCCATGATTTTTTTTTAATTGATATTTATAAGTTAAAAAAAACCATACTGGTGTTTTTTTAAACTTTTAACAATATACAAAAAATTAGTTTTAATTTTTTTTTATAACAAATTTGTCACGAAAACAGCGTTTCGATTCGCGGAGTTGCAATTAACTAACTGCAACTTTGCGATTCGAATTTTTAACAAAAAAATATTTTTCTAAAACTTTTTTTAGTTATTTATGTCTTGACAAATGCATCGTTGAATACCATAACTCATAAATGAATTACAGTATTTAACAAATTTGTTGAATTAACAATAGTGTAAATGCCCTGAATACATTTGTCCAAAAAAAACTAACCTACAAGCAATCTAATTCCTTATATATATTATTTTTACTGTATCGATGTGGTTAGTGATGTTACGTTTTAAATAAAATTTAATTCGCGAATTTAACGCTTCTCGGCCTAATGGCTAAGATCAGGTGTAGTATCTGTTCTTGATTTTAGTTTATTTGGACGAGCTAGTGATCCTGACGCTTATAAAAGAGGTCTACTGGCCTTTAAAGAGTTTTGTATTTTTACCTTGCTCCGTCCACGGGTTGTTAAGGAGAGTGTATTTAAAGTCTACTGGCTTTAAGTGTGTAAAGAGTGACTAAGAGTTTATAGAGGTCGTAGACCTCAGTGTGTGCTTTTTAGAGTGACTGTGAGTATAGTAGTTCAGTTTAGGCTTCATATAGAGGTCGACTGGCTATTGAGTGACACGTGAGTTTAATAGAGCGACTTAGAACTTATTATATGCGTTTAGTATTATACCATGTTAATAATAGAACCAAAACAAACCATGGAAATAGATACTGAAACAATAGCTGTTCCAACGCCTTCTAAAAGTTATGCACAAGCTGCAAGTAACATCTCTGCACATAATGCAATAAATTATAACATAATAAGCGACAATAACGCGCTTATAAACACCATTTCATGCAAACCAAATACTAAATATAGTGATTTTGACATACTATCAGCTATCGAAGATGCTGGTTATGACCAGTACCTTTACGGATTTTAACAAATACGCAATGGCTCTACTATTGAAATCGTCATGAAATCGAACGAAGCCAAACAAACGCTCTTCGATAAAGGCCTAATAATAAATGGTGTAAGACATTAATTTTATAACTCAACCCCGACTAGAAACATTAGTAAAAGGGTTACTATCTCTATCCTTAGTCTACCTATAGAAAAAAGTGGCTTTCCTGCCGGTAAGGTCCTGGAAGAGCTAGGGTACGGCAAGCATGTAACAACTAGACCCATCATCAAACGAACACCTAAAAGAAAGACTCCATATTACTCAGGTATTATAGTTGCAGGTATGGAAAGCATAATTAAACCAGTTCCTAGATTAATTAATTTGAAAGGATACGATGTTAGGGCAATTTATACCGGACAGGAAGACACAGGAATTCAAGTTCATAACACAACTAAGACACCTAGAGCACCACCTTTAGATATTCCTAATGAAGTAACAACAAATCAAAACGAAGAAGTTCGAAATGAAAAACATGCAAAGGAAGCCATCGAAACTAACGAAAATATACAAATAAAGATAACAAAACCAACAACAGCACCAACATTAAAATTAGAACAAAATAAAAATCTGAAACCCAAAGAGAAAGAAAACATATATGACAATGATGAAGAAGTAGACGAAATTGAGGATGAAATAGATAGTGTCAATGATAAGGGAAATGAAGATAAGGATAATGAAAATGAAGAAGAAGATGAAGCTGATGATGAACAAGACGAAGAGGGAGACCAAGACGAAGACGAAGAGGGAGAAAGCGAAGACGAAAATGATAAAAACAACGATGAAGGAGATGATAGCGATGGGAATGAAAGTGAAGATAGTAAAAGTGAAGACAACGATAGTGAAGAAAATGAATTGGAGAGCGTTGGGAATGAAAGTGACATTAGCAAAACCGAAGAAAACGATATTAAAGAAAACGATGATGATATTGAAGAGAATTTTAGTAATGAAGACAAAGAAGCTAAGGCATGTATTATGGAAAACGAAATTAAGAAATACAAATTTAAAGAGGACGAAACCATTAACACAATAGACATACCAAAAGAGTTTTACCATCTGTCCCATATTGAAAAGGTTGACTATAATTGGAGACAATTCAAAAACTTCGATAGACTTAATTGCACTAAAGATGAATTAAATAAATTTAAAGCTTTTAAAAAGCTTGAGTGGGACCAATATGAATTAGCGAGGGAAACTTATAATAACATCGATGAAAAAATTAAAAACCAATTAATACCTTATGACTTTAAAGGAATGGATTCCTGGGATATGTATGCCTACAATATGAAGGAATTCAAATATTATGATAAAACAACTGTAAGCGCTCACAAAAGAATTAGATACACTGTATGCAGAAAAACTGAATGGGAACAGCGAAGAAGGGAATACTCTGTACTTGATGAAGACCATGTAAAAAAGCAGGAGGAGCGTAACATCAAAAAACAAATTTATCAAAAAAGAAAACAGAAGTTAATATCACTAACACCAGACTTTAAAGTTATACAAAACCAAAAGATTTTTAAAAATTCATAAAAAAGTTTTTGATTAAAAAAAAAAAAAAAAAAAAAAAAACACTATTATAATAATATTAATTCAATATATAAAGTTAAGTTGACATTTAGAATAAGTCACATCTTAGAGTGACTTGCCGTAAAACCAGACAACCAACAAAGAAAAAAAATATATAAACATCCAAAAACAAACAATAAAGAAAAAAATATATATATAAACACATATAATATCAAAAATAAATTCCAAAAACTAAAATAAAAATTATAAACTATACTAACAACCAAACATATTTATTTATTTACCTTAAAAATATAAATATCTTTAAAAGAAGTGCTTCTTAGTTTTAACTTTGTAGCTATAATAAAAAACCTTTAATTAGGTTATAAAAGAAAATAACACTTCCAAATAAAATAAAAAAAAAAACTATCTTCTAGGACCCTGTATAAGCCTGGTATCAGCTGCAGGTATCCCTAGTTGAAAAGAAAAAAAAAAAAAAAAAAAAAAATTATCTGTTCTTGATTCTTAGTCATTAGGTGTTTAATTGGGCTAGTGATTGCTTTCGGTGAGGTCTACGTGCCTCTTAGTATGTATTAAGAAATTTACCCTACCTCTACAACGGGTTGCCTGTAAGGCAACTTTAGTTTGTTGAAGGTTGTGTGAACTATTAGAGTGTTTTTGAGTGACCGAGATTAAAAAGAGTAGTTAGTACACGTAGTGTATTACTAGTATGGATACAAATTCATTAGAAATTGATATTGACAATATAGGCAGTATTGCCACCACTAAAAGCTATTGTCAAGCTATTAAATCATCGAACCAACCGTTTAAGTACAGCGTTTTAAGTAGGACTCTTTTGTGTCATAAGAATCAAAATTGTTCAGAGCTTGATATTTTATCGGCTATCGAAGATGCAGGTCTAGATGATGATCTGGATGGATTCCAGATTATTCGTAACAGAACTATGATTGAGCTGGTCATGAAATCCGACAGAGCAAAATCGTTGCTCCAAGATAAAGGTCTTTGTGTTAACAGTGTAATACATCGCTTTCATAATTCAACTCCAACTCGAAATATTAGCAAACGTATTGCGGTATCCGTTATTGGATTACCTCTAGAAAAAAAGGAGTTTCCAGTCGGGAAAGCGCTTGAAGACTTAGGCTATGGTAAACATATTCACACAAGACCAGTGTTTAAAAAAACACCAAAGAATAAAACACCATACTTTTCTGGCATTTTAGTTGTCATTATTGACAACATCTTAAAACCAATTCCTCGAAACCTAAGACTAAGGGGATATAATCTTAGAATCGTCTATACAGGACAAGATCAACCAAAAGCTAATCTAAACGAAATAGAAACACAAAAAACACCAAAAAATGATAGAGTAGAGAAGGAATCAACAGAAAGTAAAATCGGACCTGAAATAGAGAAAAAAGAACTAAATGAAACATTAATTAATAAAGATAAATCAACTCCAAACATAGAAACAGCAAAACCAATAAAGGTAGCAAATCCAAATGATTTAGCACCTCAAAACACTAAAAGTGAAAACAATATCACAACTGAAAGAGGTGTTATGGATAATATATCAACAGAAGATTTAGAAGAAGGAGAAATTACCATACTTGAAGAACTTGAGGACATGAACCATTTAGAAATAGTAGAATTTAACTGGAAAGCTTTTAAAAATTTTGACAGATATAACTGCTCCGAAGAAGAATTAAATAAACTAAAGAGGTATAAAAAGGCTGAGTGGGACGAGTATGAGTCAGAGCGTAGTAGCTACAGAGCACTAGAAAAAAAGCAAGAAAGAAAAGGGATGTTGACGCCTATTTCTTTTAAAGCTATGGATTCAGGCGAAATGTATTCCTATAATAAAAAAGAATTTAAAAACTATTACGAAGAAGACTATTCATCTGAAGATGAAAAAAAATACGTAGCACATAAAAAAGCGGAATGGGATCAACGAAGAAAAGAATTTACTATGTTTATTAAAGACCACGAAAAAAAACAAAAGGAAAGACAGAATAAGTTACAAATAAATCAAATAAAAAAAGAAAAAAGGCGAAAACTGATTGAATAAAGTACAACCTTTTGTAATTATATATTAAACTATAATAAAACGTATTACAAATATAATAAAATTATATAATAACTGTAACAATTGTTATTAAGTCATCTCCTAGAGATACTTTCTAAACTCTTGATGACTCAGTAAAATTACAATAAAATAAAAACAAAAAACAAAAATAAAAATATAAAACTCTGAAACAAAATATAAAACAATAAAATTAAAATAATAAACAAAAAATATAAAATTAAAACTGCCTTCTAATGCCTTGGACTAGAAAGTAGTTAGAAAAAAAAAAAAAAAAAAAAAAAGTATCTGTTCTTGATTCTTGGCTATATTGGTCGAGCTAGTGATCCTAGCTAGTATAAAAAAGGTCTACTGGCCTTCTGAGTGTTGTTGTGATTATTACCTTGCCCCGTCCACGGGTTGCAAGGACGAGTCTTATAAAAGTCTACTGGCTTTTGTGAGTATTGAGTGACTGAGTGATTATAGAGATCGTAGATCTTATTGAGCGAAATTGAGTGTGTGTGTGTATATAGAGGTTGGTTAGACCTCTTTAGAGGTCTACTGGCCTCAGAGCGTCTGAGTTACTGAAAATTATATTATACTGTTAGTACTATTTTACCATGCTACTAATAGACCCAAGAAGATCCATGGAAATAGATACTGATATGGTGGCTAATACAGTCCAGACCAAATCCTATGCGCAAGTTGCAAATAAAACATATGCACAAGCTGCATCTAATAACAACTTTGGAAACCAATATAATTCCCTTAAAAATACCCTTTTATGTAAGGTGATAACAAAAATCAGTGACAACGATTTCTTAATAGCTATCGAAGAGGCGGGTTATGATAAGTATTTATTCGGATACCAACAAATCCGTAATGGATCACTTATCGAGATTGTTATGAAAAATGAAAAGGTTAAAAATACAATTCTTGAAAAAGGACTATTCATAAATGGTGTACACCACCAATTCTATCAATCTACACCAGGGAGAAACATTAGCAAAAGGGTAACTGTTTCCATCCTCGGTCTACCTATCGAAAAAAGCAACTTTCCTGCTGGAAAGGTTCTGGAGGAGCTTGGATACGGAAAGCACATAAGGACTAAACCCATATTAAAAAGAACACCAAACAACAAAACACTCTATTATTCCGGCATTATTATTGCAATAATGGACAAACTAGAAAAACCAATTCCAAGATTTATCAACCTAAATGGTTATGAGGTTAGGGCTATATACAACGTCCAGGAAGAAGTTGGAAGGCCACAGAACAAAATACTATTAAATCATAAAAAAGACGACAAAGATTCTAGTGAACCAACTAATAACACTAACCTAGCTAAACCACTTGTAGAATCACAAAATATAAATGTTATTACAACTCCCGAAAATGAGCAAAAAGAAATGGAATCAAAGGAACATGAGGAGAAATTAGAAACACATATTATAGAAAATACTATAGAGCCCCAAATAAAAAACCATCAACCAACAAAAAGTATGAACGATAATGGAAAGAAAGACACAAGCGCAGTAAATGAAAGGAACGAAAACGATAATAAACAAGATAATGGAGATGACGGTAATAGTAAAGAAAACGATGATAGTAAAGACGAGGATAATAGTAAAGGTAGTGATGGTAGTACTCATGACGAGAATGATGAAGAAAATAGTGAAGAAGAATGTAAAGTCCCGAGAGAATTTCATGAAATGCACCACATTGAAAAAGTGAATTACAACTGGAGAGTTTTCAAAAACTTCGATAGGCTAAACTGTACTAATGAAGCACTAAAAGCATTTAAAACATACAAAAAATATGAATGGTTAGAGTACGAAAGAGCTGTAGGCAAATATAAATCAATAGATGAAAAAATAAAACTTAATGAAAAACTCTTACCAGCCGCATTTCAACAAATGGATTCTGTAGAAATGTATTCTTACAACAAGAAAGAATTCCAAAACTATGATAAAAAAACCGCAGAGGAAAGTGAAAGAAATAGATTTACAGCCTGTAGAACAGCGGAGTGGGAACAACTTAAAAAAGAGTACTCACAGTTCCACAAAGACCACGAAAAGAAACAAAAAGAGCGCAATCTTAAAAAACAAATATATCAATCTAAAAAACTTAAACTTACTCCGCAAGGAGAGAGTTTAAAACTTTAATAGCTCATAAAACAAAAAAATGCAGAAAAAAAATATATATATATATATATAATTTCAAAATAAAAAAAAAAGAGTGTAAACAACAATATAAACAGATTTAAACTGATGTATAATAAAAATAAAAAATTAAAATAAACAAATAAAAATTAAAAAAATTAAAAACCCCTTAAAAGGTTAAAAAAAAAAAAAAAAAAAAAAAAGTATCTGTTCGTAATTTTAGCCGAGACAGCGATTTTAAAAAGTGGAATTTATATCTTAGTGGTTTTTTTGAAAATTAATTTTAAAAAGGAGTGTTTTGCATTCGCATTTTTCAATGGCTGCAAATACCGATGAAATTGCGAAAATATCTTTAGAACGAATGAAATTGGTTGCGGAAGGAAAGCTGTTTGTCGATGTCAACATGGGATACAGTTCTTCAGACGACCAACACAGCGATGCGGACGATGGGAACCATCCGAAAATCAAGCAGGCGGAAGCCCTGCCCAAAATTTTAAAATCTACGGACCTTAACGGACCAACCTTAACTAAAAGTTACGCTAGCGCAGCTAAATCATCTTCGGAAAAAATAAAGAATAACGATGTTTCAGAAACGAAAAAGATGTTACCGAAAACCCTGTTATGCAGGCTTCAAAAAAAAACAACGATTACAGAAATGTTGATTTCACTAGAAAAAGAAGGAATGGCAGCCAACCTTGAAGGTTTGCAATTAATTCATAGCAATTCTATTTTGGAAATCGTGATGAGGACGAAGACAACAAGGAACCTCTTATTAGAGAGGGGACTTGTTATTAACCGTCTGCATCACATCTTTTATAAATCAAACCGTGAAAGGGCGCCAAGCTCAAGAATCCATGTTTCTGTGTTTGGACTTCCGATTGAGGACAAAAACCTAGTCGTCGGAAAAATCCTTGAGCGATTGGGTTATGGCAGGCATGTGTATACAAGCCTGTCATGAGGAAAACTTCCGTGAATGGATTACTCTACTACTCGGGAATCCTTGTGGCGGTGATGGAAGATATGCCGGGGCCCATTCCAACTCATCTGAATATAGACGGCTACAACGTCAGAATTCAGCATAACAACCAGACTGGGCAATTTCCAACAGCCACAGTAGCACAGCCTTCAACCTCGGTCAACAAAGATCAACCGACCCAAGCAATGGACTTAATTCCGGCCGACCACATAGTTGACGAACTACCTACAAATATGGAGACAGCACCTCTATCGTCTGAAACACCCTGCACAACCCAACCGATAGTTACCTCTACAGTTACTCCTGACCCACCTTCTTCACCAACCAAAGAAGAGTCCTCTGAAATCCTTCCCACCGATTTCCAAGAAACCCATAGCGACCAAGGTATGACTGACGAATCACCAAGCAGTGGAGCCGAGAATATCGAAGAAGATGAAGCTGGCAATGACGACGGAACATGCCAGAAACTCAACCGAAAAAGAAAAAACCAACAAAAAACGATAAGAGAAGCAAAAGCGAAAAGGAGAACAGCGCACGGAAATGTAAAACACCGGCTTGGGGTGCGGTGAGAGTCTTTTAATTTTTTATTTTATTTACTTCTTCACAAAATTTGATTTATTATTAGCCAACCTAAGTGTGTGATTTTATATTTTCAATAAGAATTTCTTTTGTTTAATTCAATCTTATAAAAAAACTTTGTCATGAAAAATGGAAGTAAGAATTCTAACGCTGAACGTGAATGGTCTCCAAACCGAGACCAAACGTAACAAAATATTTCGATTCCTCAAAAATTCGAACTATGACGTGATATGCTTGCAAGAAACGCATAGTACCGAAGAAAGCAACAAAAAATGGAGTTTAGAATGGAAACACCAAACAAATGTTAGCTCTATTTGGAATAACGGAAACCAAAAACAGCGGGGTGTTGCCATTCTATCTAAAAATGAACATATATTTAACGAAATTAGCCAAGACGACAGCGGGAGAATTCTTGCTGCCAATTTCTCTTTAAAACACACAATAATAAGAATAATTAATATATATGGACCTAATGATCCGCAACATAAAGAAAATTTTTTTAAACAGGTTAAAAAGCACGCGCGAGGATCGGATTATATGATCCTCGCGGGTGACTTTAACATGGTTGAAAACCCCCATTTAGACAGGGAGGGAGGGGATCTCTTTAACAAAAATAATACTCTGGGTAGAGTCAATTTGAGATACTTTTGCGAAAAGTTTGATTTAGTTGACGTATTTCGCAAGAGTAATCCAAACAAAGTTGACTTTACCTATGAAAAGCCAGACAAAAGTTTCAAAAGTAGAATCGATAGAATCTATGTTCTTTTGATGACCTCGAGGAACTGTGAATGCGCCATAATAGAGAACATACTGAGCGATCACAGAGCCTTCGGCTGTACTCTTATACTCGATAACAAGAGTGAGAGAGGCCCGGGCTTTTGGCACCTAAATGTTTCTCAATTAAGCGACCACGCTTTTAAAGCGAAATTGAAAAGAGATTTTGAACAAGAAAAAATAATAAAAACAATTACATCAATAGCAATCAATGGTGGGATATTACAAAATCCCGCATAAAGTTTATTGCTATAGAAACATCTATAAGAAAAAAGCGCGAACTAAAATGCAAAAAAAATAACATTCGAAAACAAATTGAAATTGAAAACCAAAAATCAGAAAGAGACTTGGAAACACTTGCAGACTTAAAATCTGAGCTTCAAGAACTCGTCTGCGACGGGGGCGTTTTCGTCAGAACGAAGCAAACCCTGGCAGAGGAGGGCGAAAAACCTTCCATAGCTCTCTTTCATAAGGAAAAAAATAACCAAAAGAAAAAAGTTATAAACCAAATTAAAGATGGCGATGTCATGCAAAGGGACACCGTTCATGTAATAGAAACAATCAGAAAATTTTACAAAAACTTATACAAAGAAAAGAAGCTGAATACAGAAAAGCAAAACCAATTTTTAAAAAACATTACGAGTTCGCTCTCGGATAATCAAAATGCGTTCTTAAACATCCCGTTTAGCATTGAGGAGCTTTTAAACGCGGCCATGTCTTTAAACAAAGGCAAAACACCAGGGATAGACGGCCTCCCAGTAGAATTCTATCAAGAATGCTGGGATGTTTACGGAGAAGAACTAACCGTTCTTATGAACGCTAACGTCTTCGAAGTAAACAACGAGCTGTCATGGTCCCAAAGAACGGCGTTGATAAGTCTTCTTCCTAAAGAAGGAGACCTAACTGCGCTGCAGAACTGGCGACCGATATCCCTGCTGTGTGCGGACTATAAAATAGCCACAAAAGCCCTCGCCTTGAGGCTATCAAAGATACTCAACACTATCCTCGGACCGTCGCAAACGTGCTCGGTACCGGGGAGAAACATATTCTCCAACATTTGTCTGGTTGGAGATTTAATACAATACACTAACGAGAAAAGTATCGATGGTGTCCTGATTACAATTGACCAGGAAAAAGCTTTCGACAAAATCGACAGGAGCTTCCTGGTCAAAACACTTCAGAAATTCAATCTAGGCAAAAAATTTATTAGCGCCATTGAACAAACAATGAAAAACACCCAAATTATTATTTTGAATAACGGCTACATGAGCAAGCCGTTCAGTATAAGCATAGGAGTTCGCCAAGGCGACCCGATATCCCTTATGCTTTACTGCCTGGTTGTGGAGTCGCTGGCCCTAGACATCAGAAACAATCCTGATGTGGACGGCATTCCTCTTCCAGGAACTAAAAACAAATTAAAAGTCTCCCAATATGCAGATGACACCACGATGTTCCTGAGGAGCCCGAAGTCGATCGAATGCGTTTTTAAAACGCTAGACGACTTCGAGGAAGCCTCAGGCTCAAACATAAACAAAAATAAAACCAAAGGCCTGGCGTTGGGTGGTTTCAATCACATCCACTACGAAAACACAGCCAGAGTGTTGAAACAAAAATGTTTCAACATCAACTGGTGCAACGCCACCGGCATCAAAATTTTAGGAATAACCTTCCACACCGACCTAGCTTACACCGCTAGCGTGCATTGGAGGAGAGCCGTTGAAAGCTTTAGGAAAAAAATCAAAAGCTTTAAATACCGGAACATATCTTTGAGATGCAAGGTGTTTTTGTAAACACTCTTGCACTCTCAAAGGTATGGTTCGTGGCCAAAGGCTTCCCAATCAGCGAAACAATTTCCAAACAAATAAAAAAAGAAATATCCGCGTACCTCTGGCAAAGCGATTACGCGCAACCATTAAAATATGACATCTTAAATATACCCATTGATAAAGGAGGAGTCGGCATCCTTGATACCGAAAAACAGTGCGTAGCCCGACGAACCAAAAATTTTTTTTTTAATAAAGGAACAAGAAAACTCTCACGAGTCTTGTTTCATCCAAAACTACTATTTAGCCCACCACCAAACTAGAAGAGCAAAAACCAATTACCCCCAATGGTTGTTTCTAACCAGAAACAACTTTCCAAAATCAATTAATGACCTTCCCTTTTACTACAAAGATGTTGTTGCGATAATTAAAACCAACGATAAAATTTTTGAAATAAAAACCAAAAACTCCAAAAACATATATGCGATTGTCAGCAAGTTTGGCGAAAACATACACATCCAAAAAATACAAATGGCATGGGATGCAAAGCTTCAAAAATCACTTCCGTGGAAAAAAAAATGGGAGAGAAGTTTTAAATCCTACGCCAGCGGACCTAGCAAAAACGTCCTCTGGAGAATACTAACAAACTCGCTTCCGACTCTTGAAAAGATTCAGAGTTGGAGGAAAAACAGAGGACGGGGAAACGCTAACTGCAAAACCTGCGGTGCAGTGGAAAACACATTACACCCGTTTATCCACTGCAAGAAAGCTAGATCGGTATGGAAGGCTTTCAAAAATGTTTATGAAAAGCTCATAACAGAGCAAAATTTTAACATAGTTCGTGCGGTCTTTCTGACAAATATAGACCACTTGTCAAAGAAGGACCACACTGCTAAAATAGCCTTAACCCTGGCCAACGTAATAACTTCAAAGATATGGTGGGCCAGAAACATGAAATTAAAAGAAAACAAAATTATACACTCTGCAAGAGTTGTAGAGGTCATAAAAAAAGAAATTAGAAACATCTGGAAGATAAATTATAACATATATTTAAGGAAAAACAACGTGGAAATATTTCACGAACATTTTTCAATCAACAACGCGATAAGCGATAAGAATACCCAAAACCTTTTGTTCCTTGTTTAAGGAAGAAATTTCAACCATGTTTTGATTAATCTGTATATTTGTATATTCTTTTTAAATGTAAACCAAACGAAAAAGCATTTCCCCAGCAGCCGTTGCGGTGTGACGGACATGCAAATATTTTTTAATTGCCTGGCGTAATGGCCAGCAATATATATATAATAAACACACGATGTACGAACATGTCCTGCGAAACCCGGTGGTTTCAATGGATGTGTGAATTTCTTTTAACAGCCTGGGGTAATAACCTGGCATATATATTTTAAATGGCATTGTTTTATTTTGTTTATACTTTCTTAAGACTTTTTGTGGTATTATTTCGAATTTGTTTTATTCGCTTTTTTTCATTTTTGCTTTTCGTTTTAGTATTAACCACAACAAAAATATAAATAAATAAAGAAAAGAGCATGAAATTAACAATTAAAATCAAACGAAACTTAATAAAATACATAATATTTTACAAGATTTTTACCCCCACCATGTAAATATACTCCTGTTGTATATACTTTATATTGAAATATATATAATTATCACCAAAAAAAAAAAGAATAAAAAAAAAAAGTATCTGTTCTAAAACTGTATATAAACCTTCATATGAACAAATAAAAAATATAAAAATTGTAACCAGTTAAACGGTTTAAATAAAAAAAAAAAAAAAAGTATCTGTTCTTGATTCTTATTTTAATTAGGCGAGCTAGTGATCCTAACTAGTATAAAGAAGGTCTTCTGGCCTTCTTAGTGTTTAGTGAGTATTACCTTGCCCCTTCCACGGGTTGCAAGGACAAGTGGCATAAGAGTGTAATTTGGTTTTTTTAGAGTGTTGAGTGACTGAGAGGCTATAAATATCGTAGATCCCAGTGAGTTAAAGAGAGTGTGTGTGAGTATAAAGAGGTTAGTTAGACCTCCCTAGAGGTCTACTGGCCTCAGAGCGTCCGAGTGGCTAAGAGTGTATTATATATAGTTAGTACTATTTACCATGTTACAAGTCGACCCAAAAACGTCCATGGAGGTAGTTACTGATATTGGTGCTGCTACAGCCCATACTAATGCTTATGCACAGGCTCATCATAGAACCTATGCACAAGTTACAACAAACAACAACTCTATAACGAGTATAATCCCCTTAAAAATACCATTCTGTGTAAAGTCAATACTAAAATCAGTGACAACGAGTTTTTATTAGCTATTGAAGAGGCCGGATACGATAAACACCTATTTGGGTACAAACAGTTTCGTAATGACTCTTTTATTGAGATTGTAATGAAAAATGATTTAGCCAAACATAAAATTCTTGAAAAAAGTCTAAAAATAAACGGCATACACAATCAATTTTACCCTTCAACTCCAAGTAGAAATATAAGTAAAAGAGTAACGATTTCAATACTCGGTCTACCAATAGAAAAAAGCAGTTTTCCAGCTGGAAAGTATCTTGAAGAGCTGGGATATGGAAAGCACCTACGTACTAAACCTTTATTTAGAAGTACACCTAAAAACAAAACGCTATATTACTCCGGTATTATAGTTGTGATTATGGACAACCTTCAAAAGCCAATCCCTAGATTCATTATTTTAAATGGATATGAAGTTAGGGTAATTTACAATGGACAAGAAGATGTGGGAAGACCACAAAAAAAGTATACAACAAATCAGCAAAATGAACAAAACGATTTTAACAAACCAACGAGTAATAGTCCCTTGGACACAACTTTGATGCAAATACAAAATGAAAATCATGTTAAAATAACCGAAAGCATGGATAAAATAAACGAAGTAAAGGAATATAAAGAGAAAGCACAAGCACAACCATTAGAAACAGCCATAGAATCCCAACTGAAAACAACCCTCGAAAGTATAATAATGAACGAAAATGATAGCATTAAAACCAATGAAAACAAAACGGTAGCAAATAGAGATAACAAACAGGATAGTAAAAATAAAGGATAGTGTTAAGAATGATAAAGGAGATGACGATAATAGTAATGATGAATATGATAGTAGTGATGACGGTGACAGTAGAGATGACGATGATAGTAGTGGTGACGATGGTAGTTATGATGACGACAGTGATGATGATAGTAGTGAAGAAGAGTGTGAAGTTTCCGTAGAATTTCTTAAAATGCACCATATCGAAAAAGTGGATTTTAACTAGAGACGAATCAAGAACTTTGATCGTCTAAATTGCAGTAATGAAGACCTAAAAGAATTTAAAACGTATAAAAAACTTGAATGGCTACAGTACGAAAAAGCTAACATGAAGTATAAAGCAATAGACGAAAAAGTAAATCTTAATAAAATTCTTTTACCAGCTGCGTTTCAACAAATGGATTCCGGTGAAATGTATGCTTACAACATAAAAGAATTCCAGAACTTTAATAGAATGACTGCTGAAAGAACTGAAAGGTATAGATATACAGCATGTAGAAAAGCAGAGTGGGAACAGCGAAAAAAAGAGCATTCGCAGTTTCACCCTTACCATGAAAAGAAACAAAAAGAGCGTGATCTAAAAAAAGAAGTCTATCACTCAAAAAAGCTTAAATTAACACCACTAACAGAAGATCAAAAACTCACTTAAAATCAAAATAAAAATAAAAAATAATATAAATCCTAAAAAAAGTATAAACAACGACATAAACAGACTTAAACCTATTCAGAATAATAAAAAAATAAAATAAAATAAAAATATAAAACTTCATATAAACAAATAAAAAATATAAAAATTGTAACCCGTTAAACGGTTTAAAAAAAAAAAAAAAAAAAAAAAAAAAGTATCTGTTCTTGATTCTTGATCTTAGGTATAAAACTGAGCTAGCGATCACCTTTAATGAGGCCTACGTGCCTCATTAGTGATTACTAAGGGTTTACCTTACAACGGGTTGCCGGTACGGCAATTTTAGTTTGTAGGGAGTTAAGTGTCTTTGATTTTAGGTTTTTTTTAGTGTTGAAGGTCTACTGGCCTGTTATATTGACCTTAGGAAAACACGTAGTGTATTTATAACCATGGCTTTAAAAAATCCATCACCCTTAAACTTTGATGACAATAACGCCAAAGTTAAAAGCTATGCGCAAGTAACAAGTTTTACATTATTTGGATATTCGAGTTTAAAAAACACTCTTTTGTGTACTTTAGGCACGAGAATTGGAGAGGACGAGGTTTTATCAGCTATAGAGGATGTCGGGTTATATAAGGAGTTAGAGGGATTCCAATTAATTAGGAACGGGTCCATGATAGAAATTGTCATGAGATCTGACAAAGCAAAACATTTTTTACAAGAGAAAGGTCTTATTATAAATGTTAAACTCTACCATTTTCATAACTCCACACCTACTAGAAGTATATCGAAAAGAGTAGCGGTGTCTGTTATTGGATTTCCACTCGAGAAGAAGTTTTTTCCCGTAGGGAAAGCATTAGAGGAACTGGGAAACTATGGAAAACACAAAACTGGAAAACTGGAAAACTGGAACTATGGAAAACACATCCACACAAGGCCAGTTTTCAGGCATACTCCCAAATTCAAAACGCCATATTTTTCTGGAATTATAGTGGCCGTTATGGACAACTTAGAGCGTCCAATACCAAGACAATTAAAACTTATGGGGTACAATGTTAGAGCGATATATACTGGACAGGAGGGAGCAGGAAGTGTACCCCAGGAAGAGAAAGTTAACGAAGAAATGAAGGAAGAAGTAGAAATACCTAGAACGACAATAAAAGATATAAAAGAACAACCTGTAGAGTTATTTGTGACTAAGTTTATAGACGATTCCACCGTTAGCCTAATAGTTTCAAAATGTGAAACACAAAACTTTACAAAAAATAGAGTTGAAGACATATCTCAAAGTGCGCAAGAAACTGAGAAAGTATTAAAACCGAATAGTAGCAAAAAAATTAAATTAATGCCAATCATAAATGAAACAAATATAACTGAAAACTCTGAACCTAAACCAAAAATAACAGACACTAGCAATAAAGAAAGTATGGAGCAAATAATTAACACACCATCTGAAGCAATACAAACAGAACAACCTATTCAAAACCACGACAGTGATTATAGACATGAAAGAAAAGAAATTGATGTCTCAGGAGTTGAACTCTCATCAGAATTTGAAAGTATGAGTCACCACGAGATATGGTGTTATAACACAAACTTCTTTCATGGTTTCAACAAAAATTATTGCAGCGAGAAAGATCTTAAAAGGTACGTTCGGTATCGAAGAGCCGAATATGAAAAAGAAAAAATGGAACGAAGACAAGAGTATGAAGAACAAAAGCAAGCAAAACGAAAATTATACGAAGAAAAAAAAATAGCTAGGCGAAAGGCAATGGAGAGCCTAAGCTACAACAAAATCAAAATCCAAAAAATCTAATAAATAACCGAGACGAATGGTATTAAAAAGATGTCTCAGAAAAAACATAAAAAACTAAAAAATAAGAAAATACATATACAAAATTTATAAATGTATTCAAAAAACTAACAAAAATTTAGAAAAATATACTAAAACCTAAATAATTATCTTTAACTATCATAAAAAATATATATATCTTTAAAATAAGTGCTTCTTAGTTTCGGCTTTGTAGCTGTATTAAAAACCTTTAAGTGGGCAATAAAATAAATTAACCTTTCCAAATAAACAAAAAACAATCCTTTCTTCTAGGATCCTGTGTAAGCCTGATATCAGCTGCAGGTAACCCTAGTTGTTAAGAAAAAAAAAAAAAGTATATGCTTTTGATTTTGGCCGAGGCAGCGATTTTTAAAGTGATTATAGTGTTTTGGTTGGTTTTTTTAATTTAGATATTAGTTTTTGATTGTTTCGTACTGGATTATGACGTCACAGGAACAAGTCAAAGATTTATTAGAGAAAATGGAAGTAGTTCAAACTGACGTCGTACCGTTTCACGACGAATTCGAGCCTATCTACAGCACCGATGACGATGAAGATGATGCGGACCACCAGGACCACCAAAAAATAAGGGACGCGGAAGCCCTACCCGAAATTTCGAAAAAATCATACGCAAGCGTAACGACCCAAAATATAACTAACCCCTTCAAAAAGCAATTATCAAAAACCCTTCTTACTGTACTTGGAAAACGAATCCCTTCTTACGATGTGTTAGCGGCATTAGAGGAAGCAAACCTTGATGACCATCTCGAAGGTTTTCAGTTTATTCGTAACAACAGAGTTATGGAAATTGTGATGAAAACCGACCAAGCGAGAAACTTCCTACTTGAGAAGAGCCTTGCTATTGGCGGTACACATCACTTGTTCCAAAAGTCTAACCCCGAAAGGGAACCGAGCACACTAATGCATGTTTCTGTGTTCGGACTCCCAATTGAGAGTAAAGAACTCAAAGTCGGGAATATTTTCGAACAGTTGGGCTATGGACGGCATGTGTTGACCAAACCTGTCATGAGAAGTATGCTGAAGGAAAAACTTTACTTCACCGGAATTCTCGTGGCAGTCATGGAGAACATGCCGAAACCATTGCCCACCAGCATGGAAGTTATGGGGTACAAGATAAGGCTGCTCCATAACGGACAAGAAAGAAAACAACCGCGAAAAGAAACACCAAACGCGCAACCCCCCGAAACACCATCTACTTTGACGGAAGCCAAGAAAAACACAGCAGCACCGTCACCACCACCACCACAAGTCGAAACTCCAATGGAAACTCCCCAAACAACAGCTCGTCCGAATAATTTTGAACCAACACCACCAACCCCAGCAACAAGTATACTTGAAATAAACCCACAAGAACCAACGAAGAATCCCCAAGAAACAAACGAAGACCCCGACGATATGCAGAGCACCCATGACTCGGACGACTTCACGGTAATAAGCGATACACCCTCTTCAACAAAGAAAAACAAACGTAAGAACAAAAAACGAAAAACTCATATAATGGCTGAAAACGAGGAAAAAACAAAGCGTGTTAATAAAGAAAAAGATGGTACCTAGGGACCAGGGTAATTTATTTTTTTGTTATTTACGATTTTTTTTTTTACTTTATTGATATACGCGCGTTTGAAAACCTAATTTATGTCTTTTTAAAACTCTTTTTAACTTTAAATTTGAACTTAAATGTTTTTTGCTTTTTTAAAAAAAATGTACGTAAGAATTCTCACGCTAAATGTAAATGGTCTCCAAACTGAGACCAAAAGAAACAAAATTTTTCGATTTCTAAATCATTCGGACTATGACGTAATATGCTTACAAGTAACGCATAGTTCCGAACAAAATCATTTGAAATGGTCGAATGAATGGAAACACCAAACTCAAGGAAGTTCTCTTTGGAATAATGGGAACCAAAAAGAGCGCGGTGTGGCCATTTTAACCAAAAAAGAAATTATTTTTAACGAAGTTACACAAGATAAAAACGGAGAAATCTTGCTACAAATTTAAAACTGAAAAATTTTGTGATCAGAATAATTAATATATACGGACCCAATGATCCGCAACATAAGGAAAATTTTTTTAAACAAATTGGAAAACATGCGCGTGGATCCGATTATATGATCCTTACGGGAGACTTCGACATGGTTGAAAACCCACAACTAGACAGGGAAGGGGGTGACCTATTCAATAATAACAACACTCTAGGTAAAGCCAAATTGAATTTTTTGTGCGAAAAATTCGATTTGGTTGATATAAACAGGAAAATTAACCCTAATAAAATTGAATTTACATAAGAAAAACTAGATCAAAGTTTCAAAAGTAGAATTGACAGAATTTATGTACTTTTGAAAATCTCAAGTGACAGCGAATGCGCGATTATAGAAAACAAAATCAGTGACCACAAAGCCTTCGGCTGCACTCTTAAACTTGAAAAAATAAGCGAGAGAGGCCCGGGCTACTGGCACTTGAATGTTAGTCTATTAAGCGACCGCGTTTTCAAAGAAAAATTAAAAAAAGATTTTGAAGAAGAAAAACAAAAAAATTATATTACTCTAATAGCAATCAATGGTGGGACATCACAAAGTCCCGCATAAAGTCGATTGCTATAGAAGCGTCAAAAGCAAAAAAACGCCAACTAAAAATTAAACAAATAAATTTGCAAAAAAAAATTGACGAAGAAAATCAAAAACAGGAGAGAGACTTGGAAACACTTGAAGAACTAAAATCAGAGCTTCAAGAACTCCTTTGCGACGGGGGCGTGTTCATAAGAACAAAACAAACCCTCGCAGAGGAAGTCGAAAAACCTTTCAAGGCTCTCTTTCAAATGGAAAAAAACAACCAAAAGAAAAAGATTATTAGAGAAATAAAAGACGGTGACACCGTTCACACGGACACCGTCAAAATACTAAAAACAATTAGAAAATTTTATAAAAACCTATACAAAACAAAAAATCTCAAAACGGAAACACAAAATAAATTTTTGGCAAACATTAAAACATCCCTTACGGACGACCAAAATGCTTTTTTAAACATTCCCTTTAGCAGCGAGGAGCTTTACAGCGCTGCCATGTCCCTAAACAAAGGCAAAACACCAGGGATAGATGGCCTCCCGGCAGAGTTCTGTCAACAATGCTGGGATATTTACGGAGAAGAACTTACCGATCTTATGAACGGTTATGTCTTCGATGTAAATAACGAGCTGTCGTGGTCGCAGAGGACGGCGCTGATTAGTCTCCTTCCAAAAGAGGGTGATCTGACGGCGCTGCAAAACTGGAGACCAATATCCCTGCTGTGCGCGGATTATAAAATAATCACTAAAGCCCTCGCCTTGAGGTTGTCAAAGGTACTAGATAAAATTCTCGGACCGTCGCAAACGTGCTCGGTACCGGAAAGAAGTATTTTCTCCAACATTTTCCTGGTCAGAGACCTAATACAGTACACTAACGAAAAAAACATAGATAGTGTACTGATTACAATCGACCAGGAAAAAGCATTTGACAAAATTGACAGAAATTTTCTTTTTAAAACTTTAGAAAAATTTAACCTCGGCAAAAATTTTATAACAGCAATAACGCAAACCATGAAAAACTCCAAATCAATTATAATAAACAACTGCTATTTGAGTAAGCCCTTCAGTATCAGCAGAGGAGTTCGCCAAGGCAATCCCATCTCCCTCATGCTATACTGCCAGGCATTGGAATCGCTGGCCCTAGACATCAGAAACAATCCTGGTGTGGACGGAATTCCTCTGCCAGGAACAAAAAATAAACTAAAAGTCATGCAATACGCTGATGTTACCACCATTTTCCTGAGGAACCCGAAGTCCATCGGATGCGTTTTTTAAACGCTAGATGACTTCGAGGAAGCCTCGGGATCAAATATTAAAAACAAAACCAAGGCTCTGGCGTTATGTGGATTCAATTACATTCGCTATGAAAACATGGCCAGAGTGTTAAATCAAAAGCTATTTAACATAACCTGGTGCAACGCATCAGGTATCAAAGTATTAGGAATAACCTTCCACACTGACCTTGCTTTTACCGCAAGCATTAATTGTCAGAAAGCCGTTGAGAGCTTTCAAAACAAAATCAAAAGCTTTAGATTCCGGAACATATCTTTAAGATGCAAGGGTGTTTTTGTAAACACTCTTGCACTCTCCAAGGTATGGTTCGTGGCCAACGGCTTCCCAATTAATGAAACCACCGCCAAAAGGATTAAAAAAGAAATATCAGCGTACCTTTGGCAGAGCGAATACGCGCAACCCATCAAAAGCGACATCTTAAATTTACCAATTGATAAAGGAGGACTAGGCATCCTTGACACTAAAATGCAATGCCTAGCCCTCCGAACAAAACACTTATTCAAAATTAAAGAACAAGAAAACTGCCACAAGTCTTGTTTCATCCAAAAATACTATCTGGCGCATCATCTGGCGAAACACGCGTGATACAAATGCCCACAATGGTTGTTCCTCACGAGTAACAACTCCCAAAATCAATAGGCGAAATTCCTTTTTACTATAAAGACGTGATTGAAACAATTAAAGCGAACGAGCAAATCTTTGAAATTAAATCTAAAAGCGCCAAAAATCTTCGCGCGCATCTCGTTAAAGCAAACGAAAACCCAAACTTGTTGAAAATCCAAACGGCATGATATACAAAACTTCAAAAATCTCTTCCTTGGAAAAAAATATGGGAGAGAAGCTTCGTTTCCTATGCCAGCGGCCCTAATAAAAACACCCTCTGGAGAGTACTAACAAACTCACTCCCAACTCTGAAAAATTACAGAGTTGGAGGAAAAACAGAGGGCGCGGAAACGCCAACTGTAAAACATGCGGATTACTCGAAAACACACTTCACCCTTTTATCCATTGCAAGAAAGCTAGATCAGTGTGGAAGGCTTTTAAAAATACCTATGAAAAACTAATTCCGCAAGAAATTTTTAACATTGTTCGGGCTGTCTTTCAAACAAATACGGAACATTTGCCAAAGAAAGACAACACCGCAAAAATTGCAACCACTCTTGCCCACGTAATAACTTCACGGTTATGGTGGGCAAGAAACATGAAGGTTAAAGAAAACAAAATTATACCCTCTGCAAGAATTGTAGAGGGTATAAAAGCGGAAATTAAACAAACACGTAAGAGAAAATAATGTGGAAAAATTTCACGAAATGTTTTCAATAAACGGTGCCATCAGTGAAAACAATAACGGAAATGTAAATTTCTTGTTATAAAAAAAGGGTTTTCAACCATACTTTAAAAAAACAAACTAATTTTTTTTATTTTTATACGAAAAAGCATGTCCCCAGCTGCCCCTGTGGGTGCGACGGACATGCGTATATTTTATAAATGCGAGGCTTAATGGCCACCAGTATATATTTTAAACCTCACGGAAAAAACACGAAAATGTCCTGCAAAGCCCGGTGGCAATGATGGATGTGTGTATTTTTTATAACAGCCTGGGGTAATAGCCAGGCATATATTTTTTAAACTCGGAAATATTTTTTTCTATTTATTTTTATTAAAAACCTGTTGTGGTTTCATTTCGATTTATTTTTTCGTTTTTCGACTTTTCGATTTTCGTTTTGTTTTTTATAACCACAACAGTTTTAAATAAATAATTTAAAAAAAAAAAAAAAATTGTATATTCTCATAAATAAAAATTAAATAAAAAAAATACTGTCTAAGAAATAAAGGAAAAATTGATGATATCAAAATAAATCTTTCCCCCCTCATTGTAAATTGTCCCCTGTTGTAAATATTTATTAATTGAAATATATGTAATTACAATGAAAAAAAAAAAAAAAAAGTATCTGCTCTATCTGATCGCTTCTCGGCCTAATGGCTAAGATCAAGTGTAGTGTCTGTTCCTGATTTTAGCCGAGACAGCGATTTTAAAAGTGGAAAAATATATTTTGTAGTGGTTTAATTAGGAGTTTTGTGTACTTTTGGATTTTTACGATATGGTTTCAAAGATCAAAGAGACCGCCGAAATTGTTATTGAAAGAATGAAGAGTACCGCAACCGGAAATGGCAGCGAAATTTTATCTATTTTATCTCCATACAGCTCCGACGACGAAATCGAAGTTGACTCGGACCGACAGAAGACCAAAGATAGAAGGGACGCGGAAGCCCTACCAAAATTTTCAAAAATGTGCTACGCAACAGTAGCAACACAACGAATTTAAAAAAAAAACCTCCCAAAAACTCTAATATCAAGATTAAGGAAACGAGTTGACATCGATCAAGTTATAAGTGCCCTCGAGGCAGTAAACTTAGGACGAGAACTAGAAGGTGTCCAATTAATTCGTGGAAACACTGTCTTGGAGATTGTGATAAAGACTGACACCGCGAAGAACTTCTTGTTGGAGAGGGGACTCGATGTGGGCGGCCTTCATCACATCTTTCAACAGTCAAACCCCGATAGGGAGCCGAGCCAAGTTACTCACGTGTCAGTGTTTGGCCTACCTATCGAACATACAAACCTTCGCATTGGCAACGTTTTTGAACAGCTGGGCTACGGCCGACATATTTATACAAAGCCTGTTATGAGGAAAACGCCTGTGAGTGGGACTGAGTACTACACAGGTATCCTCGTGGCGGTTATGGAAAACATGCCGAGCCCGATGCCGGTCAACATGAATATTATGGGTTATGCTATAAGAACAAAGCACAATGGCCAACAAACAGCACAAGCTGTACCAAATATTTCTGTTGAAAACCCGACTCAAGAAAACGCAAACCAAGCACCAGAAAAAATCCCTCAGTCACCACCAACAACCTCCGAAAGCCAAAGTACACCTGAACCTATAGTTTTTAATACGATACCAACAGAAGTCAAACCGAACATAGAAATCGATGCAAATACATTAGAACAACCGAAAACAAATCCCGAAATTGATACCCCTAACGAAACCGAAGATACCTTAAGCCAAGTAATCACCAACCCAAAAGAACAACAAACTATCGGAATATATGAAGACCGCGAAATGAAAAATAGTATAGAAGACGAAAGAAACGACGATTTGCAAATGGAAGAGGACCACCAAACACCCGATATTAAATTAAAAAAAAAAAAGAAAAACCGATCCGAACAACTAAAAAACCGACAACATAAAAAGATCCACCAAAGAATGAACAAAACAACGGTAAAATACCTTTAATTTTTTATTTTATTTTTTTTTACAACTATATTAATTTATCGACTTCGCGCATTTTGAAACAAAAATAAGTTTAATTTTACATTTCTTTACAATAAACAAAAGGAAATTTTATTTTTGAAAAGTTTTTTTAAAAAAAAAATGTATGTAAGAATTCTCACCTTAAATGTGAACGGTCTCCAAACTGAGACCAAAAGAAACAAAATATTTCGATTTCTCAAAAACTCGGACTATGACGTTATATGCTTGCAAGAAACGCATAGTACCGAAGAAAATAACAACACTTGGAAAAATGAATGGAAACACCACACTAACGGTAGCTCCCTATGGAATAATGGAAACCAAAAAGAGCGAGGTGTTTCCGTTCTAACAAAAGATAAAACTATTTTCAACGAAGTCACTCAAGACGACTGTGGGAGAATTCCCGCAGCCACGTTTACTTTGAAAAACTGTAATCTAAGAGTAATTAATATGTACGGGCCAAATGACCCACAACAAAAAGAAAACTTTTTTAAGCAAATGAGAAAACATGCGCGCGGATCAGAATATATGATCCTTACGGGAAATTTTAATATCGTTGAAAACCCTCTGTTAGACAGAGAAGGGGGTGATCTACATAATAAAAGCAATACTTTAGGCAAAACCAACTTGAATTTATTTTGCCAAAAGTTCGAGTTGGTTGATATTTATAGATATGTTAACCCGAATAAAAATGATTTCACCTATGAAAAACAGGACAAAACTTTTAAAAGTAGAATAGATAGAATTTATGTACCTTTGACAATCTCAAGAAATTGCGAATGCGCTTTAACAGAAAACAAAATAAGTGACCACAAAGCCTTCGGCTGTACTCTAAAACTTGAGAAAGTGAATGAGAGAGGCTCAGGCTACTGGCACTTAAATGTTAGTCTATTAAGCGATTGCGCTTTTAAAGCGAAACTAAAAAAGGATTTTGAATTGGCAAAAACTAAGAAACATAATTACTCCAGTAGCAATCAATGGTGGGACATCACAAAATCCCGCATAAAATTGATTGCTATTGAGGCGTCAAAATCCAAAAAGCGCGAAATAAATCTAAAACAAAAATCTTTACAAAAACAAATCGATGAGGAAAACCAAAAACAAAAGAGAGACTTGGAAAAGCTTGAGGATCTAAGATCAGAGCTTCAAGAACTTCTTTGCGATGGGGGCGTGTTCGTAAGAACTAAACAAACCCTTGCAGAGGAGGGCGAAAAACCTTCCAAGGCTCTCTTCCATATGGAAAAGAATAACCAAAAGAAAAAAATTATAAGAGAAATAAAAGACGATGACACCGTTCACACGGACACCGTCAAAATATTAAAAACAATTCGAAATTTCTATAAAAACCTTTATGAAAAAAAAAATCTCAATAAAGAAAAACAATGCAAATTTTCAGCAAATATAAAAACATCCCTCACGAATGACCAAAATGCGTCTTTAAATATTTCCTTTAGCAGCGAGGAGCTTTATAACGCTGCAAAGTCCCTAAACAAAGGCAAAACACCAGGGATAGGTGGCCTCCCGGCAGAATTCTATCAATAATGCTGGGATATTTACGGAGAAGAACTTACCGATCTTATGAACGGTAATGTCTTCGATGTAAATAACGAGCTGTCGTGGTCGCAGAGGACGGTGCTGATTAGTCTCCTTCCAAAAGAGGGTGATCTGACGGCGCTGCAAAACTGGAGACCAATATCCCTGCTGTGCGCGGATTATAAAATAATCACTAAAGCCCTCGCCTTAAGGTTGTCAAAGGTACTAGATAAAATTCTCGGACCGTTGCAAACTTGCTCGGTACCGGAAAGAAATATTTTCTCCAACATTTTCCTGGTCAGAGACCTAATACAGTACACTAACGAAAAAAACATAGATAGTGTACTGATTACAATCGACCAGGAAAAAGCATTTGATAAAACTGAAAGAAATTTCTTGTTTGAAACACTAAAAAATTCAACTTAGGTGAAAAATTTATAACAGCAATTATGCAAACAATGAAAAATTCTAAATCAATAATAATTAACAACGGATACATGAGTGAACCTTTTAATATAAACAGAGGTGTTCGTTAAGGCGACCCTATTTCACTCATGCTTTATTGCCTGGCAGTGGAAACCCTCGCTCTAGACGTCAGAAACAACCCTGACATAGACGGCATTCCCCTGCCTGGCACAAAAAACAATTTAAAATTAATGCAGTACGCTGACGACACCACAATATTCCTGAGGAACCCGAAATTGATCGAATGCGTTTTCAAAACGCTAGACGATTTCGAGGAAACCTCATGATCAAATATTAACAAAAGCAAAGGTCTGGCGTTAGGTGGATTTAACCACATCCACTATGAAAACACGACCAGAATACTAAACCAAAAGCTGTTTAATATTAACTGGTGCAACGCCTCAGGCATTAAAATTTTAGGTATTACCTTCCACACCGATCTAGCCTACACTGCTAGCGCAAATTGGATGAGAGCCGTTGAAAACTTTAGAAAAAAAATCAAAAGTTTCAGATACAGAAACATATCTCTGAGGTGCAAGGGTATTTTTGTTAATACCCTTGCACTCTCTAAGGTGTGGTTCGTGGCCAACGGCTTTCCAATTAACGAATTTACCGCCAAGCAAATTAAAAAAGAAATATCAGCGTACCTATGGCAGAGCGAATACGCGCAGCCCATAAAAAGCGATATCTTAAATCTATCAATAAATAAAGGAGGACTGGGCATTCTTGACACAAAAAACCAAGGTTTAGCCCTCCAAACAAAACATATACTCCAAATAAATGAACAAGAAAACAATCACGAGTCATGCTTTGTTCAAAACTATTATTTGGCGCACCATCTAGCTAAACACGCGCGAACAAACTACCCGCAATGGTTGTTTCTTACAAGAAACAACTTCCCAAAATCTTTAAACGAACTCCCATTTTACTATAAAGACGTCATTAAGAACATTAAATGCGATGACAAAATTTTAGAAATTAAACCTAGAAGCGCAAAAAATATCCGCGCGTTTCTCACCAAAGCTGACGAAAACTTAAATTTAATAAAAATACAAAGGACATGGGATACAATGCTTCAAAAAAATCTTCCATGGCAAAAAATATGGGAGAAAAGCTTCGTATCTCACGCCAACGGTCCCAGAAAAAACACCCTCTGGAGAGCCTTAACTAACTCACTTTCAACTCTTGAAAAAATTCAGAGTTGGAGGAAAAACAGAGGCCGCGGAAACAACATTTGTAAATCATGCGGAGCAGTGAAAAAAACAATGCTCCCTTTAATCAACAGCAAAAAGACTAGGTCTGTGTGGAAGGCCTTTAAACCCACGTACGAAAGACTTTTACCAACAAAAAAATTTAATACTGTCCATGCGGTCTTTCTAACAAATATCGAGCACTTGTCAAAGAAAGACTACACTTCGAAAATAGCAATGACTCTGGCTCACTAGATAACGTCGCGGTTATGGTGGGCCAGAAACATGAAACTTAAGGAAAACAAAAATATACCCTCGGCAAGAATCGCAGAGAGGATCAAAAAAGATATTAGTAATATATGGAAAATAAACTATAACAAATACTTAAGAGAAAACAACGTGGAAAAATTCCACAATATGTTTTCTATAAACAATGCAATTAGCGATAAAAATAATCCGAATATAACTCTTCTCTTATAATTAACGGTTTTAAACCAAACAATTAACATTATTTTTATTTATAAACGAAAAGCATGTCCCAAGCAGCCCCTGTGGGTGCAACGGACATGCGTATATTTTATAAATGCGAGGCCTAATGGCCAGCACTATATATTTTAAACATGACGGAAAAAACACGAACATGTCCTGCAAAGCCCGGTGGCAATGATGGATGTGTGTATTTTTTATAACAGTCTGGGGTAATAGCCAGGCATATTTATTTTAAACTTGTAAAAATTTTGTTCTATTTACTTTTATTAAAAACCTGTTGTGGTTTCATTTCGATTTACTTTTTCGTTTTTCGACTTTTCGATTTTCGTTTTGTTTTCTATAACCCCAACAGTTTTAAATAAATAAATTAATTAAAAAAAAAATTATATATTCTCATAAATAAAAATTTGAGAAACAAAATACTGTCTAAAAAATAAAGGAAAAGTTGATGATATCAAAATAAATCTTTCCCCCCTCATTGTAAGTTGTCCCCTGTTGTAAATTTTTATTAATGAAATATATGTAATTACAAAAAAAAAAAAAAGGTATCTGCTCTTGATTCTTGATCTTAGGCATACAACTGAGCTAGTGATCACCTTTAGTGAGGTCTACGTGCCTCATTAGTGATTGCTAAGGGTTTACCTTACCCTTTCAACGGGTTGCCGGTACGGCAACTTTAGCTTGTAGAGGTTTAGGAGAGATTGATTTTTAGTGAGATTTGAGTGTTTTATGAGTGATAAGAGGTCTATTGGCCTTTAGAGTGACAGAGAGTTTATTTATACATTTAGTATAAACTAATCATGGCTTTAAAAAGTCCATCAACTATAAACTTACCGGACAGTAATGTCCAAATTAAAAGCTATGCTGAAGCAACAGCTTCTAAAACGAATGAGTTCAGTAGCTTAAAAAATACCCTGCTGAGTAACTTAGAGAAAAATATAGCTCAAGACGACATTCTTTCAGCAATTGAAGATGTCGGACTCGACAAGGATCTTGAAGGGTTTCAAATAATTCGAAATGGGACTATGATGGAAATAGTAATGAGAACAGAGAAATCAAAACATTTCTTTCAAGAGAAGGGGCTTACTATTAATGGTCTACACCACCGTTTTTATAATTCTACTCCTACTAGGAATATTAGTAAGCGAGTGGCTGTGTCTGTGATAGGCCTTCCACTTAAAAAGAAGTTCTTTCCCGTCGGGACAGTGTTAGAAGAATTAGGCTATGGAAAACACATACATACTAGACCGGTGTTTAGACATACGCCTAAACATAAGACTCCATATTATTCAGGGATAGTAGTGGCAGTCATGGACAATCTTGAGCAGCCAATACCAAAGCAAATAAAACTGAAAGGGTACAATGTAAGAGCAACATATACTGGACAGGAGGAAGCAGGAAGTGTACCAAGGGAAGAGAAACCTATCGAAGAAACAAATGAAGAAGCAAAACCAAGTAAAGAGACAATCAAAGAAGTAGAGGAATAACCTGTAGATATGGTTATAGTCCAAAGTATAAGTGAATCACCCATAGAGTGTTTAATTTTAAAGTGTAAGACACAAGAGTGTACAGAAATAGTAATAAAAGATATTCCTAAAGTAACGAATGAAACAGAAGAAGTATGCACACCAACAAGTACCAAGAAAGTCAAACTATCAAAAAATACCGAAACCATCACACATAAACAAAACATACTAAAACCTAGCATCGATTAAGAAACAGAGCAAGTAGTTAACATACCATCCGAAGAAATAAATAGAGAACAAGCGATAGAAAACAATTACAATGATAATAAACACAAAAGAAAAGAAATCGATGTATGCGGAGTTGAACTACCAAAAGAATTTGAAACCATGAGTTACCAAGATATATGGTGTTACAACGCAAATTATTTTCACGGTTTTAACAAAAATGATTGCAGCGAAGAAGATCTAAAAACGTATGTTCGGTATAGAAGAGCTGAGTATGAAAAACAAAAAATGGAACAAAGGCAAGAGCACGAAGAACAAAAACAACCAAAACGAAAATTATACGAAGAAGAAAAAATAGCTAGACGAAAGGCAATGGAGGAGGCTAAGCTTATACAAAATCAGAAGCCAAAAAATTTGATAAATAACCGACACGAATGGTATTAGAAAAATGTCTCAGAAAAAAAATAATAAAAAATAAAAAAGCTGTTAAAATTTTAAAAATAAATTCAAAAATCTATAATAAAAATTATAAAACTATACTAAAAACCAAACAAATATCTTTATATATCTTAAAAAATATATATATATCTTTAAAATAAATGCTTCTTAGTTTCGGCTTTGTAGCTATATTAAACACCTTTAATTAGGCAATAAAAGAAATTCAACTTTCTAAAGAAACAAAAATAAAAACCTTTCTTCTAGGAACCTGTGTAAGCCTGGTATCAGCTACAGGTATCCCTAGTTGATTAAAAAAAAAAAAAAAAAAATTTAACGCTTCACAAATTTAATTTATTTTACGTTACCTTATATCTATCTTGATACTTGTTAGAGTGTAACCAATTAAGACATAATGTTACGTTATAAAAATCCATTTACATCACGTAGTTTAGTTACGTCTTGAATCTATATTTAGTAACGTTACGTTACGTCTTATTTGGTTACACTATATAAAGTTAAAAAGAAAACTAATTGAGACGTAACCCCCTATAACATTTTAAAGTTATGTTACGTCTTAATCGGCTACAATTGGTAACAAGGTTACATTCTCTAACTTTTAATTAAATATAAGGTAAATAAACTTGATAATGCAGTAAATGTTTGTTTTATATTGCCGTGTTGCTAAAAATCATCTTTTATTTTATTTTTATTGTAAAATAGCTTCGTCTCAATTGGTTACTTTGTCACGAAAAAAAAAAAAATTCTCAATTCGCAACGTTACGTCTCAATTAGTTTTCTTTTTAATTATATAAAGTGTAACCAAATAAGACGTAACATAACGTTACTAAATATAGATTCGAGACGTAACTAAACTACGTGACGCAAATGGATTTTTTTAACGTTACATTATGTCTTAATTGGTTACACTCTAACACGTATCAAGATAGACGTAAGGAAACGTAAAATAAATTAAATTTGTGACGCGTAAAATTCGCATAATAATTTTACTTATGGTTACAGTAAATATCATATATATAAGGAATTAGATTGCTTGTGGGTTATTTTTTTTTAAATACTTTTTTTTATTACAATGGTCTGGACATATGCATTCAGGGCATTTACAATGTTGTTAATTTAACAAATTTGTTAAATACTGTAATTCATTTATGAGTTATGGTATTCAACGATACATTTGTTAAGACATAAGTAACTAAAAAAAGTTTTAGAAAAATATTTTTTGTTAAAAAATTCAAATCGCAAAGTTGCAATTAGTTAATTGCAACTTCGCGAATCGAAACGTTGTTTTCGTGACAAATTTGTTATAAAAAAAAAGTAGAAATAATTTTTTGTATATTGTTAAAGTTTAAAAAAGTACCAGTATGGTTTTTTTTAACTTATAAATATTAATTAAAAAAAAAACCATGACACTTATAATTATAACAGTGCACTTTTAATAAGTGTAAACTAAGACGCAACATAACGTCAAAAAAATCTATAGGTATTTTAAATGCGTCTCACATTTATATTATATAAAGTAACATCACGTTTTATTTGATCAAAAGCTTTTAAATTTATAAGTTTAGAAAATAATCTTTGTTTAATAAAACCCACAAGCAATCCAATGTAATTGTTATATATATACTTAATTTTTTTCTACCAATAGATCTCATATAACTCTTGTTTCTTTTAAATAGCTAAATCAGATTGCTAGTGGGTTTTTTTTGAAATGAAACTTTTTTTAAGTCTTATAAACGGCGTAAATCGTTATTAAATCCTAAGACGGCATATTAACCCATTTTTAAAACTCAAGTTTTTTTTGCAACTTTTTTGATTAAAACTTAGATTTCAATGCGGTAGAAAAGTATTATTTTGAGGTACATGAAACAATACACAGTTGATGTATGAACACTCCATTGCGCCTGTACCTTATATTCATATCTGTAAATGGCGTAAACACGATTTGGGGGTGGGGGTAATCAGGGGTCAATTATAAAAGAAAGAAGACACTAAACTAAAAAAAAGGTAGGTACGTTAAAAGCGCAGGTTCTTTTATTGAGGTGGAGGGTACTAAAAAAAGCGTATATTAAAATTATAAAAAAAGACACTAAACTAAAAAAAAAGTTGGAACGTTAAAAGCGTAGATTCTTTTATTGAGGTGGAGAGTACTAAAAAGGGGGAGGGGAAGAAGGATTGAAATAAAAGCGTACGTACTAAATGAACGACTCCAAATTAGAAATACATTTATACATATACAATTAGCAATGATAGTTAAAATTATGCTTGCAATTTTCGGCTTTTAAACTAGGCATAAGGGGTGTTCAAAAATTTTTTATTATAAAACGAAAATACACAAGAAACCCAATATGGAGCAAATATGAAAAAAATACGATTACAAAAAAAAAAATTCTAAAAATATTGACATTTACCTTGTGCTCAAGCAGCAAAAAACCCCGGAAAATGCGCTATATATTTTCTGAAAACAAAATTTTTTATGTGATAATGACCCACATTTTTTTTAGATTGTTATGTATTCCGGTTTTTTCATAAATGTTGTTTAAGTTAAAAAAAAAGGTTTAGGAAAAAAAAAACTATGGGCAAATACGCAATAAAGTTTTATTTTTTTGACTAAATTTTGCGAAACTTTATTTTATTTTAAACAACAAATACGAAGAAACCTGAAAACACAATAATCTAAAAAAGAAATTGGACCATTATAATCACATTAGCATTTTTTTTTTACAAATATTGAGAATTACCTTGCGCTTAAAGTCAAATAATTTGGGGACAATTTGGGGCATTTTTCGAGGTGTTTTACCGCTAAATTTATTTATTTTGTCAAAAAAAGTTTTACTGTTGTGCTAATGTGATTTCAATAATTATATAATTGGATAAATGCTTTTTTTTTTTTTTTAACCAATTCTATTCCTTTAAAGATGCAGATTTTATTTTTATATTGTAAAGATTCTCTGCATCTAAGATCGCAATAACGCATTAACCTCCCATAAGGTAGCAGAGGCGCTCGGGGATCAATTAAAACGAATGCCAATGCATGCAAAACGCGCAGTAATCAAGGCAGAAGCCAGACTAATAGGCATACCTAGTCGGGCACCAAAGAAGGCTAGTATTGCACCTGAATCTATTGGTAATGATAATTCTGACAGTAACGCCTTTGATGATATTTGCAACGATGATAGTTCGTTTACCAAAGACAGTAGTTAGAGGCAAAATGTAAACAGATTATATTATTACTATGTTAATCATTTTTTTCGTTATAATAAACTTCTGAATTAAATGCTTTTTTCTGATCGCCATCAATTAAATTTATATGAAATTTGAAATATATATGAAGAGGAGGGAGGAGGGTAATCAGGTGCGATCAATCCCCCTTTATTTGCATATTCTCTTTATTTCAAACAACTTTTAAATGTAAAATTAAGAAAAATTTATAAATACTATTATAATCTGCCTTTCTTCTAAAAAATTTCACATTGCGGGTCCGTATATATATATATATATATATATATATATATATATATATATATATATATATATATATATATATATATAATATATATATATATATATATATATATATATATATATATATATATATATATATATATATGTATATATACACAACACATAAACGACTTATTATTAATGTTAATTACAATATTTTAAATCTAATTACGTTAAAACTTTTAATATAAATAAAACGTTTTTAAATTTTTTTTATTTAATCAAACATTTTATAATTTTTATATAATAAATTTTTTTTATTTAATCAAATATTTTCATAAATTTTTTTTATTTAATCAAACAAACTATCTTTGAACATCAATAAATCCAAATACACTTTGTTCCATCGTCTTCATAAAAAACAAGATATTCCATTAAAACTTCCTGATCTTTTTATTGATAACGCATTATTAAAAAGAGAGCAATCAATAAAATTTTTAGGTGTGGTTCTGGATGAAAATTTAACCTGGAGGGACCACATAGGTCTAATTGAAAATAAAATATCAAAAAATATAGGTGTTTTGTATAAAGCCAAGCAGTTTTTAAATCTATCTTGTTTAAAAAACTTATATTTTTCTTTAATTCATTGCTACTTAAATTATGCAAACGTTGCTTGGTGCAGCACAAACGCAACAAAAGTAAAAAAACTGTTTAGTAAACAAAAACAGGCTATAAGCATAATTACAAACGAAGACCGTTTCTCTCACACTCAAACATTATTTAATAAACTTATTATTCTAAATGTATATAAACTAAACCTTTACCATATTCTTATCTTCATGTTTAAACTTGATAAAAAACTCCAATGTTATTTAATTCACTTTTTGAAAAAATAAACCACATATACCCTACCAGATTTTCAAATAACAATTACATTCAATCCAAAACACATTATTCAGCAACCAAATTCTCAATTGCTAACCGAGGTCCTAAGCTGTGGAATACAATATTAAAAAATGAGCTAAAATCTAATTATTCTTTAAACCAGTTTAAAACAAAACTTAAGCTATTACTGATGATACATGAGAATGAATTAAAGTTCTTCTAAAAAGCTTTTTAAACTAGCAAACAAAAACAAAAATTAACCTACTAATTACTCTTTAATATTATATTTAATATTCTAAACAATAGTCTGCTATTGTAAATGTATTTCTTATCTTATAAGTTTTGAATTTACAAACGATTTTTTTAAGTTTTATTATTTGAAATACTAATTACTAAAAATATTGTAAAATTTTATAATTTCAATTTTTATTAAAAAAAGTTATTGTAAATTCTTTTTGTAATATTAATACTTATATATCATCTTATTTTACTAATCAGTTCTTAAATATAAATACTCTTTGATTTACTAAATATTTTAAACGTTATATATTTTATTTTTTGCATTTTGTTAAAACATTTTATTTGATGAATATGCATTTTTTAGGGGGGGCTTAATGATAAGATGAATTTTGTCTTCTTCAAGCCCAGTCATGTAAATATTTGTTTTTATAAATTACGAGTGTAAATTATTTTCAATCGGCAAATACAATACTAAAAAAAAAAAAAAAAAAAAAAAAAAAAACAGAGTAACACTTCTTTTGTTTTTATTACCCCACAAGCAAAAACGTGTATATAATGTCAATTTAGACAATTTTTAAGTCTAACTATGATGAATAATATATACTATTGTATGGTTCGTGTTACTATCATCTATTACGAGGATATATTTACGGAAAAAAACACAAAAAACTAACAGTTCTATTTGTGTTAATAAGGTGTGCACCATAAAAATCCGTTTACTTAGTTGTGGTTACCGATTATTAGTGTAATTTTTATTTAATTATGGCAATAAGTTATGCTGGTGCGTTGACCTCTGGTAAATCATCTGTGCTGACGAAAACCAATCTTGGAATTTTTGGATCAAAAGCCGAAGTCGATAACTCCAACGTTTTAGTGTGTCGTTACGGTGATTTGAATTGTAGTGTGAACGACTTTCTTTCTGCTTTGGCTGATAAAAAGTTACTTGGAAATGTTTGGGGTGTTTTGAGACACTACGCCAACAAACTTTTTTAATTTGCAGTGGTAAACATCTCCTTTTCGTCATCTTTTCTCGACATTGAAATTGAAGTCAAAGGTTGCTCTTTAACTTTTCAGCAGAAGTTCATTCGAAAGGTGCTCGTGCTGGTCAAAAATATCCCCATTGGCACGCTAAGAAATGGGTGTCAAAGCGCCATCGTCCTGCTTGGCAAGCACTTGGCTGTAGGAAGAGGGGAGTTCGACTCCTTTTATTTGCAAAAATATAAGGCCCACGGTGAGGATATCTTTACTGGTAATGTGATTATTATTATCAGGAACTGGAAGAATCCCACCCAAAATCCTCTACCTCGATATCAAAACGTTGACGGACTCACCCTAAGGTATAAGCATCAAGGCCAGTCCGAATCCACTCCAAAATCATCAAACCCAACCATTGTACCCTCAGATCCAAAAAAACCCACTATATCATAAGTCGACAGCGCAAGTATAGACATTGATGTTCACAGTGGCAGCGTTGACATCAGTGTCGACATGGAAACTAATAAAGAAGAGCATAGTGGAAAAAAACAGTCTTCGAAATCACGAAAATCCGCCCAGCCGACCAGAAAACGACTGGGAATTTCGGAATGTGAAACTCCAAAAAAGGTAACAAACACAGCAGAGAAAAAAGAACCCGCGTGTTTGGATGAAGTTTTGTTTTTAAAAGAAAAAGATGTTTTGACGTGTTTTGACGACGAAGCGGTTTCTCTTGTAATCGATGAAGACTATGAAAGCCAACTGTGTGCGGAAAAGAAATCGTTAGATTTTTATTTCCTCTCATTTTTTTCGTTTCAATTTTCTTCTTTTAACTTTGTTCTCAAATCAGACTTATATTTCGAACTTTTTCGCTCTAAGTTTTTATTATTATCTTTCTGCAAAAAAACCTTTTTTTTTCGACTTTTTTCTGTTCTATTTAAATTTCTCATTAGTTATGCATGACACGTTTCTTAACGAGCGCTTAAGCTGTGCATGCTGGTATTGTTGTAGGTCGCGCTTTTGTGTAAAATTGTATGGTCCAGTGCGTCCATCTGTTTGTTTACGTCAGTTAAATGGAAAACTCGTGCATTAAGATTAAGACTTTTATGATTGTTTTATTTTCGTCAGGTTGTAAAATTATTATATGTATGTTTAAGCGACACGAGTTTTCAAACTAAGAAAGCTGTTTCTCTCCATCATGGCTATTAACATATTAACATGCAACATAAACGGTCTAAACGACCAAACTAAACGCGACAATTTTTTTGGTTTTCTTAAAAAGTCCTCCTACGATCTCATCCTCCTTCAGGAAACAAAGTCTGGACCGTCCACTGTTAAGCAGTGGAGTGACGAATGGACTGGCGAGTCTATTTGGAACTCTGGTCCGAGCCATAGTTGTTGCGGGGTGGCTATTCTCTCTAAATCCAACATTTCGTTAACCGAACTAAAAAGGGACGCTAACGGTAGAATTTTAAACGCCATGATGAGAATTGACGAACACGAAATGCAGGTGCTGAATATTTACGCGCCCAATGTGCCAAGAGAAAGGCGCCATTTTTTTGGCGACCTTGGCGAATTCTCGCAGGACACAGTACTACCCGTCCTGCTGGCCGGGAACTTCAACATGGTCGAAAGCCTGCCTCTTGACACAGAAGGAACAAACAACGCTAAATATCACACCTACGGCATTTCTGAACTCGGGGTCTTCCGAGGTAAGTATAACCTAGTAGATGATTTTCGTTATAAGTTTCCCAACAAACGAGAATTCACATGGCGCAATCAGACGGTCAAATGTAGACTCGACAGATTCTACTGCCCTGATAAAGTCGCTAAAAAAACAACACGCTCCAAAATTCTCACCAACCCTTTTTCCGACCACGAGTTCGTGTTAACAACTGTCAACTTTAGTCAATTTAGGAGAGGACCAGGTTACTGGAAATTAAATTGTTCTCTTTTGGAAATAGAGGTGCATAGGCAAAAAATTGAACTCTTAATTCAAGATTGGCAAACAAAATAACGGTCCTACACGTCAATTTTAAAATGGTGGGACGACTGCAAACTTTTTGTAAGGGCTGAATTACAACACATTTCGATAAAGGAAAGTGCGAAAAACAAAAAACAAATGAAAAGGATTGAAAACGAAATCCAACGGGAGCAACAAAACGCTAACTCGAATTTAGATAGCATCAAAGAAAAACGCGATGCTCTTTTCTTGCTCCAGTTTCCCGAAGCGTTTATTCGCATGAAACAAAAACTAATCGAAGAAGGAGAAAAACCTTCCAAATTTTTGTATAATTGGGAAAAAACTCGACAGCGGAACAAGTCAATTACCGAAATTCGCAAGAATGACGGCACATTGACGAGTGAACCTGACCAAACACTCAACTCCCTAGCAACTTATTATAAAAACATTTGCCCCAAAACAAATTTATGCAAGGACAGCTAAAACCGTGTCTTGTCACACATCACTAAATGTTTGAGTGATGATGAGAACGAATTTTTAAACACCCGCCTAACCGGCGCGGAACTAAAAGAGGCCCTTTTTAAATTTGAAAACGGAAAATCTCCGGGCTATGACGGATTTCCAGCTGAATTTTACAAAACTTTTTGGCACGTTTTAGAAAAAGATTTTGAAGAACTTGCTTATGAAATTGTTTTCGTAGAAAAAAACACGAGCCGCTCTATGAAAAAATCAATAATTTCACTTATTCCCAAACAAGGAGATCTTACTAAATGCAAAAATTGGAGGTTTATATCTTTAGTCGGCGCTGATTACAAAATAATCACAAAAGCGCTGGCCCTAAGACTTGCAAAAGTAATGGGGAAAATTATAGAACCAAATCAAACTTGCGGAATTCCAGGTAGAAACATTTTTTCAAATTTACACCTAATACGTGATCTTATAGATTACGCCGAATTTAAAAAACTACCTAGTTTCATTTTGACAATAGATCAAGAAAAGGCGTTTGACAAAGTCGATCGCGCGTTTCTGCTGCAGATTCTCCGAAAATTCAATCTCGGTGAAAATTTCGTATCATTTATTAACACCTTGTATTCAGATGTTTCGGCAACTGTTCTGAATTGCGGCTTTCTGTCTACCTCCTTTCTTACGGAAAGGGGAGTCAGACAGGGAGACCCACTCTCTCATTTGCTGTACGTTTTTGTTGCTGAAGCTTTGGCTTTGGTGATCAGAGCGGATAGCAGAATAGAGGGTTTTCCTCTGCCGGGAACACGGAAACCTCTAAAACTACAGCAGTATGCAGACGATTCGAACTTTTTTGCAAAGGACGTAAAATGTGTTCGCTATTTCTTTGAAAACCTAAAACTATTCGAAAAAGCAAGTGGTTCAGTGATCAACGCCTCAAAAACCAAGGGTCTCGCTCTTGGGGGTTTTGATCCCGAAATTTACACACAATTGGACGACATAGAGTGGAACAATGACACCGGTTTCAAAATTTTAGGTGTCACATTTTACACCAGACTGAGCGATACTACCAATTTCAACTGGCAAGTAGCTCTTAACAAAACAGAGAAAAAGCTCAAGTTTCTGGGACTGCGTACTTTGTCACTTAGGGGAAAGACTAATCTGATAAATACGCTAGCAATGTCAAAAGTGTGGTTTCTAGCAAACGTTTTGCCCACTCCCGAGTGGGTAATAGAGCGTTTGCATCGAGCCATTTTCGAAAATCTGTGGCAAAAGACCAATTTCAACCCGGTCAAACGAGAGACGTTTTTCTTACCCGTCAAAAGCGGGGGTGTCGGAATTTTATCACTAAAGGAGCAAAGTCTTGCGATCCGCCTCAAAACGCTCTTTCAAATAAAAGAACGCAAAGAGGACAAAACTCACGATTTTTACTACTTTTCAAAGTATTGGGTGGCAAGTTCACTTGTTAAATATACTAAGCAAAACGAAAGCTGGAATTTTTTAAGACAAAACACTTTTCCAAAACACTGGGACAACAAAATATCTCAGTACTACAAAAATACAATTGAAATCTTAGATAAATACGGGTCCCTTTTTAACATCCCTCTAAAATCAACAAAAAATTTTTACTTAGAAGTGGCAAAGAACAAAAAGACAGTCGTGCCAACAGAACTTTTCTGGAACAGTTCAACAAAAACAACAATGCCGTGGACCCAAATTTGGAAAAGAAATTTTACCTCCCACGCACACGGACCGACTCAAAACATCCTCTTTTGATTTCTCCATAACAGCTTACCCTCTGCTGCCATGCTTGCCAAAAGCACAAGGCAACAGATCGTCAAAAATAACAAATGTAAAACTTGCGGTAAAATTGAGGACAACCTGCATATCTTTGCCTACTGTCCCCCTTCTGTTAAAATATGGGAATACTTTAAACATGTATATAACTCCTTGACATTCCAAAACAACTTTTCTCCAATAAATTGCATCTTCTCGATTGAGACTGCGAATTTATCGGAGAAGAACCCTACCTCGCAGCTGCTGTTGACAGTCACCCAAACCATTATGGGTGAAATATGGAACAGCAGATGCCACCATATGTATAAAAATTCAAATATTGACCCAACGGCAGTGATCAGGATAATTACCAGAAACATCAGGAATATTATTACTTTAAAATATAATTATCATGTCCGTAGAAACACCACGGACATTTTTTGTCAACTTTTTTGTATTAAAAACGTTTTTTGTGAAATAGAGAACGGGAACCTGAAACTAAACATATGAGCCAAACTAACACACTGGCTCGTTGACAGAACTAAATGTTTAGTTGAGTGTTCCCGTGTCCACTAAACATATAAGTTTTTTTACAACTAAATTATTGTTATTTATGATTAAACAATCACTGCTAGCCCTTAGTTTTTTTTCAGATATATTTTATTTTTTTGCATTTTTTTCTGTAGATTTTGTAATGTGATGATTTGTGTAAAAGTCCTGTAATTTTTGTAGTATTAATTAATAAAATCTTTCTTAATTAAATATACTTAAATAATCTTTACAAACTTCATTATCAACATTCTTCCATATTCTCGATTTCTTTTCGCACATAGGCTCAAAAAAACAAAAAACACAAAAAAAATATAAAAATAAAAATACAAAAAAATAAAAAACTTAAAAACACAAAAAAATAAAAATACAAAAAACCAAACAAAAATTTAAAAATGTATATATATATATATAAACACGACTTTGTTTTTAAAATATTGGCATAGTAACTAATGAACTTTTTAAAATAGATCAAAGCAAATTAAATGTAAAAAAGCCTGTTTTTTTTCTTTTGCTTTCTTATAATATAAAAGAGAAATATAATAAGTGTATCATAAAAATATTTATAAACGGAAAAATATATAATGTTAAACGATTTGTAAACTTATTGTAAATATGCGTATTTATTATGCAGAGATAGTAAAGACAATTGTAAATATTTATTATTTTGTAATAAAAAAAAAAAATAATAAAAAAAATATATTTAGTTACTTAAATTTTGATATAAGTTTTTATGTGATATTCATTGTGTGATTGGCATTAGTCTACGCCTTACTGTCTGGGCGATGCTACCTTCTTAATTGCCTATATTATATAGGCTGTAAGAGTAACTTGCATCAATATTGTAGGCCGATAATTAGGTGTTCAATCGCATACAAGATAACAATTAAATATCGCTTATATGAAAGTCGCCACTGGTGATCATGATTCCGTTTTATTAGGTCAAAATGTTACGTATTAATACGCTATTCGTTACATCTCGGATACGTAAAAATTATACTTTTGCACGTAACGTTACGTTACAATGTTACGTATCATTACGTAAAATCTTACGTCTCGGTTACGTAAAAATAACGGACATTTTGCACGTATTGTTACGTAACAATTTTACGTATCGTTACGTAAAATCTTTCGTCTCGGTTACGTAAAAATAACGGACATTTTGCACGTAACGTAACGAATCTTGTTTACGTTACAATACGTAATGTAACCTGAAAATGTTATAGGGGATTGTAACTGTATTTAAAATATGGCTTTTTTTAACGTTAAGTTACGTCTAAGTTTACACTTTTTAAGTTTAAAATAAAACATGTCGTTGTTTTTTTTTTAACTTATAACACTACACAAAATATTAGTACTAATTTTTTTTTATTACAAATTTGTCACGTAAAAAAAGTTTTAATTTGAGAAGGTGTAAGATAAAAAATTAAAGTTTTAATTAAGCGGCTGATTGCAAAGTGCAATTAATGAATTAATTTGCAATTAATTCATTAATTGCA
>NC_088927.1:20337500-20340000 GCF_038396675.1 Hydra vulgaris
ATATATATTTAGATATATACATACATATATATATATATATATATATATATATATATATATATATATATATATATATATATATATATATATATATATATACATGTATAGCATTAACATTGTTAATAAATTCAGAACTCTAACAATAAAAACAAAATTATTTACGTTGGAATCCACATAACTGCAAAAATTTTATGTTTTTCTTCAATTTGATTGTAAACAAAGAAAAAAAAAATTTTCAATTTTTTCTAAATCATTGTAAAAGTAACTCTATTAAATGAAATGAGCTATCTAACAATTATTTTAGATTTCAAAATTGCCCATATATATTTTCAACAGGGTTAAGGTCTGGGCTTTGCGGCAGCCATTTAAGGATGTCAGCTTTACTTTTTTTTGAGGAACTGTTGTGCCGCTTTGCATGTGTGTTTAGGGTCGTTGTCATGGTGAAAAAATAATTTGCGATCAATTCTTAAACGGATTGACATAAATTTTTTGAAAGCCAAGCAACATACAACTTCCCTGTCATTATACATTCAACATTCACCAGTTGCCCCACACTATTTGAATTAAAACATCTCTGTCAAAACATCGACTGTTTTTGTAAGATTTCTATCTAAGTGTGCATCACAAGGTCTGCGCCAAACTCTTTATCGTTTTTTAAGCCAAGTATTCGACATTTATTCTTATCAGACCATAACACTAAGTTCCAAAATGCCTCACACTTGTTAATATGCAGTTTTGGAAATGCTAAAAGTTTTCTTTTGTTTATACGACTAATGAGGGGTTTACTTTCCTGGAGAAAGTTTATTTAAATCACCTAAATTATCAAACCACTTAAATTAAGTCTTCTCCGTACAGTTCGATAGGAAACATTTAATTTAAGATTTTCAACAAATCTGCCTTTAGGTTATTGTTGAATTTTTTTTTTTATAAGTGCAATTAGGATATCGGTTATTGTTGAAGTCTTAATGGAGCAACAACGTCTTTTCTGATTTTCAGCAGAACCAGTTGTTTCATACTTTATAGACATCTTCCTAACACCAATTACTGATAATTGATATTTTTCATCACATTGCTTGTAGGTTAGGCCCTTTTTTCAATCAAAAGTGCCCGAGATCTGAAGTCCAATGAATAATTTTGATGATAAACCATTATTATTATTTTAACTTTTTCTAAAAATAAATTCCAAAAAATATAGTTTAAAATGCTTATTGTTAATAACTTTAACACAATATTTTTGATGTTAGTACTTTTAAGTAAATAGTTATTGACAAAGCATTATATTTCATATAAAAAATGTAGATGTTTCTTACTTGTGTCACATTTATTTTAGACAGAAAAACTGTAAGTTAGCAAAGTTCATTTAATAGAGTTACTTTTGCATTGAATTAAAAAGATTTATAAATGTTTTTTTTTCTCTTTTTAATTTTTGCAGTTATATAGATTCTGACGTAAATAATTTTGTTTTTATTGTTTGAGTTTCGATTTTATCATTAATGTTACTTAAATTTGCCTGTGACTGTATATACATACATATATATATATATATATATATATATATATATATATATATATATATATATATATATATATATATATATATATATATATATATATATATATATATATATATATATATATATATATATATATATATATATATATATATATATATATATATATATATATATATATTTATATATATTTATATATATATATATTTATATATATATAGGTATATATATATATATATATATATATATATATATATATATATATATATATATATATATATATTATTATTTATATATATATTTATATATATATATATATATATATATACATAAATATAATTATATATATTAATATATATATATATATATATATATATATATATATAAATAAATATAATTATATATAAATATATATATATATATAAATATTATTTTTATTATTTATATATATTTATATATATATATATATAGAACCCTTAGATGTTGTCCGAAAGTTTTTTCGATATTTTGTTGACAAAAAGTAAAAATTAAAATGCAAGACCGGAATTTTTTTTTTTTAATAATGATAGACTGCCTGCCCCAACCAAACCCTCAGTCGATGTAGCGGCACTCCCTTGCGGGTCAGGCTATTTGTCAGTCGATGTAGCAGCACTCCCTTGCTAGTCAGGCTATTTGTCAGTCGATGTAGCAGCACTCCCTTGCGAGTCAGGCTATAAGATAGTCGATGTAGCAACACTCCGCGCATGATTTACAGTAAAAAAAATAAAAATAAAAACATTTTATTAAAAAAAATAAAAATAAAAACATTTTATTAAAAAAAATAAAAATAAAAACATTGTTTATATTGTTAAAAACAATCAAAATATTATAAAAACATTCAGAATGTTTTTAAAAACATTCTGGTCAATTAAATTTGCGTTTTTGTGGTTTTTTTAAAAAACGATTAATTTGTAATTAAATTAATGGTTTTTTCTTTCGTCCAACACGGA
>NC_088927.1:20345000-20347500 GCF_038396675.1 Hydra vulgaris
CATATAAGAAATATATACATTTTATATACGTAAATATATATATATATATATATATATATATATAAACATATATATATATATATATATACATATATATATACATATTTGTATATATATACCTATAATGTATATGTATATATACATATATAAATATATATATGTATATATATATATATATATGTATATATAAATATATGTTTATATATATATATATATATATATATATATATATATATATATATATATATATATATATATATATATATATATATATATATATATATGTATATATATATAAATGTATATATACATGTATATATATATATATATGTATATATATATATGTATATATATATATAGATATAAATGCATACATTATATATATATATATATATATATATATATATATATATATATATATATATATATATATATATATATAAATATATATTTGTTTATAAATGTATATATATATTTATATCTATATATATATATATATATAATATATATATATATATATATATATATATATATATACTACAAACATATATGTATATGAAAATATATATATAATTGAATATATATATATATATTTATATATATATATACATATATATATATGTTTATATATATATATATATATATATATTTATTTATATATATATATATATACATGTTTATATATATGTTTATGTATATATATATATATATATATATATATATATATATATATATATATATATATATATATATAAATATACATATATATATGTTTATATACATATATATTATATGTATATATATTTATATACGTATATATATATACATATATATATATATATATATATATATATATATATATATATATATATACATATATATATATATATATATATATATATATATATATATATATATATATATATATATATATATACATATATACGTATATAAAATGTATATATTTCTTATATATAGATATACGTATATAAAATGTATATTACATATATATATATATATATATATATATATATAAATATATATACATTTACAAAAAAATTATAAACTTATTTATATATATATATATATATTTTTATATATATTTATATATATTTATATATATATATATATATTTATATATATATATAAACTTATTTATCTATATATATATATACATATACAAAAAAATTATAAACTTATTTAAATCTTGTGTTATTGTATCAAGAAAACAGAGCACAAGAAAACTGAGCATGGCGATGGCAGCAGTAAAAGATTTGACTGAAAAAGTAAAGATTCTTGAAAATAAGCTAGATGAAGAAGACGAAATCATTAAAAACCTAATATATAGAATTGAACATTTAGAACTTTTAGATAGACAGAACAAAAATGTACAAACTTTAGATAATGTTGTTGTTGAAAGCGAAAAAGCATGGAACATCGTAGCTGGAAAGAACATTAAGAAGACTAAAGAGCAAATTAACATCATCAATACTATTGCAAATGAAACAGCAGAACGAATGAAAAAAGAAAATAACATAATAATTTACGGAATAACCCAATGTAATAATGATGATATTTTAGAGAAAAAAAAGTTTGACCAAAATGAAATAAACACAATTATGTCTAAAATTAATACAGAGGATATAAAGATTAAAAAATTGACACGTTTAAGATCTAAAATAGAAGGTAAATCAGCACCAATAATTCTTGAATTAGAAAGTAAAGCCTTTAGAAATTTAATGTTGAAAAATGCATACAATAACAAGGACAAAATTAATGGTATTTATTTTAACGTTGATATGACTGAAGCAGAAAGGTACCTTATGTATCAACTAAGGAATCAAACTAAAAAACTAAATACTTCAATTACTAATGCATCGTCGATATATTATGGTATCAGAGATTACAAAATAGTGAAATTAAAACGTACACAAAATTAGCAATCAATGAGTTTAAATATTAGTTCATTCAAACCAATTTTGTCTAATCACAAATTCAATAAAAAAAACATTGCAACTAACACATTGACTAAATATGTTAAAAATCTCAGACTTGTGATGTAATTAATTCAAAAAAACATAGTATAGATATAAAAAATACTTGTCTAAATTGTAGATACACAAATGCTACATCATTAAACAATAAATTTGACTTGTTTCTATTGGATATTGCATCCTTTAAACCTGATATCTATATGATCACAGAAACTTGGTTTAATGAAAACTCAGTTACACATGTAAATGTTTATCAAATAATCCATAATAATAGATCAAATAGTCGTTCAGTTAAAACACATGGAGGTGGTGTTGCTATCTATGTAAAAGAAAGTTTTTTAGTTTACTCACCCAATGATAGTTTCACTAAAAACAACAACATTGAACATACTTGGTGTATTTTAAGTATAAAAGATGAACAAATTTTACTTGGTTGTATTTATCGGCCACCTGATGCATCTGAAGAAATTAATAACTGTATCTGTAAAATAATAGAAGCGGCTAAG
>NC_088927.1:20352500-20517500 GCF_038396675.1 Hydra vulgaris
CCAACATGCCTCACTCTTGTTAATATGCAGTTTTGCAAGTGCTAAAAGTTTTTTTTGTTTATACGACTATTGAGGGGTTTACTTTTCCGAAGAAGGTTTATTTAAACTACCTAAATCATTAAACTACTTAAATCAAGTCTTTTCAGTGCAGTTCGACAGGAAACATTAAAATAAGGATTTTCAACTATCAGTTTTGAGGTTATTGTTGAATTTTTTTTTCTATCAGTGCAAATAAGATATTGGTTCTTGTTGAAGTCTTGATGGGGCGACTAAGTCTTTTCTGATTTTCAGCAGAACCAGTTGTTTCATATTTTATACACATCTTCCTAACACCACTTACTGATATTTGATATTTTTCATCACATTGCTTGTAGGTTAGGCCCTTTTTTCGATCATAAGTGACCTGAGATCTGATGTCCAATGAATAATTTTGATGATAAACCATTATTATTATTAGTTTTACTTTTTCTAAGATTAAATTCCAAAAAATATAGTTTAAAATGCTTATTGTTAATAACTTTAACAAAATGTTTTTGATATTAATGCTTTTTAGTGAGTAGTTATTGATAAAACATATTTCATAATAAAAATATAGATGTTTCTTACTTTGGTCACATTTATTTTAGACAGAAAAACTGTTAGCAAATTTCATTTAATAGTTACTTTTGGAATGAGTTAAAAAGAGGCATAAATATATTTTTTTTTTCTATATATATATATATATATATATATATATATATATATATGTATATATACAGTAAACTCCTAGTTAATCAAACCTCCAAGGGGTATAAGAATTTATTTCAAATAATCCAAAATTTGAACAACTGAAAATGATCTTTAAAGTGACCTACTTTAAGTTACTTTCAAATTTTAATAAAAGTAGAAAGTAAAAAAAGAAAAGAGCCATGGAATGAGGTGTTTCTTAAGTTTTATCCTTGTTAAACATTAAATATTTTACAATTTATTGAAATAATAGTCGATTTTTTATTATTTTTTTTGTTCCTTAAAAGCGTTTTTTTATCGTCAAGGAGAGCCAAATATTGTTTTGAATAACCGAAATTTCTAATAACTGCAGGTTCGAATAACTGCATTTCTGCATAACGGCATTTGCATGAGTTTGTTAAAGAAAATTCACAGGAAATGAAAATTGCTTCAAATAAGCAGAAAATTCTAATAAGTGCGAATATTTCGAATAACCGGGAGTTTACTGTATATATATATATATATATATATATATATATATATATATATATATATATATATATATATATATATATATATATATATATACATATATATAATTTATATATATATATAATTTATATATTTATATATAATTTATATATTATATATATATATATATATATATATATATATATATACATACATATATATAATTTATATATATATATATATATAATTTATATATTTATATATAATTTATATATTTATATATATATATATATATATATATATATATATATATATATATATATAATTTATATAATTTATGTTTATATAATATATATAATTTATATGTATATATAAATATATATATATTTAATTTATATAATTTATGTATATATAATATATATAATTTATATGTATATATATATATATGATTTATATATATATATATATATATATATATATATATATATATATATATATATATGTATAATTTATATATATAATATATAATATATAATATATATAATATACGTATATATATATAATTTATATATATTATATAATTTGTATATATATATTTATATATATTGTATATATATATATATAATATATGTATTATATATATATATATATATGTATTATATATATATGTATATATATATATATATATATATATATATATATATATATATATATATATATATATATATATATATATATATATATTTATATATATATAATTTATATATACATATATATAATTTATATATATATATATATATATATATATATATATATATATATATATATATATATATATATATATATATATATATATATATATATATATATATATATATATAATTTATTTATCTACTTATTTTATATATAAATATAAATTGTATATATAAATAGGTTATATGTATATATTTATATTTACATTTTAAATTTAATAATAATCATACTAATTCAATAACATTTTTTTTACATTTGCTTTCAGTCTACTAATGGTACAAGTTTTGTTTTTTGATTTAGATTTTGTATCTCATTGATATCCTGGCCTATCTATACGACATCCTGTAAATTGTATTTTTATATATAGCATAAATATATATACAAACACTCACACACACATAAATTTTAAAGAAAATGTTTATATTTTTGTTTATATTTATCATTAAATTGTATATTTTAAGCTTTTTTATATTTATCATTGTATATTACTGTTTGTATTAAAAATTGATTTTGGAAATATTGCAAGAGCAGAGTTCAACCTACAATTTAGTTTTGTTTGTCAAGTCAATATATATTATAGCCATGTTTTATTACGTTAAATAATATTTTGCGGATATGATAAGATAGCATAAAGACAGAGGACAGGATTGCATGCGATGTTAGAAGGTGCAACTAAAATTTGTTAGCGAATTAATTTTTAATTAATACGAAAGTTGAATTATTACTTTTTTATTTTTTAATAACAATTATGTACCATAGAAATTAAGTAATAATAAATAAGTAGACTAAATTGCTTGTGGGTTTGATTTATAACGTAACTTTGTTTAAATCTTGCCAACGACGTTAATCGTTAATACCCCTTAAGTCACGTCAAACGAAAATGTCAAATCGAATCGGCAGTCATGTTGCGAAAAATAAGAGAAAATTCTTAAAGAATTTTTGATAATTAAGAATGTTATAAAAAAATCATCATGAAGATGTTATAAGAAAATCATTATGAAGACGTGCCAAAAAAATGTTATCATTTTTATTCCAGTGATGAATTATGTAATAATATTTACGTCATGCATTATTACGGCATAGTTTATTTTTTTTTTGGAATGAAAAACCGATTTGCGATTTTCAGTTAGGTTGTGCGAGAAAGTGCTAAGAGAGCGAGAAAGATTTTATCACGTAAAAAAGTAGTTATAAAAAAGGTAAGAAAGGTGGTATCACGTGAAGAAGTGCTTATAAAATAGTTAAGAGGTCACGCGAAGAAGTAGATATAAAAGAACCAACAAGTTGTTAAGAGTTTATAATAAAAATGCTGAAAATGCTGTGTTTAAAATTGTTCCAACAACAACATAATCTAAAGTAATGTAAAGAAATCTTAACCACTTCTATACTTTTTTCGATTTTTAAGTTTGTTCTATACAACTTTTTTGCGTAAACTAACCGCCAATATGTTTATAACAAAGTATAGATAACTTTTATACGATATTTATGTCGTTTATTTTTTATTATTGCTAAATTTCGACATATATATATATACTATAAACGTATATAAAATAAACGTACACACAGTATAAACATACAATGATATCACAAATTATCCGTTGAACAATGCTTAAAACATTTTCCTAAAAGATTTACTTCCTATTTAACAATAGCTTATTATTTACTGAAGCTCAATGAGGTATTTAGAAATAAAAGCAGCGTATAAAATGTTTACCTTGTTATTAAAACTCGAATGAATAAAAATAAATTCAACGATATTTTTTAAAGTTTTTTTTAATGTTTACGTTTACAGAAAATTTCATGGCTTCTACCATTTTGAATGGGGTGATAACAATACCATCACGACCATATCAGTTGTGTCATTAATAAATGATCTCCGTTTATTGCTGATTGCTGTTGTTACACATTATATAACTCTATATTTATAATGTATCCAACCATCCTCGAAATCAAAAAATAGAATAGCATATCTTTAGGCTTTGCGACTAAATAAAAATCTAATCGTAGAGCTAGAAAATCTGGCTTGTTGTATTGGCTTTTGCAATATTTACCGCTAAAATTATGACAATTAATAACACCAATAATAAATTACACAGTTAGTCTAGTTAAAGTGACTTTTGCCATCATCAGAGTTTAAAGAAAAAAAAAAAAGAGACGAATGAACTTTTCCCACTTACTTTTTCTAATTACCCGCTGTACATCACTGGACATCTGTTCAAACAGTATTGTGATTACATCAACACTTTTCCTAATATCTATTCATAGTATTATCTATTTATAATATCATTTATTTTATCAGGCATTTAGCCATAAATATGTAATGTAATGACGTACTAAATCGTTTTGACTATTTGTCCCTATTTTTTGTCATATATTTTTGAATTTTTGCTACCTTTGTTTTTTTCTTAATCCAAGATTTTTTTCTAAAATATATGGAAACCATACTCGTAATTACTTTAACTATAGTTTGAAAGCTCGTTTATTCGTTAACTAGAGATATTTTTCTAAAATATATGGAAGCCATATTCGTAATTACTTTAACTAGAGCTTGAAAGCTCGTTTATTCGTTAATTAGAGCTAGAAAACTCGTTAAATTCGTTTATTTAATCTTTATTTTTGTGTTCTTTATTGATTTTTATCTTGTCAATAAATATGCAACTTTAAATCACGGTAGTGATTTAATATGCAGAATTTTAGTATTTTAATTAATAGAATAGAATTTTAATTTATAGAATTTCAATTCTCGGTAGCTTAACATAAACTTTTTTATTTTTATTTTTATTTTCGGCATTAGTTTTAAAGTAACTGTACGCAAGTTATTTTTTTCCCGTTTTTGTCAACACTTTTTTAAAAAAAAACCCATAAACTATGACCCTATTTGTTATTTAATTGTTGCTCGGAGTTTTTGTTTTGCTTTACCTTGACAAAATCCGTTAAAAGCGTTATCTCAGAAATACATAGAAAAAAAAAATGGAAACGATGGGTCGGAAATTTTTTACTAATAAAAACTTTTTCTTTGTTAAAAACACTAAACTGTTGTTATGCAGATATAATTTTGGGCAAATAATGAGCGATAACTGCACGTTTCCGCACCTGCTTTTTATATATGTATTTATCCAAATATTAAATAAATTATATAAATTAAATATCATAAAAAATTAAAAATTATAAAAACTAAAACTTGGGCTGAGTTACTTCCAAAAGTGCTGGGAAAACGTACAGATTTTTCTCGGTAATCGATGTGGTGTTTTCTAGAAGTTTTTATAAAAATAAAAAATCTAAAAAAGTGTTTTAAAAATGTATAGAGTAAAACCAGGTCAACGTTACCCTATAAAGGTCACAATAAAAATTAAAAAAAACTTATCATGAAAAAATGAATAATTTTTTATTTTTATTTTTTTCAATTTTTTTTACTAGATAGGTAACAAAAAACTACTTAAGATAATATAAATATATGTTAAAAATAAAATAATAAAGTTATTGAAAAAATGAAATGTCAAGTAAAAAAAATGGTGCGGTTTTAGGATTCTGATAAAACCGCACGCTTGAAAAAACATTGACATTTTTAAAATTAAACTTTTTTTATTATTTTTTTTTCACACTACCTATATTTAAGAAACTATATTAAAGTTTTTACATTTTTTGCAACCAAAAAAATTTAGTTCCAACTACATATTTCTTTGGTAAACATGTTTCTTTGCACAACCGTTCCCGACACATTGAATTCTCGCATTGCAACATTTCTGTGTGTAACTGTACTCTCCACTTTTTACGTTTTACAACTTTTCATCGTTTGGCTGCCGGTGGCTACTTGTTCATTATAATTGTTTTGCTGAGGTTGCTCAGCATTGTTATGCTCAGGCATTTGAGTAGTTGGCATAGAGAGTCGTCGCTTAGCGTTAAGTTTAACAACTTTCACGGCTGCCTTTGTTGCTTTTTCTTGATCTTTTTGTTTGAGGAGCTCGATCACGTTTTCTTCGGGTTTGCTCCAAGTTTTTTAATTTGTTGCTTTGCTTCGGTTTCTTAACATGCGATTGATTTCTGGCTTGAAAAACTGCTTCAACTCTATCTCGATACTGTTTTTGCGACGCTCATCACATGACCTATTGATACCTATCAAAACTAACGGGTGATGCGGAAGTTATCGGACAAAATAAAAATGTCAATAACTTATTTATAAATAAAAAAACAAACTACTATTATATTTTTTTCAAATAAAGCATTTATCTTTTAATAAAAATATATTATTTTTTATATGAAAAAACACCACCATCTGCAATTGATCTCAATTTTGCTCTGACGCCTTTCATATACGACTGTAAAAAGTTTAAATCAATTTCTTGTAGTTTTAGTTTAATGCAATCAATCAAAACTTGCTCTGTTGAAGCTTGCCAATCTCCCTCGTAAACCTTCTGTGCCAAATGTCCCCAAAAATTTTCAATTGGTCGAGCTTGAGACACATTTGGGGGATTGGATTCTTTATTAACGTAATAGACATATTGGTCCATCCAATTTAGAGAATCTTTAGAATAATGAGAACTTGCTAAATCTGGCCAAAATAAATAGTTAAAGTCTCCATGATAATTGTGAATTAATGGAAGAAGTCGCTTTTCTAAACATTCATTAATATATGATGAATTGATCGCTACAGCCTAAGAAGTGCAAAACAGTGGCTCGGATATACCACGGTCAGATATGGCTATCCACATTAATAATTTTTTTGTAAATTTCTCTTTTCCTATAAAACGAACACTTTCTGGGCGTGTCTTTTAGTTGTTTGTGTAGTATCCAGAATTCTCAGGCACGTTGTCCCCTGAAAAACAAAAGTATTTTTCTTCATCGATGACTGGAAGCGATTTTGTGTTATAGAATTGGTTAGCTAGTTTCCTGCTTCTTTTCTTTGCCTTTATTCGTTGTTCTAGAGTGTATTTTAGAGTCTTTTCACGTTTTCTATATTTAATATTCATGTTTTTTAACTGACGACTAATTGTCGATTGATATACACCGAATTTAATACCTATTTTTCTCTGACTGACCCCTTTTCGATTGTTGACAAGTCTCGTTAATTCAGCTTTCTTTTTTCTAGTCCAGAATGTCGGACGACCAGGGTGCTTTCTATCAGAAAGCGATTGGACATTTTCAAGTCTTTTTAGATTATCGTATATTGTACTTCGAACAAATCCTTCCTTTTCAAAATGATTTACGATTTTTTTTTTTATATAAAGTTTATTTACAAAAAACATTATTAGTCGCTTTCGAAAAGATTCTCGTCCAGCTGCATTTAACCTCATTTTTAATAATTGTGTTTCAAATAATAAAGTTTATATTTTATAGAACAATTATGCCTACGCATAAAACCACAAAAACTAGTTATTATGCTTAATTAATGAAATTAAGATTTGTCCGATAACTTCCACATCACCAGTTAGAAGCTGGTATAGTTGAGAAAAATGGTAATAGGTGATGTAGTTGAGAAAGCTGGTAATAGGTGTGTAGTTGGATTAGGTGCTGCGGCGGCTGTGGAAGATGATGAAACTGTGTATGAGCAAGATGGTATAGATGCTGCGGAGGCTGCTAAAGTTGATGAAGGTCGATTAAACATCATTGCGTTATAAATCATGCGTCATACGCGTCATATGCGTTATGAGTTGTTGTGTGATTGCTAATGTCTTATGATTTATGTTGTTTTTATTAAGTGGAAATAAGCCAATGCACTGAAAACCAGCGATTGCATGCAAGCGCGTAAAACATTATACGCGACCCAGAAGTTATACCAGTCTGTTGACATTGTTTGGCGACGCATTCAAAATAAATATCATTTATTTCTGGCGTACAAGAAGCGACTCTTTCAGATGCTTAGTTATCCGCTTTTCTTGTTGAAATTTCTTTTGAACATCTTTTTATAAAGGCATATAACGATTCTTTTTCAGGCTTGCCGTTTTTGAATAAGTGCCATTGATCTTCACGTTTAAGGTAGCCACATACAAGTTCTAGGATTTTATTTCAGGTTAAACCATAACCCCAGTCACCAAGTAATTGGAATGCATGCACCATCGATCTTTCTGTTTCATTTGAAAGTACTGAGACATGGAAGCCTTTATTGTTGTTACTTTTGCGATCTTTGAGCGTTGAGACTGGAACACCATGTTTGACTTGCAGCTTTTCTTAGTGATATTTTATTTTCATTCATATCAGTTAATGCGGCTAGTTTATCGTCTTCCTTGTATGCTTTGGCTTTATTAGTTGACATGTTAAAGAGAATGAGTTAAATTGAATTGAGTGAGTGATGATTATATTGAGAAATAATATAATAATTAGTTTTTAATGAATAAGAGTCTATTATATTAACAAATAACATTATATTTTATTCAAAATTAAACCGGAACTAACACTAACTTAGTTAGATAAAGATAAGCGCTTTGTGACTTGCGAAAAACTGAACCAAGTCATTAATCGAGCGTGCTGTTTTATCAGAAAAAAGATTTTTTTTTACTTTTTTGATTTTTTATTTAACTTTTTTGTTCTAACTGCATAAAAATGATACTATCAGAATTAAAATTAAATTTCCAACGAGATAGTGCTAAAATTATTTTTATATCCGTTTCGGTGCAAGCGCTAATTTGTTCGCAACGATAAAAAATATATACAAAATTTTGAAGTTGCATAAGAAAAGAAAAAAATGGAGTTGATTTGCAATATAATTTTATCAATGTAAAGGGAGGAGATAGTTGTGTGTTTGAATTTCTTTTTTATTTTTATCATAGCCATATCTGTTTAGTTTTTATTGGATAATTTCGGTAAGCGTGCGGAATGGTATGGTGTGCGGTTTGACCCGGTTTTACTTTACTATTTGTTTTCACAAGAGAAACAATTTTTTTGGGAACGCTGTTTTTAAGGGATTTAAGGATTTTTTATTTTGGGTGATGGGAGGTAATAATATCTTGTTGCTCTAAAACTTTCCCCACAAGTAATGTTTTGTTAATTGTGTATAAATTTTTTTTGTGTTTGGTGGAGGATATGGATTTCGGTAAAGAATTTCACCACGCGGTGGAAGTCATCGCTATCTAGGGTATCGGATAGGTGACTGTGGTACTTTGACAGGGCGTTGTTGATACGCAGTCGAAGGCGTTCGTATTTCCATCGGCGGTCGTGGTCGTCATCGGAGGAGTCGTATTCGGAGGAGTCGTATTCGGAGGAGTCGTATTCGGAGGAGTCGTATTCGGAGGAGTCGTATTCGGAGGAGTCGTTTTGGAAGATGTCGGGATCGAAGTCGAGGATCCGGAACTGTGTGGTTTTTCGGACAGCTTGGCTCAAGTTGCTATAGGATCGTAGAGATTCTTGGTAGACTGAAAAATCATTTTTGTTATGGTTAACGGGAAGTTGCTGTAGATGTAGGATAAACGGCGACGGAGGGAAGAAGTGACGTGTGCTGGTAAATTCGGTATAGAAGGTGCCGAAGCTTTTTTTCTAAAACAGAAAGGTAAGCATTAAATACGAATAAAAAGTGAAGGGTAAAACTGAGCGTGTTAAGGGTTTAAGGGTAAAATTAAGGGAGTTAAGGCTAAAATGATGGGTGAGGAAACTTTTAAATGTTTCTATTTTCCTGCATTATATGGGTGGAATTTAAATTTTTTTATGGGTTACCATGGGTAAGAAGGTCAAACGCTCTAACTTTTATTGAAAATCATTTATGTATAGCTTTTGTTACATTCTCTTAACTTTTAAACTCGAGGATGCAGTAAATGTTTGTCTCTTTTTGTCCTTACTTTTTTTTAACTTTCTCAAGTGTAACCAAAGCAGACGTAAGATAATGAGACTAAAGATGGTTTTGTGACGTAACTAAACTTCGAGACAGAAACGGATTTTAAAAATCCTGTTACGTCTTATGGGGTGACACTCTAAGAAGTAATATAATTTTTTTTTTTTTTTTTTTTTTTTATTACAAAATAATACATATTTACAAAAGTTTTCACTATCTCTGCATAATAAATACGCATATTTACAATAAATTTCTAAATCGTTAAACTTTATAAATTTTTCCGTTTATAAATATTTTTATGATACATTTTTATATTTAAAGAAAGTAAAAGAGAAAAACTAGCTTTTTTTTACATTTAGTTAACTTTGATCTATTCTAAAATATTCTTCAGTTTAAATTCCGATATTTTAAAAATAAAGTCGTGATGCTATATATTTATATACATTTTTTTAATTTTGGTTTGTTTTTTGTATTTTTATTTTTTTTGTGTTTTTTAATTTTTTATTTTTTTGTATTTTTATTTTTATATTTTTTTGTGTTTTTTTTTTGAGCCTTTGTGCGGAAAAAAATCGAGAATATGGAAAAAGTTGATAATGAAGTTGGTAAAGATTAATTAAGTATATTTAGTAAAGAAAGATTTTATTAGATAATACTAAAAAATTACAGGACTTTTACACAAATCATCACGTTACGAAATCTACAGAAAAAAAGGTAAATAATAAAATATATATCTTAAACTAAGGGTTGGCAGTGATTGTCTAATCATATATAACAATATTTAAAAATTATATGTTTAAAGGACACGGGAACGCTCAACTAAACATTTAGTTCTTTCTACGAGCCAGTGTGTTAGTTTGGCTTATATGTTTAGTTTCAGGTTCCCGTTCTCTATTTCAAAAAAAACGTTTTTAATACAAAAAAGTTTACAGAAAATGTCCGTGGTATTCCTACGGACATGATAATTATATTTTAAAGTAATAATATTTCTGATGTTTCTGGTAATTATCCTGATCACAGCCGTTGGGTCAATATTTGAATTGTTAAACATATGGTGGCATCTGCTGTTCCATATTTCACTCATAATGGTTTGAGTGACTGTCAACAGCAGCTGCGAGGTACGGTTTTTCTCTGATAAATTCGCAGTCTCAATCGAGAAGATGGAATTTATTGGAGAAAAGTTGTTTTGGGATGTCAAGGAGTTATATACATGTTTAATGTATTCCCATATTGTAACAGAACGAGGACAGTAGGCAAAGATGTGCATATGGTCCTCAATTTTACCGCAAGTTTTACATTTGTTGTTTTTAACGATCTGTTGCCTTGTGCTTTTGGCAAGCATACCAGCAGATTGTAAGCTGTTATAGAGAAATCGGAAGAGGATGTTTTGTGTCGGTCCATATGCGTGGGAATCGCGTATAAATTCTTTTCAAATCAGGGTCCACGGCATTGTTGTTTTTGTTAAACTGTTCCAGAAAAGTTCGGCTGGCACAACTGGTTTTTTAGTTTTTTACCATTTCTAAATAAAAGTTTCTTGTTGATTTTAGAGGGATGTTAAACAAAACCCGTATTTGCCTTAGATTTTACATGTAGTTTTGTAGTACTGAGACATTTTGTTGTCCCAGTGTTTTGTCTTAAAAAATTGCAGCCTTGGTTTTACTAAATTTTACAAATGAACTTGCCACCCAATACCTTGAAAAGTAGTAAAAATCGTGAGTTTTGCCCTCTTCGCGTTCTTTTATTTGAAAGAGCGTTTTGAGGCGGTTTGCAAGACTTTGCTCCTTCGGTGATATTATTCCAAGACCCCCGCTTTTGACGGTTAAGAAAAGTGTCTCTCGTTTGACCGGTTTGAAATTGGTCTTTTGCCACAGATTTTCGAAAATGCCTCGATGCAAACGCTCTACTTCCCAATCGGAAGTGGGCAAAACGTTTGCTAGAAACCACACTTTTGACATTAAAAGCGTATTTATCAAATTAGTCTTTTCCCTTAGTGACATAGTACGTAGTCCCACTTGAGTATTTTCTCTATTTTGTTAGGAGCTACTTGCCAGTTGAAATTGGTAGTATCGCTCAGTCTGGTGTAAAAAGTAACACCTAAAATTTTAAAACCGGTGTCATTGTTCCACTCTAAGTTGTCCAATTGTGGGTAAACTTCGGGATCAAAACCCCAAGAGCGAGACCCTTGGTTTTTGAGGCGTTGATCACTGAACCACTTGCATTTTTGAATAGTTTTAGGCATTCAAAGAAATAGCGGACGCATTTTAAGTCCTGAGCAAAAAAGTTCGAACCGTCTACGTACTGCTGATGTTTTAGAGGTTTTCGTGTTCCCGGCAGCGGAAAACCCTCTATTCTGCTATCCGCTCTGATCACCAAAGCCAACAAAAACGTATAGCAAAAGAGAGAGAGAGGGTCTCCCTTTCTAACTTCTCCTTCCGTAAGAAAGGAGGTAGAAAGGAAGCCGCAATTCAGAACAGTTGCCGAAACATCTGAATACAAGGTGTTTATGAAAGATACAAAACTTTCTCCGAGATGTAATTTTCGGGGAATCTGCAGCAGAAACGCGCGATTGACTTTGTCAAACGCTTTTTCTTGATCTTTTGTCTAAATGAAACTAGGTAGTTTTTTAAATTCTGCGTAATCTATTAGATCACGTACTAGATGTAAATTTGAAAAAATATTTCTACCTGGAATTCCGCAAGTTTGATTTGCTTCTATAATTTAGTCCATTACTTTTGCAAGTCTAAGGGCCAGCGCTTTTGTGATTATTTTGTAATCGGCGCCGATTAAAGATATAGGCCTCCAATTTTTGCATTTAGTAAGATCTCCTTGTTTGGGAATAAGTGAAATTATTGATTTTTTCATAGAGCGGCTGGTGTTTTTTTCTTTTAAAAGAATTTCGTAAGCAAGTTCTGCAAAATCTTTTTCTAAAACGTGCCAAAAAGTTTTGTAAAATTCAGCTGGAAATCCGTCATAGCCCGGAGATTTTCCGTTTTCAAATTTAAAAAGGGCCTCTTTTAGTTCCGCGCCGGTTAGGCGGGTGTTTAAAAATTTGTTTTCATCATCATTCAAACGGTTAGTGATGTGTGACAAGACACGGTTTTGGCTGTTTTTGCATAAATTTGTTTTGGTGTAAATGTTTTTATAATACGTTGATAGGGAGTTGAGTAGTTCGCCAGGTTCACTCGTCAATGTGCCGTCATTCGTGCGAATTTCGGTAATTGACTTGTTCCGCTGTCGAGTTTTTTCTAAACTATACAAAAATTTCGAAGGTTTTTCTCCTTCTTCGATTAGTTTTTGTTTCATGCTAATAAACGCTCCAGGAAACTGGAGCAAGAAAAGAGCATCGCGTTTTTCTTTGATGCTATCTAAATTCGGGTTAGCGTTTTGTTGCTCCCGTTGGATTTCGTTTTCAATCCTTTTCATTTGTTTTTTGTTTTTCGCACTTTCCTGTATCGATATGTGTTGTAATTCAGCCCTTACAAAAAGTTTGCAGTCGTCCCACCATTTTAAAATTGACAGGTAGGACCATTTTTTTGTTTGCCAATCTTGAATTAAGAGTTCAATTTTTTGCCTATGCACCTCATTTTCCAAAAGAGAACAATTAATTTCCAGTAACCTGGTCCTCTCCTAAATTGACTAAAATTGACAGTTGTTGACACGAATTCGTGGTCGGAAAAAAGGTTGGTGAGAACTTTGGTGCGTGTTGTTTTTTTTGCGACTCTATCAGGGCAGTAGATTCTGTCGAGTCTACATTTAACCGTCTGATTGCGCCATGTGAATTCTCTTTTGGTGTGAAATTTATAACGAAAACTATTTACTAGGTTATAATTACCTCGGAAGACCCTGAGTTCAGAAATGCCGTATGTGTGATATTTAGCGTTGTTTGATCCTTCTGTGTCAAGAGGCAGACTTTCAACCATGTTGAAGTCCCCGGTCATCAGGACGGGTAGTCCTGTGTCCTGCGAGAATTCGCCAAGCTCGCCAAAAAAATGGTGCCTTTCTCTTGGCACATTAGGCGCGTAAATATTGAGCACCTGCATTTCGTGTTCGTCAATTTTGATCATGGCGTTTAATATTCTACCGTAAGCGTCCCTTTTTAGTTCGGTTAACGAAATGTTGGATTTAGAGAGAATCGCCACCCCGCAACAACTGTGGCTCGGACCAGAGTTCCAAATAGACTCGCCAGTCCATTCGTCACCCCACTGCTTAACAGTGGACGGTCCAGACTTTGTTTCCTGAAGGAGGATGAGATCGTAGGAGGACTTTTTAAGAAAACCAAAAAAATTGTCGCGTTTCGTTTGTCGTTTAGACCGTTTATGTTGCATGTTAATATGTTAATAGCCATGATGGAGAGAAACAGCTTTCTTAATTTGAATACTCGTGTCGCTTAAACATACATATAATAATTTTACAACCTGACGAAAATAAAACAAACATAAAAGTCTTAATCTTAATGCACGAGTTTTCCATTTAACTGACGTAATACAAACAGATGGACGCACTGGACCATACAATTTTACACAAAAGCGCAAACTACAACAATACAAACATGCACAGCTTAAGTGCTCGTTAAGAAACGTGTCATGCATAACTAATGAGAAATTAAAAAAAGAACAGAAAAAAGTCAAAAAAATAGATTTTTTTGCGGAAAAATAAAAATAATGGTTTCGAGCGAATAAGTTCGAAATAAAAGTCTGATTCGAGAACAAAGCTAAAAAGAGAATTGAAACGAAAAAAATAAGAAGATATAAAAATCTTACGATTTCTTTTCCGCACATAGTTGACTTTCATAGTCTTCATCGATTAGAAGAGAATCCGTTTCGTCGTCAAAACACGTCCCATCTTTTTCTTTCAAAAACAAAACTTCATCCAAACGCACGGGTTTTTTTTTCTCTGTTGTCTTTGTTACTTTCTTCGGAGTTTCACATTCCGAAATTCCCATTCGTTTTCTTGTCGGCGGGGCGGATTTTCGCGTTTTTGAAGACTGTTTTTTCTCACTGTTTTCCTTTATCAGTATGTCGACATGTCGACACTGATGTCAACACTGCCACTGTTAACATCAATGTCTACACTAGCGCTGTCAACCTGTGATATAGTAGGTTTTGTTGGTTCTGAGGGTACAATGGTTGGGTTTGATGGTTTTGGAGTTGTGGATTCGGGTCTTGATGTTTATACCTTAGAGTGAGTCCATCAACGTTTTGATATCGAGGTAGAGGGTTTTGGGTAGGGTTCTTCCAGTTCCTGATAATGATAATCACATTTCCAGTGAAGATATCCTCACCGTGCGCCTTACATTTCTGCAAATAAAAGGAGTTGAACTCCCCTCTTCCTACAGCCAAGTGCTTGCCAAGCAGGACGATGGCGCTTTGACAACCATTTCTTAGCGTGCCAATTGGGATATTCTGAACTAGCACGTGGACCTTTCGAACCTACTTCTGTTGAAAGGTTAAAACACAATCTTTGACTTCAATTTCAGTGTCGAGAAAAGATGACAAAGAGGAAATGTTTACAACTGCAAATTCGAAAAGTTTGTTGGCGTAGTGCCTCGTCACACCCCAAACATTTCCGAGTAATTTTTCACCAGCGAAGGCAGAAAGAAAATTGTTTACACTACAATTTAAATCACCGTATCGGCACACTAAGACGTTTGAGTTATCAATTTCAGCCTTCGAACCAAAAATCCCAAGGTTGTTTTACGTCACCACAGATAAATTACCAGATGACAAGGCACCAGCACAACTTTTCGCCATATTAAATACTTGAATAATAATCGGTAACTAGTATGAAAAGTACGGATTTTTATGAAGCATACCTAATTAACACAAATAGAACTGTTAGTTTTTTTTTTTTTTTCCGTAATATAGTTGATGTAAAGTGGAGGAGAGATAAAGGGAGGAGAGATTAAATTCTTTTTTTTTACATTGCTGAGAGTGCGTTATTGTTACAGTAGATCATATATATAAGTAATTAGATTGCTTGTGGGTTAGTTTTTTTTAAAAAAAACTTTTTTTTATCACATGGGTCTGCACAAATGTATTCGATGTATTTACACTATTGTTAATTAAACAAATTTGTTAAATACTGTAGCTTAGTAATGAGTTATGGCATTCCACAATGCATTTGTTCAGATAACTAAAAAAGTAACTAAAAAAAATTTTAGAACAATATTTTTTTGCTACAAAATTCCCATCGCAAAGTTGCAAGTAGTTAATTGCAACTTCGTTAACGGAAACGTTTTTTTCGTGACAAATTTCTTACAAAAAAAGAACTTATTATTTGTACATTGTTAAAAGTTTAAAAAAATACCAGTATGGTTTTTTTTTAACTTATATTAATAAGTTAAAAAAAAACATAACCGTTATAGTGATAATAGTGCACTTTTAATAAGTGTAAACTAAGACGCACTATAACGTCAAAAAAATTTATTCGTATTTTCCTGTGTTTCATTACATTTTCTGGTGTTTCATTACATTCCTGGTGTTACATTACATTTTCTTGGGTAAACTACAATTAAATTTATAAGTTTAAAAAATAATATTTTTAAAATAAGCAATCCAATCTAATTATATAAATTATTTTTTTACCGTCAGCTATTTGCTTTAATAACGTCCCGCTTAAGAGAGCTAATCTCGTTATCAAAAAAATCGGTGAAACTTTAATTAATGTTCTAAATGATATCATAATAAACACGAGATGTCGGAAACACAAAAACCAGCTATTATAACATGTTTATATAAAAAAGGCGATAAAACTGACATTTTTAATTGGAGACCGATATCTCTATTAAACACAGATTACAAAATACTCACTAAAATCATATCAAACCAAAACCATATCAAACCGATTAGCAAAAATACTCCCAATAATCATACACGAAAACCAAACAGCAAGTGTTCCCCACCGAGCGATATATCAAAATCTTGCATATACAAGAGCCATAATTTATGTAGCTAACAAAATTAATTTAGATGTCTCCGTTGTGTCAATAGACCAAATAAAAGCCTTTGACCGTGTGGACAGGAATTTTTTATATGATGGCTTATTTAAATTTGGATTTAGTGTTTTCTTTATTAATGTAATTAAAACATTATATTATGACATCAGTGCATATCTTAAAGTAAACGGTTATTTATCAAACAAAATAAACATATACAGAGGAGGCAAGGAGTTAGGCAAGGACGTCCCCTTTCCATGATACTATACATAATTCAAGCAGGATTTATTAGGAGAAATCCAGAAATTAAAGGAATTACAATCGACAATAAAGAAACTAAACTGCAACAGTATGCGGATGACACTGTCTTTTTCTTATCGACTGACAACTCGATATTAACTTTAGGCAACGCTCTAAACATATACAAACGAGGTACAAGAACAAAGTTGAACATTTCCAAATGCCAAGGTCTGTGGCTTGGACGAAACAGATCAATAATAAAAGACAGTTTTCTAAATTTTGTATGGCATGACACTACTCTTAAGAGTCTAGGTGTTAATTTCTCTAATTCTAATCAATATATCAACCGACAATGGAACGAAAGCATAGAAAAATTGGACAAAAAGATAAAAAAGTGGGAAAAATTTAAACTATCGATTAAAGGAAAAGCTCTAATAATCAACCAAACACTACTAAGCGGCCTATGGCATCTTGCTTTACACCCTACCTATACCATGTGACAAAAACATAAAACTAATAGAACGAAAAATCGACAACTTCCTTTGGAATAATAGCTCCAAAAAAACACCTAAATTCCTATCCTTAAGTCCTGTCCTTCCCTATCAATATAGGTGGTTTAAACAATCTCGACGTGAAAAAAAAATTACAATCAATTCAACTAAGTTGGATTTCCAAATATTTTGATGAGAACAAGCAGGGAGCATGGAAAGATTCAGCCCTTTATATTTTTAATAACTACCGACATGCAAATCAAGGAAATCTTATATTTCTCACCACGCATTCTTCCAAATCATTAAAAACTCTACCCCCCTACTACTGTCAAACAATAAAAACGTGGAATCATTTCTAAAGAAAATTCAACAACCACAAAAATCTTACCATCGAGGAAGTACTAAACCAACCAATATTCTACAATCTATATATAAGACACGAGCGTAAAATCCTCAAACCATCTCTAGAATCCACAAACAACAGCATAATCAAGATAAGCGACATTTCAAAATGCTTTCTAAAGAGTCAACTCATTGGTATAAAGCAACACCTTCTAACAAAAATAATAAATTCACTACCGCCGAAATGGAAACACCTCATAAATTCTCAAAGCCAAAGTTACGACCACAACAAAGCACTAACATCTATTTATCTAAAAAACTCACCCTCTCTCAAATTTATAAACCTCAAACCAAAAATGTATACACTATCTCCAAAAATGATGCAGAAATAAACCTAACAGGAAAATTTTACAGATGGGCAGACTACTATAAATATAGCATGAGAAACATAACAACAAAAGACTGGTCCCAATTATTTAACTACATCAACAAAAGTAATATTAACAATAAAGCAGACGAAATTAAATACAAACTAATACACTTTGCAATTCCAACCAACTCGATTTTTACAAAAAGAGGCTTTGTAACAGACGATCTCTGCCCTCAATGTATGAAAAAACGGAAAACCTTCCCCATATGATGTTTATATGTGAAAAAGCACAACCACTCATAAAATATACACTCGCTCTTATTCAAAAAATCTATCCACATCATCCACCTCTTAAAAATACATTCAAAACTTTACTTTTTCCTTAAAACCTGTAAATAGTTTTTATATTGGATTTTTACTTCTTAACGAACTTTTATATAAATTAAATTGTAATAGAATGAGGTCGTTCCATGAAAAGTTAATATTTGCTAGAGGGAGTTTGTTAGACGAATTCCAAAACAAAATCAAAAAGATTTTGTATGAGGAATGAAATTTCAAAAATATCAAACAGTAAAGAAATTTTTCTTTTACAATGTGAAAAAATCTGGAGCGAAGATAACAAAATAAAAATAGATATAAACAACAATCTTTTTTTAAACTAAAATACCCAGATTATTTTTGGAACTTTTTCGATTACTTTCGAATCTTGCTTTTCATGTTTTTCTTGTTTGTTTTTTTTTGTTTTGTTTTTTGATTTTATTTTATTTTCGTTTCTTCTTTTTTTATGTCTGTGAGGTCTTCATTTTTTTGTATTAAGTATTTAACTCTTGTGAGTTTTATATGTGACTTAGTAATGGAACAGTGGGCCATCTTGTAATTAATACCACTGTATTCATTATTAAAAGCTCTACAAGGCAGACGCCTGAGGACAGACGTCGGAGGAGAGAAATAAACAACAATATGATCTCGTGATAAAAAATAAACCGTTTTACAAAGATCCGTAAGAGTTAAAAACCAAATATAAAATATTTATATCCGTTAAAAACCAAAATAAAAAACAAAAATCGAAGTAAATTCGAATAAAACGAAAAAGCGAAACAAAACGAAAAAGCAAAATAAAACGAAAATACGAAATTCGAGCAAGTTAAGGTTACCTATAATAGTTCTTTATATCAGCGACCAGATTAAGGTTTACATTTTTAAAAATGTTTCTTTTCTCATTGATGTGTTTATCTTGTGTGTTGTTTGTTTTTATTATTAGAAGTTCTTTTTTAAATGTCCTTTTAACTTTATTATCAAGTTTCTTAAGTAAAACTTTTATACTAAACATTTTCTTATCGTAATATGACTTCATTCTGTTTAAAAATATTTCTACAATGAGAGTTTCAAGTAAAATATTTCCAAACTCTCTATCATATTTCTTTATGCTATATCCACATAATAAAAATTTAAGAGAATTTTGATGGGGGTATTCAGAATGGTAAAGTTGATCAAGAATGTCTAAAACAAAAAGTATTAAAGGCTGTACTTTATTGCAATTGTACATCATATGCTCTATAGTTTCGTCTTGAGCTCCACATTGCGGGCATATTTTGTCTACTCTTATTTTCCTATTAAACATATTTTCATTTGTTGGTAGTATAAAATGCGCTATTTTAAATAGTATAATTAGAGGCAAAATGTACACAGATTATATTATTACTATGTTATTAATTTTTTTCGTTATAATAAACTTCTGAATTAAATGCTTTTTTCTGAACGTCATAATCAATAAATTTTATATGAAATTTGAAATAACTATGAGAAGGAGGAAGGAGGGTACAGAAGTTTTAGTAACTGGTTGAATTTTAAGGATATTTTGTAAAGAATATTTTCTCTATAATAATAATATTTTAATGTTTTATATATATATACATAACTACGCACATTTAAATTTTTCTGCATTGTATTTAGTTTAGAAAATTAAATATATTAAAATAGTTAAAGAAGTTTTAATATTTACAAGTTTCTTTACTTGAAGCAAATATATGATGGTTTTTGAGGTTTTCTATTATTATTCTTGTATTGAGGTTTTCTATTATTAGTCTGGTATTTACTTGTTTATTTCAAATTTTGCATTACATTGGTTTCAAATTTAAATTGGTTTTAATGAAAGAGATTTAATTAATTTGATCATTAAATTGGTTTTAACAAAAGAGATTGTTTTTATTATTATTTCCATTATTTTTTCAAATATTTATTATTTATCATTTCAAATATTTAAATAAAAATACAAAAAGGTGATACAGGAAATTTAAGAATTAATCTTATGTAACACCAAGTTTAAAACAGTATACAGTGTTTCTGAATATTGTATGTTTTTAAATTCGATTTAAATAGAGACAATGAAGAAGAATGCATCATATCATGAGGTAAAGAATTCCATATCTGAATAACTCTTTCACAGAAAAAAAATCTCCTTTTATCATTGATGTATTTGTTACGTGATGTTAATTTTTGGGAATGACATCTAGTTGAATAACGAGTAGGAGCGAGAGTAAAAAACTCAGAAAAAGGCAAATCAACCAAGTTGTGCATAATTTTAGAAGTCATTAAAAGATCAAATTTTTAGAAGTTTGTAACCCAATTTAGGAACTCTTACTTGATACCGTTACAATGCAGTTTAAATAGTAACTTAGGGTGAGCTACAGTATCGAAGACTTTTTCAAAGTCTATATATATGATATCAACTATCCTTTTATTATTAACAGCAGTAATCGACTCATTTAATTTTGTCAACATCTGTGTACATGTGGATCTACGCTTTAAGAAACTGCACTGATGCACACAAATGAAATGAAATTATTCAGGAGTAAATAACGTGTAACGCTTTCAGCAATTATTGATTCCATAATATTACAAACAATTCATGTCATGGAAATAGGTCTATTTACCCTTTGTGGGTAACAAGGGGTTTCCTTTTTTTAAATATCGGACATATTATTGCAGCTTTCCTATCCTAGATATAACATTTTTGAACATTGACATTCAAACAGAATAAAAAAAGGAATAGCAATAACAATTGCAATTGACTGCAAAAATATGGCAGGATTTGGATGATTTGGATGGAAGCTTTTGTAGATAAGAAACAACAGAATTGTAAGGAAACGTAATATTATTTAAAGAATTTTTGTGTTTTGGTAAATCTAACACTGGTGCTATACCATTGTCAGTAACAAACACAGAGCCAAAAAAATTGTTCGAAAGTTGTGATTTTTCATATTCATCTGTAATAAGAGAACCATCAGTTTGAATTAATGGCGCAACAGAGTTACAGAATTTGGATTTTTTGTTTACGAAAGAGTAAAACTAAGTGATATTGGATTTGACAACTAAATCTTTCTCTCTGGAAACGCAATTTTTTTGAACTTCTGCATCATCTTGAATTTAACATGAAAAGATGGATTACCTGTTTTTTTGTAATCTCTATAGAGAATACGTTTTTTGGAGGCTAATTTTCAGATGGTGAGAGGTTGGATATTGTTTTTTCTATTAAAAATTAATGGTACATGCAATAAAATAGATGAATTTAAAAAATTACAGATAGTTTGCCAGAAAGATTCAACATCCTGTTTTATTTTGGCTAGTAAATACCAGTTTACATTTTGTAAGTCGGTGTTTATAGAGTTGTATAGAGTTTATAGAGTTTATAGAGTTATAGCTTTGAAAAAATTATACTTTGTTGTTTTTTTATATGGTTTATATTTCTCCAAATTACAATTGAAAATAATCATGCAGTGGTTGCAGGAATGGGGCAATAGTTTCTATATTTAAAACGTTTTATAGTTGTTAGTTAGTATCAGATCTAGAAGGTTGTTAAGTCTGGTATTGTCGGATACAAGTTGGGTTAAAGCATTTGCGGAACACGTTTCTACAAAAAGGTCATGAGATGAATCACCGAAACTAGTTGGGATTGACCAGTTTATAAGTATTAAAGTTACCGGCTATGATGCATGTAGATTCGCAAGTAGCGGTGTAATATTTATAAATTATCTTGCAAGATATTTATAAATTATCTTGCAAAAAGCTTTGGTTTTTGAAATACTGATGGCTGCACATGGAGGGTGATAAATGCATGCAATTCGTAATTTTTGCTCAATGGATGAGACAAACACGTCAACACATGTAATTTCAGTATTTAGTAGTTTCATTGGAATATTAAGATGCGTTTGAAGTGAGTGGATATTATTGCACACTAAAATAAGTGAACCCCCACCTTTACTGTTTCGATCATATCGAAATACTGTGAAATTTTTGCCAAATACAATAATGAATCAGGTGTATTTTTACACAATAGTGTATTTTTACGCATTATAGCCATATAACAATAATGAATCAGGTGTATTTTTATTTAACCATTTGTTTTTAATTTTTCTTACTTGAAGCAACATTTTCATATTTGATCTCTCTGCATCATTAAGATCTGGATTTGTAAACACTTTAGCAAATTCTGTTGAGGTTCTTAAGGATTTAGCAGCGCTTAGAATGAAGTTTCGATCACTGGAATTGATTAACTCAACTAAGACTGGACTATTTGTATTTTGTTGCGGTTGTAGTAATTGTAGTTGAAGTTGAGGTTGTTGGCACATAGGAAGTTTTTTGACGGAGTATTACATTTCACCGTTCAATGCTAACAGTATTTGCTGTATTTCTTATCTTTAAAAATTTTGTTATATTTCTATATTAAAAATTTTTTTTTTTAATTTATAGCTAGAGTTTAGTTTTGTGATATCATTATATTTTTTTTATATAGCTCCATTGTATTTTTTTTATATATGCTTCTTTTGGTACAACAAGTATGTTGTTGTACTCATACTTGAATTCGTACATTAATTGCTTTTATTGTACATTTTTTTTTCATATTGCAGCTACTACTACTTTTTAAAAAGCCTTAGAGTAAACAAAAAAAATTTGGCTTTTATACAAAACAAGCTAATTTTGATAAAAAAAAATAAAATAATAAAAATTATTGAACAAATATTTTCAAAAAATAATGAAAAAATTATCAGTTTCAAATGTTTATTTTAATTTCAAATTCAAATATCTATTTTAGTTCAATCAATTAATGTAAAACCTCAAGTATTAGTGAGTATAATAAGTAAATTGTCAAATTCATACTAAATGTTTAATGGTTATATACACTTATACTTGACTTATTGCATTGATTAATTGTTTTTATTGTAATTTTTTTTTTTTTTTATATAGCTGCAACTTCTTTTGTTAGAGCAAGAAAGTTGTTGTACTCACTTATAGTTGACTCATTACATTGATTAATCCCACTATATATATATATATATATATATATATATATATATATATATATATATATATATATATATATATATATATATATATATTTAAATACAAAAATATTGTTTAAATGAGACACTTTTATTAACAATAATCAATGACAATAAAAAAAGAGTCAGGGTCAAACAAGTTGCTGTTAATCTTGAAATGTTTTATTTTTCATACAACCCATTCTATGTAGCATGTTCCCGAACCAAATCATTTGAAAATTTGTTTTTTAAGTTTGATAAACATACATAAAAAGGTATGTCATTGAATGATAACTTCACAAATGTTGTATTTGTAGTTGTTCTTAATTTCAGGGATAATCTTTTCCCGGAATCCCAGGTATTTCTATTTATTAAATTTTTATTTTTTATGGATATCCAAATAGTTTTTTGGAAATACAAGTTTTAAATATTTTTAGTATATTTATATTTATTATTATATAAATATATTTAAATTTTTTGTCATCAAATAATTTAAATATAAAAGGTATCATTCATCAATTACTCTACACTCTGTTTTACTTAGGGTGAGTCATTATTTACTTAGGGTGAGTCATTATTTGTACAAATAACTTTTTCTTATTTGTACGCGTATATTTATTATTAAAGGGATTCACAAGTGCTGAGACAAATTATTTGTTATTTGTTAATTTTGTGACATTGTTGTTTTGTGTTGATAGATGTTTTGGTTTAATTAAGCAGAATTTAAGAAATGAACTGAATGTTGATTATATTCAAAAAGCCAAAACGAAGTTTAATAATTTTTATACCATTTACTTAAATTTATAATAATGAAATTTCTATTTAAATTGTTTTTATAAGTATTTTTGATACTTTTACAGCTAGAGTGTAGTATTGTGATATCATTGTATAAAAAATATTTTACTTGAGATAAAAAATGATTATTCTTAACATGCAACCATGGTCTGTTGTTAATGAAGCTGGTTTTTTAAGACACCATGCCATGATTGCTCTAAATTTTGAAATTGCTAGTGAAAAATACTACAGAAGCATGCTGGACCCTGCATATGAGAAGATTAAAACTGCTCTAAAAGATCGTTTGGAAGAAGAAGAAGTCGAAACGGTCTCCATTGGTCTGGATGCTTGGTCAAATTTTCACCACGAATATTTAGGGAAGACAATTCATTTCTTTTCAAAAGACTGGGAATAGATGAAGTTCTGCTTATCCTGCTCCAAATTTGATAATCGTCACACAGCGGCAAACATTTATCAGAAGATTCAAGAAACAGCCGAGGGACATTACTTCAAAAATTGGTGTTTGCTTGAGGGGCAATGCTGCAAATGTCAAGGCAGCCTTCAATAAACCAGGATGTGTCTATGAATCAGCTGGATGCCTCAACCATTCTCTTTAACTATTTATCAAAAAAGAACTTTTTTCTATGGAAACAGTGGAAACCCTTGTTGAGAAATGCCGAAAAATTTGCACTCATGCCTCTCACTCAAATGTGTTTCATACAGAGCTCTGCAAACAACAAGAGAGTCTGATGGGTAACAAAAATCAACTTGGGTTGAAAAATGATGTTGCAACAAGATGGAACTCGACTTTTTATATGCTGGAAAGAATTTTGCATCTTAAACCAGCTATTGCTGGCACTCTGCTCAAGTTGCCATCCTCTGGAATTGAATTTTCACGGGAAGACTGGAATATTTGTGAAAAAGTGGTTACAATTTTGGGTATTTTTGAAGAAGCCACAAAACTGCTCTCGGGAAGTGAATCTTGCAACAGTTCTTGCATTCCCATTGTGACAACTATTATCCAGTCACTTGAAACTACAAGTGGAGATGATGACATGATCACAATGCAGCAAGCAATGAAAACTGCTATGGAAATTCGTTTCTTGAACATGGAAAAGACTGAGCATTATTCCATTGCAACCTTACTTGACCCAAGGTTCAAACATTATTTTTTCCGATCCCAGGATGCCTGTCATGCTGCCAAAAAATCCATCTTGACACAACTGGATTCTTTCCTACCATCTCTCAATGAACCCAAACCAATTTCCAAAGGAACCAGCCTTACAGGATTTTCTAACTTAATGAAAAACATCATTGCCCAATCTCAAGCAACAACAAACCAAAGTTCAAACTCCAGACTGACCAAAGAAGTGTTGAATGATTCCTTGGACTCTCAGATATTTTCCGACTGTCTGGACTTCTGTAAGATTTATGAAAAAAATTCGAGTGGGAGAGTCAAGCTGGCCCTTGCCAAAATTGCCAAGAAGTTTCTGACTCCCCCACCAACATCAACTGATGTTGAAAGGTTGTTTTCAACTGCTGGAGATATACTAACCAACGAACGAAACAGACTTTTACCAGAAAATCTTGAAAAACTTTTGTTTTGCCGAGAAAATCTACCAAATGTTAACTTCCGTTATTAATTTACATCATTTCATTTATAACAACAAATCAACTCTTAATAAAACAAAATCGAAAGAGCATTGTTTAAACACGTAATTTCTTACTTTTAAAAAATTTCGGTTGTGCCGAAATTTCGGTAAAAGTTTTGCCGAAATTTCGGTTTCCATTTCGGTTACCGCAACCGAAATGAACCGAAACCGGAATGCCGCAACCAAAATGAACCGAAACCGAAATTTCGGCAAAATTCCAATTTCGGTCGATCACTAATTATAACATTATGTTAAATATAATATTTTTTGGGAATTTTTTTTTTGAGTTTATATTTTTATTTTATCTCAAGAAAAATATGTTTTTCGTTACTTTTTAATTTTCTTCTTATTATTATTTTCTTCATTTTTTTATTTTAGGAGTTATTGTTTTGAATGGATATATTAGCCATTTTCGCTTTGTTTTTTTATATTTCCATTATTTTTTACATGTGAATGGAAACCATTTATACTTTTATCACCTTGTTACGATCTAGACGGTTTCCATTTGCATTAAGTATCGATTTTTGGCACAAACAACAGGTTTATTAGTGTATTTGCCTAACTGGGCAGAAAAACAACTAATTTGAATGAATTTGTTAAGAGTATTTTCTACAGAAAAGCCTTTATAAAAAATATCAAACAGTTAAAGCTAATTTATTTGAAATAACTAGATCTCTTTGGTCCGTTTTTCTAAATTTGTTTAAATTATCTTTTTAAAAGAATTTTTATCTGAAATATCTTTTTATCTGAAATTATCTTTTTAAAAGAATTTTTACCTGAAATAACTTCTAACTAATAACTTGTCAAAATCCTTATAAAAAAATAAAGTTACCTCATTAAAAAATTTAAAATTATGATAAAAAAAAATTGATAAAAAAAAAAAAAATTTATGCAAAAATTTTATGTGGTCATTTTCAACTTTTTGAACCAAATATGAAGTTTCCTTAACACTAAACATATTTACTGAGTGTATGAAAAATTTACATTAAATTATTTTTTCATTTATAACTATTCATATTTTAGTCATTTTCCCTGTTCCCAAAGCAACGTACACCACCCAAATATCAGTAAAAAACTTTCCTTTGCAGATTTAAATCTTATTAAGTTCTTCACTCAAATTTACAGCCTTGTTTTTTGAATTTTTTTTACTCTGATAAAACCAAAATTGAGTAGGGTAGAGCGGGGCTAGTTGAGCATAGGGGGAAGTTGGGAAGTTAAAATATCTCAAAAACTATGTATCACATGGCAAAACATCTAATAAATGAAAGTTGGGGAATTAAAATGTTAACACAATGCGCAACAAAAGATTGCTGAAAAGCTACTGAGTAAGATATATGTGCACCTTTTCTATTTTGGACCAAAAAAGTAAAAAAAAATTATGCTATTTTTCTCTTGCATGCTCATTAACTTTTATATCTACTATCACTTAAGTGTTGATAATTTACCATTTTATTAGACTTTTGATTAAAATTAACTATTTTTTCTTAAGACTTACTGTTCTTTTTAAAATCAAACTAATATGTTACCTTGTTTTGAGGGGTAAGTTGAGTAGCTTTGAAAAAAAATAAATTAAACTGAACTATCGAACACAAAGATCACAACTTTGATGAGAAATGATAGAGCGGTACATTATTTATATATATTTTTAAAATTAGTAATGTTTAAATCGGGCTTCAAAGTTAAAGAGAGTTGTATAAAGTTATATTTTTATATTTTATGAGACTTTCTTATAATTTAAGTTTTTCACTTTTTGTACTTGTTTCATTAAGGTGTATAAAATAAAAAGTTAATAATTTATACACACGCTTACTGTTAGTGAAAGTTTTATTGATGGTTCACTCAAGTGTCGTATCATACATATTCATTTGTTTGTTGAATTTTTAACTTACCACACACTATTGCTTAACTTACTCGCTAGGGCAGGTTGAACAGCTCTGCAAACTTTAGGCAATATGTTTAAAAAAAAATCAAAAACAATACTTAATTCTTAACAAATTTTTAGCAGGTTAGATTATCTTTCAAATATTGAAAAAACTATGTAAGACCGTTCATGAGATCTGTTAGATTTAGTAAAAATTGCTCATATAGCTTTCTCTTCCCTACCTAAAACATTTTTGAATTGATTCCCAAGAGAACTTTTTTATTTATAGAAAAAATTTTTTTTAGCCTTTTCGTATAATTTTATTATATTGGCTGTTAAATCTTTTTTTTTTAATACTTTGATATATTAAAAATTATAAGATTTACTTTTCAACTCTGAGCAAAACACATTCACGGCTGGATGCAATTAGTATTTAATTGATTGTTACATATATTTTTTGTCAATTTTTTATATTATTTTTTTATTTACTTTAAAACACATTTTTATTTAAATCATTTTCTTACCGTTTCGGCTACGAGGAAGGCCTTTATTACTTCCAAATTTTTCTCATGTAACATAGTTTTATCTTGTTGTGCATCCACTTTTAAAATAAGTTCATTTTTAAGTGTATCCACTGTTGATGTAATTTTCATTTCAAGTGCAACCACTTCTGACACATTTTTGTTTTCAAATAATTCCACTGTCGAGGTAATTTTATTCTCAAGTGCAACCGTTTTCGACGCAATTTTGGTTTCAAGTGATTCTACTTTTGACATAATTTTATTTTCAAGTGCATTCACTGTTAACATAATTTTATTTTCAAGTGCATTTACTTTTGACGCAATTTTATTTTCAAGTGCAACTGCTTTTGATGCAATTTTGGTTTCAAGTGATTCTACTTTTGACATAATTTTATTTTCAAGTGCATTCACTGTTAACATAATTTTATTTTCAAGTGCATTTACTTTTGACGCAATTTTATTTTCAAGCGTATCCACTGTTAATGTAATTTTGTTTTCAAGTGCGTCCAATTTCGATATTGCCAATGAAAGATGGGCTTGCATTGAAGAATCGGCGTGCGTTTCATGTTCTTTTCTCATTCCCTTTTTAATATAATAAAAATCCTAATTATTTTAATATAAATTAAGATAGGAAATTATCTATATTACACATATCAAAACAAAATCAACACTTCTTTAACTGATTCAAAAGTTGTAGAGAAAAAAGACGAGAAAAAATAATAAATAACGCGGCATCCGTGATTTACTGTTGTTTTCTACCGCCCTTTCTTGCCATTGAAAGTAGCCAATTAACATAATATAGACTATAATAAAGTAAATAATCACGAATTTACGCACTAAAAAAAGAATTAGAAGTTTCTAACTCAGGGTAAAATATGTGATATATGCTTAGTAAGGTTGTTTTTTTTTTTATTTAAAAACTTTATTTCAAGTTGATTTTTACATGATTTAAATTAGTTTTAGTTAACACTAAAACTAATTTAAATCAACACATTTAATTTTTCAGACAGTACACAGACACATATAAATGTCATTAAAAAAATGCAATTGTCTCATAAAAAAAAATGTCATAAAAAATTACAATGGTTTCAATTTAAGAAAAAATATTTATAATAATACAATCTTAGCTAAAGATATAAGTCAGTATAAAATAAAACCAAAATTTTAAAAACAACTAATTTTGCAAACGCAATTATTACCCTACCAAATCTTTTGAACACCTTAAGACTTTTTGCATGGTCTCACTATTAAGAGTGTTCCAGAGCAAGGTGGCTCTATTTAAGGTACAGCATGAATCATTAAATATGGAGCCTTTAGGAGGTATTTCGGAGGTAGATTGAGTTTTTGCTACAACGGAGTTTTTTCATAAGTTTTTTTTATAGTAGAAAGATTTTTCATAAATATTGGATTTAGACAAATAATAGATTTAAAAGTTTTTTTAATTTAAAAGTAATTTAAAAGTTTCCATTATAAGAAATCCCAAGTTTCTCAGATGGATTCTTGCTCTATTATCAAAATTTAATAATTCATCCAGAGACAAATTAAACCTTTTATAGAATATAAATAGTGCTTTTTTATGAATTTGTTTGTCATCTTTTTCTAAACAAAACAGCCAAATTAGAGGACAAAAAGAAAAGTTTGACAAAATAAAAGCATTAAACAGCATAATAGATTTATCACGAGATAAAAAATTTCTTATGAGTGATATGGCAAAACGTATACCATTATTTTTACTGCATAACTGTTTAATGTGTTCCCCAAACTTTAGATCTTTATCAATTGTTATACCAAGTAGTCTTATTGGGTTTTTTTCCTTCTTAACGGAGGCAAAAAACCCTTATGTTACCTATTTTTAACGATAGATTTTTTGTGTTTTTTAAACCAACTAAAAGAAATTGGAACTTATCTGGGTTCGCAACCATCGAGTTTAACTGAAACCATTTGATGGTGTTGGTTGCTTCTTTTTGCAAACAAAAAATAACCTCCTCAAAGCAATAATCACAAGCATAAATAGTGTCATCAGCAAAATAACAACATTCTGTATCTTTAATAAATAAAAATAAGTCATTTATAAAGATATTGAACAAAACAGGTCCAAGGATTGACCCTTAAGGCTTTTCAGATAATTTATCTACCCAATTTCAGGCAGAAGATTTGTACCCTTTGTAAAAAATATAGGACGGGAAGAGATTAGGAAATTCTGTTAAAAAACCATAGGGGTCTAATTTAGTAATTTTTAAGTCATGCGGGATATAGTCGTAGGCTTTTGAGAGATCTATTAATATTGATGCAACAATGCCTCCATTATTAATACAATCATGCGGCATGATTGTATTAATAGCGGCATGATTCATGCCACTTATTAAGTAACAAAAAAAGGGCATGCTGAGTATTATAACCTCTTCAGAAACCACACAAAAGTTTATCAAATCTTAGCTTTATACATATCATGATTTGTTTATACAAAATAGTTTCAAAAACGTTAGAAAGGGCTGGTAAAATGCTAATTGGACGGTAATTTGACTTATCAGTTGGGTCATTTTTCTTAAAACATAGTATAACATCAGCTATTTTTAGAAATGATAGATAATTACCATCATGGATACTATTATATATGTAATCTGTAAGACTGTTCGTAAAGTGAACAATATAAGATTTTAAAATATAAGTTGGTATATCACCACTGGTCTTTAGTAGTAGATTTAGCACGCTTGGCCTTTTAATATTTCTTTTTATATTTTTGACCACGCGATGAGGTTTTAATATTTCTCTTTATATTTTTAACCACGCAATGAGGTTAAATCTTTATAATCTGTTAATATCTGTTAATCAGTAATAAGATCAAAAGCATTCATCAGCTTAAATAATAATAAGATCAAAAACTTTTTAATTTGATAACTTCTGTAGTGAAGGATAAACCCTGGGCCGGCACAAGGATCATATTAGGGGCGCCAATCTTTATATCCTAGACTAGGGGAGAGTGTGTATGAAAGAGCTAGTTTTAAAATGGCGTGAAAAAAACTCAATTGTAATAACTTTTTTTTTTTTTTTTTTTTTTTAATTAAATAATTACATTATTGGGTAATATTTTAAAACTAAAAAAAATCGGATAACAATGCCAATAATCTATCATACACCTGTTTTAAAAAAAGAAAGAAAACGGCTCTTTCATAACATTGCGTCAATGAAAGAGCCACCTCTGTGTCATGAAAAAGCCGTAACTTTTTTCGAACGACTATCAGTCGTAACTTTTTTTTGAACACTATCAAGTCTTTTAAAATTATTAAACTTTTAAATAGACTTCTAAAAATCAGATTGTACTTAAAGTTTTATAACTCTATGATAATCAATGATAAAACAGCTTTAATAATAGTTTCAGAAATTATTCAAAATCAAAAAATTAAATGAGAATGAGAATAATGAAATAACATAATAATAAAAATACATAATAATATAATAAATACATAATAGAGTATAATAAAATGAATCAAACAATACAAAAAAAGTTTTAAAAAATTATTTAAACTTTAAAAAAAAAATGACTTTATCTGAACTTTGACTTTTAAAAATTTCATTACATATTATTTTTAATTCAAACGGAGCTATGTTTTACAACTTCAGGAAAAGTCGTTAAAACAACTAATTTCAATAGAATAAGCTCAATGAAGCGTAACGAAAAATTTATGAAGTCGTTAAAGCGCAAAAACGATTATTTAGTATAAAAAAAAGGTAAATAAAAAAGTCGGCTTATTCATAGCATAAACAGTCGGCTCTTTCAAAAAATTGTTTGGTTAAATACATAATCTTAAATTAAACAATTTTGACAAAAGCTTTAATCTAATATTTTTTGTGTAAATGAAGGGCAAATATATATATAAGAATGCTGCATGTTTCTTTTATCAAATAAAACATTACGCTTAATCTTAAAAATAAATAAGTAAACCACCAAAAAATTACTTTTCATTTTCAAAATCTTTAGTGCTACCTTACGACGCTATTTATTTTAGTAGAACTGTACTTTTTTTGTGGGTTACAGGTATCCAGTGTTGCCACACAAAGAGTTAAATACAATTAGGATCGGATGCCAGTAAGTTAGAAATAATGGTATTGGCTCCTTCAAAACCTGGCTCATATAAACATATAACTCACAAACATATCCTGGCTGGATATGTTTGTGAGTTATATGTTTATTTAAATCGTGTTGTTTGTATGTTAAATGTTTACTGTTATCGTAAGTTTAAATTTAGGGGAGTCTAGTATATATCATAAATTATTGATTTGTATGTATTGTTATGTATTTGCTCCACACTTCAATTAAAAAGTAATTACAGAAAAAAGTAGTAATTAGTTATTTATTTAAAAGAATATGTTTGTGAGCCATTATGGCAGAAAAAAAGAAACCTTCGGGTTTCTTTTATAGTAAACGCAAATCAGATATGGAGAGAGAAGACAAAAAACAAGCAAAGACATTGATTAAATTTTTTTTAGGTCAAAAGAACAAGATCCAAACGATAATCAGCATCAATTGCAGGTAAGATTTGATATAAGGGTGCATTTATTGCTATTAAGTGAGTTAATAAACACAAATTAATAATAATTTAGAGAAATAATCAATTGCCGTTATTTAAGCCTTAATAACTCTTGGTTCAATTTTTAAAATATTTTTTTCTTGATGTTTGATGTTTTAGGACCACTTTTATTTCTCGTTTATATTAACGACTTATATATATTTTCTAACATTTTAAACTTAATTTTGTTTGCAGATGATACAAACTTGTTTTATTCTAGTAAAGATATCAGTAAATTATTTTAAACAGTAAACAAAGAACTTGAAAAATTAACCCAATGGTTTAAATCAAACAAACTATCTTTGAACATCAATAAATCCAAATACACTTTGTTCCATCGTCTTCATAAAAAACAAGATATTCCATTAAAACTTCCTGATCTTTTTATTGATAACGCATTATTAAAAAGAGAGCAATTAATAAAGTTTTTAGGTGTGGTTCTGGATGAAAATTTAACCTGGAGGGACCACATAGGTCTAATTGAAAATAAAATATCAAAAAATATAGGTGTTTTGTATAAAGCCAAGCAGTTTTTAAATCTATCTTGTTTAAAAAACTTATATTTTTCTTTAATTCATTGCTACTTAAATTATGCAAACGTTGCTTGGTGCAGCACAAACGCAACAAAAGTAAAAAAACTGTTTAGTAAACAAAAACAGGCTATAAGGATAATTACAAACGTAGACCGTTTCTCTCACACTCAAACATTATTTAATAAACTTAATATTCTAAATGTATATAAGCTAAACCTTTACCATATTCTTATCTTCATGTTTAAACTTGATAAAAAAATATCACCAATGTTATTTAATTCACTTTTTGAAAAAATAAACCACATATACCCTACCAGATTTTCAAAAAACAATTACATTCAATCCAAAACACATTATTCAGCAACCAAATTCTCAATTGCTAACCGAGGTCCTAAGCTGTGGAATACAATATTAAAAAATGAGCTGAAATCTAATTATTCTTTAAACCAGTTTAAAACAAAACTTAAGCAATTACTGATGATACATGAAAATGAATTAAAGTTCTTCTAAAAAGCTTTTTAAACTAGCAAACAAAAACAAAAATTAACCTACTAATTACTCTTTAATATTATATTTAATATTCTAAACAATAGTCTGCTATTGTAAATGTATTTCTTATCTTATAAGTTTTGAATTTACAAACGATTTTTTTAAGTTTTATTATTTGAAATACTAATTACTAAAAATATTGTAAAATTTTATAATTTCAATTTTTATTAAAAAAAGTTATTGTAAATTCTTTTTGTAATATTAATACTTATATATCATCTTATTTTACTAATCAGTTCTTAAATATAAATACTCTTTGAATTACTAAATATTTTAAACGTTATATATTTTATTTTTTGCATTTTGTTGAAACATTTTATTTGATGAAAATGCATTTTTTTGGGGGGGGCTTAATGATAAGATGAATTTTGTCTTCTTCAAGCCCAGTCATGTAAATATTTGTTTTTATAAATTACGAGCGTAAATTATTTTCAATCGGCAAATACAATACTAAAAAAAAAAAAAAAAAAAAAAAAAAAAAAAAAATGTTAGTTGTTAAGTGTACTATTAACCATTTTTATAATTCATAACAAACAGAAACAATTTGTACGCTAGAAGCAGATGGAATATTCACAGTCTCAAGATTTAATAGACATTCCTGATAAAGCGGTTAAAGCTTTTTCTGCATAAGACCGCTTTAATTTACAACATTACATGTGCGAGTAGATAAAGTTTTTTTCATTACAACAAGTACATGTGCGAGTAGGTTAAGTTTTTTTTACCATTTTTATTTAAGGTTAAGCTTTTTTTGAAAAATAAATTGTATACAAATACATTAAAAGTTTTGTTTTCAAACAAAAGTTTTAACTCCTCTCTATGTATTGTACAACTTCTTGGTACTTAAGGACAAGCTTTTTGTGGAACAAGTTTTCAATAGAAACAATAAAAACTTTTAAAAACCTGCTCAACACATTTCAAATTTTGACACTGTTCTTTCTGATTATCTACGTTGGGAAACTCGTGTGTATTATTTAAGCAAAAAAAATCAAAATGAGTTTAGTTGTCTTCTTTCCTGCAGAGTTACTAAGTTAATCTTGTGCGAACTGCAGAAAGCTTTGTATTATCCTATAATTTTGGAATGCATTCCTGACGTAAGTTGTAAAGAACAAATGTCATTTGTAGTTCGGTTTGTCTATGCAGTTTTAGGAGAAGAAGAAAAGGTAAAGAAACATTTTCTTAAATTTGTTTAGGTCTCTTTTACATTTGGGCAAAGGTTGACTGCTTGCTTGTTTAAAAATGGAATATCATTACAAAATGTGCGTGGCCAAGGTTATGATAATTATATAAACATGAATTGAAAGAATTTAAATGTACAAAAAAGAATCTTCGACCTTTACTCGCAAGCTTTTTTTCTTCTTGTGGAAGCCATTTACTATGCTTTGTTGACAGTTATGCAGCACTTTCCTGCAATGTAGCTTTTAAACTTTTCAGCAATATTCAAGAGAATTATAACTTTTTTTTTGGATCAATTTAAAAATGGAGTATATTAACAAATCGAGTAAAAGATTTGATTGTAAAACCTCTAAGCGAAACCCATTGAAAAAGCAGGAAAGACACCTTTGTAATACCATATTGATGTAGTTTATGACGCTGTTTATGAATCCACGTTAGATTCCAAGATTGATGGTTTCGGAAAATTTGCCGCTATGGGAATTGCCAAGAAAACTACAGATTTTAAATTCCTCTGCTGTTTGTCTTTTGGTATGATGTCTTGTTCAAATTTAATTTTATTTATTATTATTATTTACTATAGATACACTTGCTACAGAACAATATTCTGTGAATCTAACAAATAATTTGTAGACTTTGGCAGTCCAATTGTTTTTCAATATTGGTATCACTATGATAAATAATTATCAAGTCTATTTTTAAAATGGAAGACATTATCAGCCTCGACAACTTCTATCGGTAGTTGATTCCAATATGTAACGATTCTATTAGTGAATAAGAATTCTATTTGGCAAATGTTAATCTTGGTTTGCTTGATAATGGGGTGTTGATTATTTCTAATCGCTCCTGCAGGACCTTGGAGCTGATGCCAGTGTGGTTTAATTATTGGGACCTGCTAGTTTACTTTTATAAAGCTATTGGGAATTTTAAAATAATCAATTAGCATTCCTCTTATTCTTCTATCTTTAAGTGTAGTCAAACCAAGAACTTTCAGTCTTGATTCATAATTAAGTTTACTTAAAGCAGGCACTAGTTTAGTAGCTCGTTTTTGAATTTTTTTAAGATTTTCCATGTTTTTTTTTCTATAAGGATTCCGTGCTAAAGAAAATGTTTCAAGATGAGGTCTTACAAATGACGTGTACACAATTAGCTTTTGACGCGGCTTTTAGGCATTGGATTTCCCATTTTAAGTTGTTTGTAATTATAACACCAAAATCATGTTCGGATATTGTTTCTTGTAATTCCTGACCATTTATATAACATTTATGTTTATAAATGTTGTTATTTGTTTTTTTTCTTATATACATAACTTTACATTTATCATTATTAAATTTCATATGCCAGTCTTCAGCCCATTTCGCAGCTGTGTCAATGTCTGAAATGAAATAGATGATAATGGATTTTTTATGATCGCAATAAGTTTTGTATCATCTGCAAAAAACTTAATGAAATTTTTCATTACTTCTGGCATATCATTAATAAATATAACAAAAAATAGTGGTCTTAAACTACAACCCTGTTCAATTCCGCTAACTTCATTTTTGAGTAGCTACTTGAGCATTTTTTTAAGTAAATACGGGTAGATCCCTTCAATCAGAACGATAGTTATCCATAACTACTCTCTGCATCCTTCCTTTAATGAATGAGCTACACCATTTTAGAAGATTGCCTTTTATACCATAAGCATCTAGTTTTGTGATAAGAGCATCATGTGGTACTAGGTCAAAGGCTTTAGCGAAATCAACTGAGGCACCGAAGTTTAGCGACTCATTATGTCCAATGTCTCTAGTAAGTTTGACAGGCAAGATTTATATCTAACAAACCCATGTTGTTGATCAGAGAGCAATTTGTTATCAATGAGATGTTTTTTGATTACTTTTTTTATTATTCTTTCCATAATTTTACATACTACAGACGTGAGCGCAATGGGCCTATAGTTTGATGGGTTTGTTCTGCTGCCTTTTTTGAATAATGGTGACAGATTTGCTTCTTTCCATTTTGTTGGAATGCAGCCTAATTCGCATGAACGTTTAAAAATAATTGATAATATTTTTGAGTAGGTATTGAGCATTTTTTTAAATAAATACGGGTAGATCCCATCAGCACCAGCTTGTTTGTATTCATTTCGCAAATCAAGTTCAATTAATAATAAATATAAATAAAATAAATGATTGAGCTCTCGAAAAAGTCAGTGTTGAATGGGCAGATTGATTCTGTTCTTGATTTAAAGTGAGGATATTTTTTATTATTCTGGACAGAGTTAAATACATTATAAAAATGGAGGTTGAATTGATCGCAAATTTCTTGTCTATCAGCTAAAATTACGCCATAATTTTTAATGAGCGAACAAATTTTTTGATAATTGTTATTTTTACTATTTGCAAATGCGTATATTAATTTAGGATTTAGTTTAGCTTTTTTGATCAAAATCGATTCGTAATAAATTTTCTGGGCTTTTATAAGCTTCTTCAATGCTTTACAGTGAGATGAATATTTTTTTTTTGATGGAATCTTGTTTATTTGAGGCTAAAAATACTAAAATAATTATTTGAGGTTAAAAATACGCACCAAATGCTTTTTTTCATTCTTATTTGGGTTTTTAAAATATTAGTTAGCTAATTAGGTCTGTATTTAGTACATGAGATAACATTTTTTTGAGTAGGAATGAATTTGTTTATAGCTGAATTAGTTTTAGTTTATAATTTTTAATGCATATCATTAATATCAGTGTCATTAGTAAGTTTTTCATATTTAAGACTATCCAAATATTTCGAGATACTTGAAAAGTCACCTTTGTTCACATGGAACTGTTTTGATTCATTTTGATATACTGTAATATATTTTGTTTCAGTTATTAAGCTAAAGCTTCCTGAAGAATGTTGATGATTTCAACTTGTAGAGCCAAGTGGTGGTCCAATTATTGTATTGTAGATTGATTCAGGACAACTTGTAAAAGTAAGATCCAAAAAATTTTTTGAAGACGTTGGTTAATTTATGTTTTATGTAAAATAGTTAGAGTCAATAAGATATTTGAATAAAATACTGCAGGGTTCACCAGATCCTTGAAGTCTGCTTTTATTACTCCAAATAATGTCAGGGTTGTTAAAATCGCCAATAAATAGCAGCTTAAAATTTTTATTTGTGTTGACTAGGTTACAAGCTTTTTGAATTGAATTGTTTATGTCAATTGAGACCTCATTTGTTGAGTTAGGTGGACTGTAAATACATCCTATAATTAATGTTTCATGATTGCTTATTATAGTTTGAGCCCAGATTTTTTTATTTTTTGCTTTGGATAAATCTTTGTCAATAATTTCTAATGAGTTCAAGTCATTTCTAATGTATATAGATACGCCTCCACCACGACCTTTATCTCTGTTTTTGCTGCAGAAAGAGTAGTTATTAATTGAGTTAACTGATCTGGTGTTAAACCATGATTCAGTAATTGCTATTATGTGGTAATTAAATGTTGCAATAAGTATCTTTAGCTCATTCATTTTATTGTTTAAAATTGTTTTAATTGCAATAGTAACATGTTATTTCGTTTAAATTGGATGGTAAGAGAGGTCTGAGATTAAATAACTTCAATTTTTTTGAGTTCATTCCAACGTATTCCCCAATATAATTTCGTTCCGTTGTTAACACCATATTTCCTGTTAGTTGGTCTCCCGTCTAAGTCGGTTATGATATTTGGAAGGTTATAGTTGCGTATTTTTTCTTTCAGCTCGCAGTAGACACTTTTGTAGATTTCTTTCAGCTTGCGTAGACACTTTTATTACTAGTAAGTCGAATTTGTTCATTAAATCAATCAGCCAGATGTCTAGATTAGCTGTATCGCATTTTATTGTAGGTTGTGCCGCCGTGTAATGAGGATTGCACGCCACACTCATTATTATAATTTTTTTTTTTCACAGTTAAAGTTACATATAATATATACTTTACAGCAATATTAATTGAATAATAATAATAGAAATATAGAAATAAAAATAATATCGCTAATAATATAATACAATTATATATATAATGTAAAGTTAGATTAGGATAAAATTAAAAAATTAAGTTATACAAATGACAGAATACAAAACTTCCCAGCTGGCACACGACGTTGGAATAACGTTGATTGACGTTGATCGACGTTGATCAACGTTATTCCAACGTCGTGTGCCCGCTGGGTTAAGAGTTAAGAGTAAACGACGTAAAAAATAAAACGACCTAATTAGAATTTAATAGCAACAATTATAAGAAATAGAATATGCGTGAGATATTTAAAATGTAAACAAACTAAATTATTTTTAATTCAAATAAATTATTCACCGATAAAGAATAAACGACTAAATTAATAAACATAAGAAAAATAATAATGAAAGAAAACTACCAACTATAAAAAATTAAATAAGTATAATATAAATAGTAAGTTAGTATAAGAAGATAATTATATCGAAAATGCAATAAATATAGTTAAATTGACAAACAACAAAAATCTTTAAATATTTAATTTTTATTAAGTAATTTAGTAGCGATATATAAAATGCATTTCAAAGTAATGAAAGCAGTTTTATGGTGGAGGATTACATTTCACCGTTCAATGCTAACAGTACTTGCTGTATACCATACCTTATAATTTTTTCAATTTACTTTATTTAAGAGTTTTTATCTATAAAAGTTTTATAACTTTTTAAAATTACTTTTTGTTGTTTTTTTGATTAAATACTAATAATTTTTTGTCAATAATTAATATTAACTCCCTTAAACATATTACATTACTCAGGTAAAAAGAATATATCATTTCATTTTTAACTTTAGTTTAAGGTCTTGATGGAAATATGTTTTCTTTGCACATTGCTATATTATTTTAAAACGTGTAATTTAAATGACTACTATTAGAGATTTAATATTAACTTAATATTAAGTTAACTAACTTTTAGTTAAGCTTTAGTTAAGGATAGACCTGAGATAGACTTCTTTAGTTAAGGATAAACCTGTTGTTATTTTTAAATTAGTATGGTAACTTTTAAAGTCAGGTAATTTATTTAATTCATACATATAATAATAACACAATTGAAGTCCTTAGTCAATAGTAATTAAAGTATATTTATCTGTAATTTTTATTTGCAAAAATTAGAAGACGATGATGACTCCAGAAGACTATGCTCTTCTTAAAGGTCAAACTCTTCATAAAGTAAGTGTTTAACTCCGAAACCCTTGCATCTCACATGTTCAACTCTATGTTTCATGTTAAAGAACAATCTGTTTGCTTTTATAATATAAAAAAACAGATGGTTTGTTTTTTTAAAGTTGTTAAACATTTATTACGAGGTATGTTGTTAAACAAATATTACAAAAATGAGGTTGTATTTTATAAATATTTTAACTTATATATATTTTTTTAATTTATATATATTATTTTATTTATGTTTTATTTGTTTTGTGTTTATATATGTTACGGTTATATTGGTTTATATTTTGTAAATATTTTTTATATATGAAGTGTTTCTACGTTTGTGATGTGTTATAATGTTATGTGATTATAGTTTGTGGTTAATATGTTGTTTGCAAGGTTTCAAATTTTTGTGGCTTGGCTTAGTTTACAGCAAGAGTGTTGACCTTGCTAGCCAAGTGATTTACTTTTCTATAATGTGACATGGCTTTCTTGAGAATGATGTCCGTGCCAGTAAAGTGGTGCACTGGCATGATAAAACACATAAATTAAATCTGTTTGTAGTTAGCGTAATTATAAAATGTGTTGAAAAAATATTCTTGAAGAATGCGTTTAAAAGAAATGTTGAAAAGATATAGCTTACTGACCTTTTTCCTTTAGAATGTTAAATAAATAAAAAAATTTTAAATAGTTCAAGAAGTTTCAATATTTCCAAGTTTCTTCACTTAAAGCAAATATATGATTGTTTATAGAGGTTTTCTTTTATTAGTTTTGTGCTTACTTGTTTATTGCAATTTTTGCATTAAATACATTTCAAAGTAATGAAAGTGATTTTAAGATGGATGATTACATTTCACCGTTCAATGCTAGCAATACTTGCTGAGCAGAGAGGCATTAAAATTTTTTCGATTTGCTTTATTTATGAGTTTTTATCTGTAAAAGATTTAGAATATTTTTAATTACATTTTATTTTTTTATTTAAATACTTGTAATATTTTGTCAATAATTAATAAGAACTACCCTAAATATAACATTACTCAGTTAAAAAGATTATACCAGTTTTTTTACAACTTTAGTTTAAGTTTTCGATAGAAATATGTTATCTTTACATTGCTAAATTGTTTTAAAACATCTAATTTAAATAACTAATAGTAGAGGTAGAACAGAATTAGATTATTATATTATGCTCTGTTTTACTTGCTTACACTGTATTTTGGATAATTTTAAGTAAGAAAACCCAAAGTTCAATCTAAAAATTAAAATTCAACTTTTATTATTTTAAGTATTGTTTTTACACACTCCTTTGATGCTTAATTAATAATTAAAAGGGTGTTAATAATTTAGGGTGGGCCGAAAATTTTTTTTCCTGATTTTTGACTCGCTATACCGCAAAAAACTTGTCTTTAGGGTGCCTAAGGAAAATGCAAAAAAAAAAAAAAAAAAAAAAATTCTGCCTGGAGCAAGCGTATCGCACTTGAAAAATCGAAGAATTTTTCCCTTTTTTAAATTTTTTAACAAATGATATGAAATTGAATAAATTCTTTAACAAATATCTAGACAGAGGCATAGCAAAGGTTGGGCTTGTGGGGCAGTCACCCCTGGCGCTTCTCTAGGGGGGTGGGGGCGCCAAAAAGGGGTTTTGGGTTGAATTTGTTAATGCAAATCAGTCCAAATATTATTGAAAATAAGGTACTTTAGCATAATTTTAGGTGTATAATATGTTGGAAAACCGTTGTCAGATGTGGGCTCCACCCCAGACCTTGCTGGGGGAACTTACAGCGCTACCCCAGACCCTAGCTGGGAAGGGAAGGGGCTCTTAAGCCACCCCTCTCCCTAGCAGGACCTCCCTTTTAGCGATAAGGCCCCTTCAGGGCCTTATCGCTAAAAGTCTCCCCCACGACATTTTTTTTTGTTCGCATGTCTGTTTCAGGAGGAAGGCGCCAATTTTCAGCGTTGCCCTGGGCGCCAGAAAACCTAGCTACGACACTGTATCTAGAGACAATTTAAGTAGAAAAAAGTATTGGAATGGTAAATTAGAAATCTTTTTTTTTTTAATTGAAAAACCATCTTTTTGACTAAAACTTTTGAGAAAAAATATATTCTTTTACTATTTGCTAATTTCTGTTGGTAGTTTAAAATATGATTTGCTTGAAAAATTAGGCATGGAGGATCTGGAGTTATGTGTAGTTCTTATAATGTCATCTCTGGAATTGAAGCCAGCTACTTTTTGTGAAGCCTTTGTTACATTTTTTACGCATCGTTCTACTGCTTGTGTGTGACATGGAAACTTTTCAAAGTTCCACTCAGCCGCTGTTTCACCTGATTGGATCTTTGGCCAAATATCTTTATCTGAGACACTTCGCAGCAAAGGTGGCGGAAAAAGCGTGGTAGTGTTCCAGTCAATCATCTCTGCATAGTCAGTAGCAAGGAAATTAATTTTGGGTGGTTGAAAACTCCTGATAAATTTTCTTTAAGAAGCTAGGCTTCTTGCCTTTATAATTCTTCTATAACCCAGTTCCCCAATATAAACCCTTTTGTCTACGACCATTGTTAAAAGCAAGTTTTATGAATGTGCAAAAAAAGCGTTTCTCTCAATTACTGGGTCTATCACTTTTAGCAAGTCATTGGGCAGGAATCTTGACGACTTTATCATTTCAAATACATGTTCTGCTCCATTTGTAAAGTATTTTCTTTTTTTTATATGAAACCATCCAGGGACATATGATTTTAAAAGAAAAGAAACTAAGATTTTGTGCTCTTCTGTTGGGGTTTCAAGGCTCAAATACAATTGTAAAACTCTGTTTGCAGTTGTTAACCACCTTGAGTGTGAAATGGCTCCAGGTTCACGAACAGATAAATCTTCTGAAGAACTGCCTAATTTAGTAGCAGAACTTTTATCCAACAAAAACTGCTGATCTTTGCTTAAAATTTTGCGGTCATCTTCTGGAATTTACAATGGACACTGACAAATTTTACCACGGGTAATTTCTCACACTTATTAAGCTGTGCGCCAATCGGACCGCTAAATGATTTTGGGCCTGTCGTTTCTCCGTCTAAAATTTGAAAAAAATGCCGGAATGGCAATTCGTTGAAGTGTAAGAGACAAATCCCCACTGCAGTGGTCTGTTTACATATTTTTCAATTGTGGCAGTAACACCGAATTTCCATCCCGTGTTAGTAACAGTACCATTGCATCCAATTACGTCCAGTTCATGAAATGAAACTCCAGCTTCATTCAAATATGAAATAATGCTACTGGCAATGTTTTCAGCAGACCCAGAAGTTGGTGAAATATGAACAACGTACACGGAACCAGGTTCTTTTAAAATTGAGTAATGTTCCTCTTTTATGGTTCGTTGAAACCGTTTCAATTTCATTTTTTCAACCACTACAGTTTTGTCCTTCCTCCCATCAAAATATAGTCCTTGAAGTGGGTTATATTTCTCCTTGTTCTGCATTTGAAGTTGTAAACGGTTATCTACATTTGCTCTTCTAATTTTATTTTTGTCAACAACAAAACTGGGATCATAACTAGTTACGATACCAAAATCTTGCAAAACACTTGAGGCAATAGCTGCCGTTGCTCTGTCTGATAATCCATAGCAATCGCTTGTCAGAGCAGTATTTTTCATTGTAATGCGCATCTGCCATGATGGCTTAGTTAGATTATATTCTTCTAATTCTTCATCGATGACTTCTTTAATGGCTACGTAAGCATCACTATCGAACTCTTTTTGCTTTAGTGTTTTATCTCAATGGTTTGAGCATGAATGTTCCAATAATAGATTATTAGTAGGCAGAGTTCTTTTAAGTTCAGCACATTTCCTATCGTGTCTTTGTGTAATTTTTTTTGTTTCTTTTACGTCAATACTTCCGATTTTACTAGTACCATGCATTCTTTGGCAGTACACAAATTTTAGTTCAATGATGGGGATTTTTTTTTCTTTTTCACACATACAGATAATTGAAACAGAACACTCGCATAAACAAATTTCAGTGACCATTTTACATTTGCAGTCTAATGTTATTTTACACTTACACGCCGAGACATCAAACAATAGCAATGATTTTGTTTTAAAATCTTTAACTCTCTTTTTGAACTTTCCTTTTTCTTTATCACGCTTGAAGGATTTCATAAGATTGCGATAACTGTCATGGTATCCATTTATCAATTGCACAACTCTGTAAATTGTTACTGTGGGTATTGAAGATTTATCAAACAATGATTTAACTTGTTGTGCGACACAATTTGAAACATTAGAAAACTTAACTTGTTTGTTGTTCAATTTCAAAGCTAGTTTGTAATTTTCATTAAAACAACACTTGAGAACATCTTCATAAGTTGGAAGTTTATTTGCAGATAATTCTATTGGATGACCAAAAATCGGGCACTTAAATTCGCTACGAGTAATTTTTTTAAAAACAGCCATGACAGGTTGGTTAATATTTTAAAATAATCAAAACAAAATTATCCCAAAACAAGTTGTTGTGGCAAGAAAAACACCAATTTTGCAGCGCATTTTGGGAATACTCTAAAGTGCACTTTGTTACGAAAATGATAAAAAGCGAGTATTTATTTAAATATTAAAGTACGATGCGCTAGCTCCAGATGTAAAATATTTGTATTATTTTTTTTTGCATTTTCCTTAGATACCCTTGAAGCATGTTTTCCGCGGTATAGCGAATCAAAAATCAGAAAAAAAAAATTTTCGGCCCACCCTATTAATTATGTCTGATAATTTATGAAGTGAAATTATTAGACTTTCTCAAAATGTAAGAAACCATGTTAGACGAGCTGAGATAAATCGTCGTCGAAATGAAATGTCGTCGAGATGAGACTAAGCGAGCTTAGGGTGTCCCATTCCCGCAAAATTTTCGAATTTCCACTCCAACTTTTAAATTGAGGTTTAGACTAAGATAAAAATAATATTTACCATGTATTTTGAAAAAATATAAAAATTTAAGGGTCGCCCCACTTAAAAAAAGTTAAAAAAACCCTTTTTTACCGTCTTTTTTGAGTATTTTTGTTTAAATTGTTAACAAATATATTCCGTAACGACTTCAACTTTTCACACAATATAATTTACTATCTTATTTATACTGTATAAAAAATTCGACTTAAAAAAAAAAATTTAAGGGTCCCCCCGAATTAAATAGTAAAGTCGTTTTGTAATTTGGCAACATCAGAAAGTAATTTTTTACTGTAAAGGCTTAAATTTAGGACGATCTAAAAATCGTATTGAAATAAAAAAATTTGATTGTCTTTATTTGAACCAATAATTATTCTAAAACAATGGTTGCGTCTAAACTGGACGTTCAGCATAAGAAAAATTTCTTTTCGTGTTTTTTCTTCAGCATGGTAAATAATTCCATGTTGTTTGTTTTAAATTATTTTAACAAGTAAAATTTAATGTTTAATTAACATTATTTTCATTATTTTAATATTATTAAATAAAAAGATTTCGACATACCAATAGTAATCAGTAGTATAAATTTTTTTAATTTAAAAATTATTGTTTTAAATTTTTTATTTACTTTAAGCTTTTTGTTTTTACAATAAATTTAATATACGAATTAAGGTTAGGAAATATTTTCTAAAATAGAGTTCCAATGAAATTAGACTAGTTTTTGTAATTGCTAGGTTTATGTAATTGCTTTTTTTAATTTCAGTAAAGTAATTTGCGCCAGATTTTGTTAAACGGTATCCCAATTAGTAAGTAACTCAGTCACGAGCTTCTGCTGCTGCTAGTACTGTTTTCTTTCTGTGGTAACCACAAAAATGGATCTACGTTCTCGTAAACTACCGAACCCTAGTATAAAAGAGAAAAATCGTTCAGTAGAAAAACCGAGATCCACACGAAATTATCATCAAGATTATTTTATTGGATTTGGACTAAAGAAAAGTTTAAATGTCGGTGTAAAACTTCCCCTTAAAATTGCTTTGCTCCGAAGATACCTTTACTTTAGAGAAATCAACAAGGGAAGTAGTGAAATAACAGTGTCGGCAAAAAATATTTTTAAAGTAATTTTGATTGAATTGCAAGAACTTTGGAAAAGAGCTCACTTACCAGTTAAGCCAGATAACAAGTGCATCGAGTATTTCATTGCAGTTTTTAATGAATGGCAAAGTGTGCTGAAAAAAGGAAATAAGTGCCCCGAGAAGAAACGAACCCAGTTTTTGAAATCAATGAATCAACTCTGTGACATATCAGCCGCTGACACATTATATATTGCGTCTCTCTCGACATGCAACCTGGAAGGAGGACTGGGAGTTTTTACTGAACCAACGGAAATATCCACAGGTAATTTCATGCATTATTTCAACCATGTTACTGTACTGTGTTTAGTTAAGGTTATTGGTTATTTTTCATTTTACGTTAGTATTGTATTGTTTATCTCCAATTAGGTTGGTTCGATGATTGGTTGCGACGCAACTCATGCGCAGCGAGATAAGAACAAGTCGGATCGCAATAAACGTCTTGAAAACAGAGTCAATGATCACAGCAAAGCTAAGAGAAGAAAAACAACTCTAAGTAACGAAGAAATAGAAGAAATCATTGAGCAAAGTGAGAATGACTCAAACAGCTCAGAAGTTGAAGTTTACACTCCTTTCCACCAAAAACGGAAAACCAGATTGTCAACCGTTGCTATTCACATCGATCCTAAAACGCTAACAAAATCATTCACTGATGTCTCTGACCGATTAGGCCTGAGCGTTAGAGATCAAATGGCTGTTAAAGCAAAAGTCGTCAAAGTTTGCGGTGCTTCGTTACGTCATTTTCCAATCTCGCGATCATCAGTTCACCGTAACCGTATGGTAGAACAAGAAAAACATGGGGCCCAAATAAAGTAGAAATATCAGGAGAAGCGCCCTCTTCATCCATCAGGTCACTGGGATTCAAAACTTGTCATCGAACGATGCAAACTAAAAAATATTTGAAATCCCTGTAATTACTAACTCTACTGGTCATGTCCAGAAAGATGCCTTCATTAAGTGTTTTTCTTCATGGAACCTGCTAGATAATTTGATTGCCCTAGTTTTTGACACCACTTCTAGTAACACTGGATGGAAAAATGGATGTGCAGCACTGGTTGAGAAAGAAGTTGGTCATGCACTGTTGTGGACAGCTTGTCGCCATCATGTTTACGAACTGCATGTTCCTCACGTCAGGGACGCAGTTAATGGAAGTCATAACGGACCTATCGAGCCAATTTTGAAAATGCTTCAAGACATTTGGGATTCTATTTCTCCCGGACCTACAGATATAACAAAATTTGATTGGCCGGAAGAGAACCATCCTATTCATCGCCAGGCAACAATTGTTCTGAACTGGGCTAGTAGGTGCCTTGAGGAGAATATTTTTCCGAGGGCCGATTATCAAGAATTGATTGAACCGACAGTTCATTATCTTGGAGGTGACTTGCCAAAAGGTAAAATGTTTAACTTCAAAAAACCGGGTGCGCATCATCATGCAAGATTTATGCACAATGAGCTGTACATCTTGAAACTCGTAATGCTGGATCAACGGATTACATCGCTCGACCTGGATCAACGTCATAAATTGAAAAGAATGGCTAATTTTATTGCTCTGTTTCACGCAAAGGCTTTTTTACAAAGTCGCATCTCAGTTATTGCACCAAAAGTTGATCGTCAATACATCGCCGATATGCAGTGGTACCGTGATACAGACAAAATCACTTCTGATGCAGCTATTCAGTCTTGCAACAGGCACCTTTGGTATTTAACTGAAGAGTTAGTTATCTTCGCGATGTTTGATGATGAAATTTCGCCTATTGAAAGATCTGATATGGCATTGAAGTTGTATGACACCCAAAGAAGTGAAGAAATAAAGCCTGGAAAACCGTCTTTTCCGAAAGTCAACATACCTTCTTTTGCCTCTTTAATTGGTCCTCGTTCCTGGCTGCTATTTAATCTAATCAAGATGAATGCAAACCAGGTAGATTGGATGCAACAACCTGCCGAGCACTGGGTTAAGATGAAAGACTACAACTATGTAAAAAGTGTTGTTAAGTATTGTCAAGTTAAAAATGACTGCGCCGAGAGAGGTGTAAAACTTATACAAGACTTTAAAAATAAAGTAAAAGACCCCGCGCAGCTTCAACTGCTACTTCAAATAGTGGAGGGTCATCGCAAACGAGCTTCTCTTTAAGGACGAAAAGACAGTTTAATGAATATTTGATTTATCTTTAAACAATGCTAATTGTTATTTTTATTTTGTGTAATAGCTTACTGTCTTTGTAATAAATGTCTTTTCTTACAGATTTTGACTAATTTCAACAATGCTCTAGAAAAGCATCAACAACAGGTAAATTGGTTTGTAGTGTTAATCTTTAATGTTTTTACTTCTTTTATTATGTCTTAATTTTTTTTTTTTTTTTTGAATTAAGACACCTAACAATGCTTTTTCAGGTTATTGCCGATTAAACAGAGGGCCCATATCTCATAAGCACTTAACACTAGAAGCCCCAAAGTGGATTAATTGATCCAAACACGACTTTGATACTTTGCTAAAGCTCAAATTTTAATGATGATAAAATGATATTTTATGATTTTTATTATTTAGATATTATTTACTGAAAACGGAAAAACTACATAAAAAACACATTCTGAGATGCGGCTATAAATATTTATACCTAATAATCTTAAGCTGAATCAATTGATCTACCTTATAAAAAACGTGCATATACATAACAATTTTAGTCAAATATTTAAGGTTATTTGCAATGTTTGCATATATTTGACAAGCACTTTCCACAAACAGGTTTCTTACAATTTGCACATACTGTTGATGTCAGATTACGTTTGCAGTTTGTTTTTATATGACATCTTAAACGAGTTGATAGATGTGTATTATTGTTGGTAGCTATTGTGGTATTACGGTTGGCAGCAACTAGGGATTTTCGGTGAATATTATTTGCTTCTCTTAACTGTTCAGATAAAGTGTAAAGAAACTTTCGTCTCTTGGATCATTTTTAAAACTTTTTTTAAAATGATCCAAGCGTTTACACCGGTCAAGTCCAAAGTATTGAAGAAAACATCTGCGGCCAGCGTCGGCATCCAGGTTTTGTTGACATTTGTTGAAACATTGAATCTAATATATCAACTCCACATTTATTTGCATTGTAATAAAGTATTCCCTCTGGTTTCTTCTTCCCATCACTTTCCTTAGTCGCCCCTCTATGAAGTGTTGATAAAAAAATTACAGTTTTCTTCTTTGACTGGTAGACAATCAAGTTCAATGGTCCATTTATGTAGAAAGTTAAATCTTAAAGCGAAAGTGGATCAAATGCTGCAATTTCTTTTCTACTATGTTTAACTGTTCCAACAATTGACGTTTTCTTTTGCAAAAGTTTTGTTGCAAGATCAACACTTGTAAAAAAGTTATCTGTAGTAACATTATACCCGCGGCCTAAATAAGGTTCCTTTAGTGACATGACCACATGAGTACCCAAATTTTCTACACGGCTTTTATCTTTAACTAGATACGTTTTGATATTGAGACAATATTTAGTTTTTAGATCAGCTAAAATCCAGAATTTGATTCCAAACTTGTTCGGTTTATTTGGCATATACTGTGTAAAGCGACACCGAGCTTTAGTTAGGAACAACTGCTTATCAATTGTTAAAGATTTCTTAGATATATATAGCATTTTTTACTCTTTTCCACAAATCTTGTCAGCACCCATGACGTAAGCGCAAATTTATCAGCTCTCTACGTTCTGAACGTTTATCAAATCTAATATTTTTCATGATGTCTTCAAATCGAGAACGCGGCATAGTTTCTATAAAAGCTTTGTTGACATATTTTTCAGACAATAGGAATTTACCTGGAAAGTTTCTTATGTTCATGCATTCGCGAAGATATATTAGGCCTATGAAAGTATCAAGTTCAATGTCGCTTATATTCCATCTTTCATTTGATAAATTGGCAGATAAAACAGTACATTTTTTGATAAGGCGTGAAAACCCTTCATTCATAATTCATAATTAGTCTAAATGCATCAATAGGTGTCAAAATATTACGACAAAAAGAAGTTGTTCCGCTTTTGGCAGTAAACACATTCTGAGTTTGAAGTCTTCCAGTTACCTCAACTTTTGACACAATAGTTTATTTTACATAAATTTCTATGAGTTTTAACAGTTGAATCATTACTCCCACCGCATGAATTACTACGTCATCATTGCTACTACTTTTTGAATTGTAAATAAAAGTATTACTTTCGTCGTCATCAGAAAGGTTATCTTCAACAACATCTGCCTCGTCATTTATTTTTGTTGAATCTGATTCATCATCACTAGGGTGAATAAAAATGACCAATTGCTTTTACTTAGTAACTGGTCAGCTTTACCTGAATAAAAACTTTAGCAGTTTTACTGAAATTTTTATTCACCTGAAGCTAAGCAATTTACTCAGTAATTGTTCAGCTTTACGTGAATGAAAACTTGAGAAAAACTGATATTTTATTTACGTAAAGCTGACCAATTACTAAGTAAAAGCAGTTGCTCATTTTTATTCACCCGACCTACTGTCAATTTCCGAGAGTTTTTGTAATATGAACAAACACTGCTGCGCCGACACACGTTTCGGACGTTGATATGTAACTGATTGGTCAATTGAATGAGGATGTGCTGAGGTTTTTGATGATGATTAATATGTGCAGAGGTTTTTGATGATGAAGCACCATCAGAGTTTGCTGAACTTAAGCGTTTGGATATAGTGGTTTATCCTCCTCCGGCTAATTGCCATATAGAGGCCACATACCCGGGTCAGCGAAGACAAGTTCAGCTCACTATTGAGTATCATCACCCGCTTCGCTGACCAAGAGTAAGTGAATTTAGGAAAAACGAAGAAAGTTAGAGCGAAAGTCAGAAGAAGTCCAGTTAGAAAGATAGCATAGAGAAAGCGGACAGCTGTTGCATGAGATGTTAGAATGTGCAATATAAACTACACACAAAATTGGCTTTAGCAATTTAATGTGTATTTAAGTTGCTTAAATTGAAAAATTTTTAAGAATGAGTGAGAGTGAGGTTAATCTGCCAATTGGTTATAATTGATAATGCAAATTTAGTTAAATTTTTTTTGTAAATATTTACTTTTCTTTATATATTTTGTTTTATTATTATGTATAAATAAATTGAATTCCTGTGGTGTATTTTTTCTTTTTTTAATTCGATTACTTTTTTTAGATTAATCAGATTACGTGTTTGTTCAATATAGACAATTGAAAACTAATAAAAATTGTTATGTTATGTTAATTTGTTAATAAATGTGTAAATTAAAATACCTTCAAATTTATAAAGCTAATCGGCATTTGAAACTTCAATTTAAAACCGTCATTATTCGTATTTTATCTGTGTGAACGAAAGTTTATGCTTATATCTGACGTAAACTTCAAATTATGTAAATTTAAAAATTATATCAAATGTTACATATTTACTTTTACTTGAAAATTTTTATTGCAGCAATATTTGTTTAATTTTGATTTATATACATTTTTATAAAGCATTTGTATGTCGTTTTATAAAGTTTAATAAGTCTTTTGTTTATTAAACAGTGTTAAAAGATGGTATCGATGGTCAAGAGCACAACGGGAATACGTCCACAAACTATTGTTTTAAGAAATCTGAATTTGAAAGTTTGATAATCTATAAAAATTCAAGATATTTTTAAATTGTCACGATTTTTAACTCAGTGCATTCTTCAATTAATTATGTCTTGATTTGAACTATTTTATTTTCATTTCAATTCTTTTATTTCAATGAAATGCGCACAATAACTCAAAACCATAAAATGTTGGACGTATTACTTTTGTGCTCTTGACCATCGATATTATAGCATGCCAAAGTGGCTGAAATGGATGTTAAATCCGTGGGTTTAAATCCTTTCGTTTTCAAACATAATTTTTTTTTAAAACTTTTCCTATTTTTAAGAATACAAAGTAAAACATTTTTAAAGGTCTATATATGTTATGTTCGTAACACATATAAAGATATAAAATACTACAACAAACGAAAGAGCTCTCTCTTTCGTTTGTTATAGTATTTAATATCTTTATATGTGTTATGCACATAACATTAGAATTTATCAAAAAAAATTATTAAATTTATTAAATTTAATTCTTTAGAGAATTTTATTTTTCACTTTTTTAGTTTTTTCTGGTCTAAATCAATTTTATCTTGTGTAATTATTATTTTTTGTTTCTATTCATGAAATATTAATTTATGCTTCCTTTCAAATATTCAAATAGCTTCTTAGTTATATTTATTATTATTATTTTTTTACAATAAATCATAATGATCTTTTAAGATGGTTTTTTATTAATAAATGCAAAAATAATTATTCACACAACAGCATCATTATTATTCACAGAACATTTAATGCTTGGACATTAATCTGAACTATTTTTTTATAAATATATAAAAACTTTGTTTTCTATTATTTACTTAATTAAGAGTAGTAAATCAGTTGAACAACAGTAAAAGAAAGTATTTTAGAAAGAACAAATTTAGTTAAATCTAGTTAAAAAATTTAATTTTTTTAAAATTTTTTAACTAAATTTTATTTTTCTGATGCATTTGTTGATGAAATAAATGGTAAGGTGATATCCAACGGAGTTGAAACATCAATGTCCAAAATGGAATCCAATAAAGAAAATGTAAATCATAATGTCACTTTTTTATCAAGTAAACCTAATATTTTAATAAAAAGAATGAAGTTGAATGTTCACAGTATTGAAAATTGGGACCCAAATTTATCTAGTGAATCTGTGGAATTAATAAATATCAAGGTAAAAATCTACTATATCGGTTTTTAATCAATTATACTTAGAGATTTTAATAATTTTCTTTTACTTTAACAGGAACAACTTCAAAAAACTAATTAGTGTCTTTCCTACAATGGATCATAGAGAAGCTGACAAAGTCATCAATGGTTTATTGTTGTTAGGCCTTAAGGTGATTTAAAATATTTGAAAGAGCAAGACCTAATAACATTGCTTCCTCCAATTAAGTCTAGACGTTTTTTGTCTGTTTGTCGACATTGTTCCATCTTCAACAAACCTATAGAATTCTGCCATGGAATACAAATGATGTTAAAAAATGTATGTCTGATATTTATTTGCTACAGCGTCGAACAATAAATGCAGTCATTCCTTTTGCATTCAAAATGAATGACTGCATTTCTTCTGAAAGTATTGATTCAATGGCCATTTTTAGTTCAAATAGAATATCTTCTGGACCATTTTGCCACTCTGATGAATTTTCCATAAATGGAAAGGTTATATAGTACAATCAGCACCAAGTCAAGACTTATTTACTAATTTCTTTCAAATCAATGTAGTAAAGATTTAGTAATCCAATATTTGTTGTCAAAGACAATTTTTTACTAAGACTAACATTGAGATTTATAACTAGAAATAACAATATAAAAAGAATAACAATAAGAGGATGTTTACTTTATTAATTGGTTCACAGGAACTTGGTTTGATTCAGAAGATTTTTATGTTTTGTTGGAAAAGAAAGTGGAAAGAAAGCTATACCTTTACTGATGCTTTGCAAGCTGTTGGGGCATTGTTTGCTGTTCATTATGTAATGAACATGCAATATCATCCGTATGTTTTTGCTACATTAGAGTTTAATCAAAGGTAAGATTATTTCAAAATAATATTATTGACTTATTAGTATAAGTTTGATTCAATATTTTGACTCAAATAATTAGAATTAGAGGAAAATGCTTGGCATAGAATCAAATTAAAGTACTTTTTGTATCATAGATACATGGTCGACTACAATCCTGAAAAAGTGAAATGAAATGCCAAAGGAAAGAAAAAAAGAACACTTATTTGCCCTCGCATTGTCACGTCAAATTCGAGAATTAAATAGTTTCGGTTTGACCCCCATTTGACTAAAAAATTTTTTAAATTAGTACTTTTGTATTACTTTTTTTAGTTGTTTAAAAAAAAATTCTTTTGTAATGTTTGTTGTTGTTGTGGCTGGTTGTTGTTGTTGTTGTTGTGGCTGCTTGTTGTTGTTGTTGTTGTTGTTGTTGTTGTTGTTGTTGTTGTTGTTGTTGTTGTTGTACTTTTATTTTGAGATATTTAGATATTTGATATTATTTAGCAAAAACTAGATAATGAAAACTATGTGTTTACAGAAAATCAATTCTTGTCCAAGTAAAATATGTTGCATAAATATTTATACGTATTTATGCATAAATAAATATATATATATATATATATATATATAAATATACATATTTATGCATATATATATATGTGCATACACACACACACACACACACACACACACACACACACACACACACACACACACACACACACACATATATATATATATATTGATGTATTATCAACTCCAGGGATATTAAATAAATTATTTTTAATTATTTTGTGTTTAGCAAAAATAATAGTAATAAAGAGAGTAATTTTGTGACAATTTTTAGCTTAAGCAAAAAAAGCTTAATTTTTAAACATCCTTAGAATGATGAAATTATTTCATAAATTTAGTTTATTTTAGCGATGGTTAAAGACCAGATGGGTAAAAGTTATTAATTTTCTATTATGAATTATTAATTTTTTATTATATTATAATATATAACAATGGTATATAAAATTTGTAACATAACTTAGTATAAAAAATTTTAAATTTGATTTTTTAAATGGTTTTATAATAAATCAAAATAAATTTTTATTAAAGATAAAAAAAGAACATTTAGATTGTCAAAATGTTTATTAGAATGAATAATTGTTATGAGTTAAAATAGAGTTTTAGACTTTTTCTTAATTTATCTGCTGCTCAAAATATTATTCTATTATTTGGTAGGTAACTTTAGTAATTGATTATTAGAATTTGATTTTAAAGAAGTTCTAAAGATCTTTATTTACTTGATAATGTAAAAAAAAGTAATTTTCTAATTTTAATTAAATCTAATTTAGTACCGTCACCAACAATGGCAAAAAATTGGCCTTCGGTTAATCAGTCATATAGAGTAACAACTTGAAGATAACCAATCGTTGCACACAATGAGTTTTTTTTTATATTATTACTTTATTAAATATTAAAATGTTTCCTTACTCAAAAACTTATGTATTTTTATTTTTAGTTGATTCGAAATGAATAAGAAAGGAAATACTTTATTTTTTTGTATTTGGGTTGATTTATTTATATTTTACGAAACCATTATATATATTAGATAAAAATAAATTTTTATGTATATCTATAATGTAAATGTATATAGGATTATGTAATATAATTATATTATTATGTGCTTTATTAAAATTTTAATTTTTTTTTTTTTGAAGTTGTTTATTCACAAATTGTTTATTTATTGATGTATTTGTTGTTAAATTGAAATGTAAATCACGGAAAATTTAATATTTTTATGTAAATCAAAGATAATTTGTTTTAGATAATATTTTCGATAGCATACAATCTATTTTATATTTAAAATGTTCACTTTTTAAATTTTCATATGAGCAACATTCCTTTCATTTACGAAAGCTATACGGCAGCTGAGTTGCCATAACCTTTCTGTTTTTTAACGGGGAAAACAACATTTTTTCCGTAAAATAACGGGAAGCTTATTATTTTTATTATTGTTGCTTTTTATGTTAGTTGCTATTTTTATTATTGTTGCTTTTTATGTTAGTTGCTATTATCAAGTTATTATATTTTTGTCTCAATATTTAAAAATATGTTTTTGTTTTCTTTTTTATTTTCTATTGTCATTCTGATTGTCAAACGTTGTGTTATCTCATTCGTTCGTTATCTCTTAAGTCAGTTAATTCACTTTTTCTCCTTTTTGTTATATTTGTCTTGCTTTATTAAATATTATTGTTCTTATTTTCGTTTTGCTATATTTTCTTTTGGTCGCTATCTATATTACTAGTTTTTGCTTTATTTCTTTATTTTATTAAGGTCGAATGACTAGATTTTAACTGCGCGAGTGGCGCCGATCCTAATTTTGTAAAATAATAAATAAGTTTGTAATTTTTTCAATTTTATGGTTTAATCAATGAATTAAAAAAAATGTTCAAATGTATTTGTTTTGCTGTAATAACTTAAATCATAACTACTTCCTTTACGGAAGTAATTATAAATTAAAAAAACTACTTCATATTGAACTTTAACAAAAAGTAGTATAATCTATTAACTAAACAATCACTTATAGAGACATACATCATGTTTATCACAAGTTATAAAAAATCTTATTACAAATCTAAGCAAAAAACGTTGGTATGCATGAGCTGCGCAAATATTTTAAAGTTACGACAAGGTTAAGGTAGCTTCTACTAAACGTAACTTTTCTTGCTTAAATCAGGCTGAGCATTTTCTGAAGATGTTTTGTGAATACCATAATTTGAGAGTTGAACTTACAAAAAATAAATCCTAAATTTTGTATTAAGCTGCTGCGCAAGTTTTGTGAATACAAAATAAGTAAACTTAAAACTTACGCCAAACTTGCACTAAACTTACGCTTAAAAATGTTTTGTGAAAATACCCGAGTATTTAAAGAATAGCGTATCGTTAACAACAATACCGTTAACTAAAGAATACCGTTAAACAGCAATATTTAAAAACTCAAATTTCAAATATAAAACACTTTTCGTATAAATATTATTAGGAGTATCCCGGATAATATTTTTTCATTAACCGACCGGATATTGAATACCCGGATATTTAAAAAATATCTGGCCGGATATCCGGATAACGTAATTAAAATCCTAAAGTATATATTTTATAATGACAAAATATTATCGTGATAAACCTTCAAAATGGCGAACTTTGTTTGAAAACATTTCAAAATTAATGATAGCTGTGGTTTAAGAGCAGTATGCATTCCATTTGGAAATCAGATAAGCAGGGGATGTAATAAATCTTGTCAGAGGTCCTTTTGCACAACTCCGCAGCATAATCACGCAAAAAAATATTTATTGTAATTTGTATGAATTGGAAAAAAAAATTAATACTGAATCTTTTTGAGCTGCACAAAGAAGTTCAAAATGTATTAAAACCTGATTAAGTCTCCTTTTTAAAAGCTGCTCATGGAGAGGATGTTTTCTTTAATCACTGGATTATAGAAAAAATAATGACTAAAGTTTTAAATTATTGGAAATATGAAGAGAAGTTTCCACTGCTAAAAGAGCTAGCACTTAATTTTCTAGCACCACCTGCATCCTCTGTATTTTCGGAAGATTGTTTTCATTATTTATGAGGACAAGCAATCAAGGCCTAAAATGCTAGTTTCTCTACGTTGAGGTAAAAGAAATATAAATGAGAATCTTCTGTTCATTATTCACATTAAAAATGGCCACTCTACGTTGAGGTAAAAGAAATATAAATGAGTGATAAACTGATGTATTTATTGCGAATATATATTTTTTTCGTAGTATTTTAATAATATTAGGGGAGTGACCTAAAACAGGCCCCTTTTTAAAAAAAGATTACAAAAAAATTTAGATAGAGATTACAACCAAAAATTACATAAAAATTTTCAGGAAATTTAATCTATGTTCTGCAATTTAACATCAGAAAATTAAAGGTGTAACTATGCCTTATGTTAAGAAACAACCGTTGAACAAAGAAATGCTAGGAGCCCCTTTTTCGTGGAAGTAGCCTAAAATAGCCCCCTTTATTATTAATCAAAAATTGACTATAACTGATTTGTTGATGATACAGAATCTTCTGTTCATTATTCACATTAAAAATGGACACTTACTTTTATATATATTCTTAGGTTGATAAAATTTTAAAAGTAGTACTTTTATATATATTATTTTTTCCAAAAATTAACAATAAGAAAAATTAACAATAAAAAAAAAGTAATAATAAGAAAAATTAACAATAAGAAAAATTAACAATAAAAAAAAAGTAACAATAAGAAAAATTAACAATAAAAAAAAAGTAACAATAAGAAAAATTAACAATAAGAAAAATTAACAATAAAAAAAAAGTAACAATAAGAAAAATTAACAATAAGAAAAATTAACAATAAAAAAAAAGTAACAATAAAAAAAAATAACAAAAAGAAAAATTAACAATAAGAAAAATTAACAATAAGAAAAATTAACAATAAGAAAAATGAACAATAAAAAAAATTAACAATAAGAAAAATTAACAATAAAAAAAAAGTAACAATAAGAAAAATTAACAATAAGAAAAATTAACAATAAGAAAAATTAACAATAAGAAAAAAGTAACAATAAGAAAAATTAACAATAAAAAAAAAGTAACAATAAGAAAAATTAACAATAAGAAAAATTAACAATAAAAAAAAAGTAACAATAAGAAAAATTAACAATAAGAAAAATTAACAATAAAAAAAAAGTAACAATAAGAAAAATTAACAATAAGAAAAATTAACAATAAGAAAAATTAACAATAAGAAAAATTAACAATAAGAAAAATGAACAATAAAAAAAATTAACAATAAGAAAAATTAACAATAAAAAAAAAGTAACAATAAGAAAAATTAACAATAAGAAAAATTAACAATAAGAAAAATTAACAATAAGAAAAATTAACAATAAGAAAAATTAACAATAAGAAAAATGAACAATAAAAAAAATTAACAATAAGAAAAATTAACAATAAAAAAAATTAACAATAAGAAAAATTAACAATAAGAAAAATTAACAATAAGAAAAATTAACAATAAAAAAAATTAACAATAAGAAAAATTAACAATAAGAAAAATTAACAATAAAAAAAATTAACAATAAAAAAAATTAACAATAAGAAAAATTAACAATAAGAAAAATTAACAATAAAAAAAATTAACAATAAGAAAAATTAACAATAAGAAAAATTAACAATAAGAAAAATTAACAATAAGAAAAAATAACAATAAGAAAAATTAACAATAAGAAAAACTATTTTTTGGATGGTTTACTCAAATGTTTATGGTCAGCTGAACAATATTCTAAAGTCAAATTTGTAATAATTAATGTCCAAGCAAGAGATTTGATAGGGGCTTATCTCACCTTTGGGGCCCGTTGTGGACCACTTTCCCTTAATAATAACAATACTAAAAAGAAACCATTACCATTAGGTTATTTAAAAATATAACATTTCTAGGTTTCTTTCAAATTTCAAATGATGTTAACATGAAATATCCTGTATATAAAAAACCAGATAAGGTTATGTAGTAATGGCCAAATAACGGATACCGAATAATAATACTATCCGACCCGGATATCCGGTCTGATAGTTTATCCGGGACACCCCTGAATATTATATATAACCTAATAATTTCAATATCACATTAAGGAATCACACAATACAGATCAAAATAAAGATCAAGCTTAAAAGAACTCGAATATACTATCAAATAAGAAAATAACTTTTTCAAATTTATTTTTAAATAAAAGAAAATTCCAACTTTGAAAAAACTCAAATTTTTTTAAAACTATTAGGTTCCAAAGAAAAGCTCCGTGATATGACATAAGAGATCTTCCAAAACTTGTATGCAAATAATGTTTATGAACAAGGTTGTAATTTCAGATTTGTTTTGGTCATATTTGTTTTTTGATTTCATTGCATATAAATTTGGAAAGGATTTAGGCATAAAGTTTACTTTACATTTTACATAAAGCAAAAAACATTAAAAATATTTAGTTGATATATATTAGGAACATTCATTTCCAATAAAAGAGGTCTTGTACGAGTTTAACGGTCTTCAAAGTTTATTAATTGTGGATGATGCTTCTGTTGCCGATATAGAGGATCGAATTTTATTTTTTTTAATACTACCTCATGCAATATTTGCATAGTTTACATTGCATTGAATAAGCGAGTAAAAAAAGTTGAATTAATGCATGTCTATTTATAAAATTTCTTACTTTAAACAATACTTCAATATTTTTTAAAACTTTGTGGCATAAAGTATTGGTACGATTTTTCCTTTTAAGATTTTCACGAATAAAAACACCAAGAAAATGTAGAGGAGAACGGGGTGAGATGGGACTTGGCAATATTTCAGTGAGAAATTTAATAAAGCAAAAGTTTTTTATATATGTTATAAGTTTGCAATAGCTTCTTCATATTATTGTGCTTTTTAAGTTTCAGAAGTATTTTTTTTTCGGATTATTTGCGAATATGTAAAAATCTAACAATTTTCCTGGATTTTGAAGACATCATTAATATTAAATATTTATGTGTTGTTTGCATATATTTTTACGTTTATGGTTTTTAATTATTCATTATTGTTTTATTTAACTACTGAAGAAATATGATTAGCATATGGCTACGAGAACTATATAAAATAAAGGTTTTCTCACATCTACTAGTGATGGGGTGACTTGGGACAGGAAAATTGGGGTGAAATGTTACACTGTTCAATTTTATCATTTTTTTAATTTACTGTGCTTTAACTTTTATAATCGATTTTTCTGTAAAAAAGCAAGTGAACATAAAATTATGTTTATGTTTATGATAAGGTTTCAATGTTAACTTTATAGTAAAGTGTTTTTATCAAAATAATAATAATTATATTGGATTTTATTGTTACTTTGTCCTGAAGACATCTTTCACTGTAAGTTCAGTTTAAATAAAGTTCTTCACTATTAGCCTTATTAAATTTAATCACATTATAACTTTTATAGGTTGTGATACTATTTTATTTTCATTAAAATAAATTTAAAATTTATAGCCTAATCTGGGTTTTGGTTAATGCAATTAAAAAGAGCATAGCTTTTTTTAATAATGGAGTGAAAGAAAGTACAAACGAGCGACAAGTCGGTTAAAGCTTGATGCTCACACAATAAAAGCTGCTGTGATGGGTGTCGAATCTGGCAGTTTATCACTACGAGTAGCTGCACAAGAGTATACAATTTCAAAATCAAATTTACAGCGGAAAATAAAGGTTGATAAAGAAACTTCTTACAGTAACTTACACTTTGATGAACAACATAAATATATTTTTAATAAGACACAATAAGATGAACTTTCAATATATCTTCGTCAAGCATCTAATATGCATTATGGGCTTGATGCTAGAGAAACAAAGTAACTTGCATTTCAATATGCAATTAAAAATGACATTAAAATACCATGAAACTGGAAAAAGAATGAAACAGCTAGAACTGAATGGTTTTATTTATTCTTAATCGTACAAAATTATCTATTCGTACGCCAGGAGCTACCAGCCTCTGTTGAACAACTAGTTTCTATCGCACAAATGTAGATATTTTCTTCAAAAACCTTGACAGTGTGCAGAAGCGCTATAACTTTTCTGCTGATTGCATTTACAATATTGATGAAACAGGTCTGACAACTGTTCATAAGCCAGTGAAAGTGATTGCTGGTAAAGGAGTAAAGCAAGTAGGACAGGTAACTTCTGTTGAAAGGGGAACCCTAGTTACAATGGTGGGATGTATTAATGCCCTTGGAAATTTTATTCCACAATTTTTGATATTTCCTCGTGTCCACTTTCGTTGCCATATGCTCAAAGGTGCACCAACAGGTACAAAAGGTGATGCTAATCCTAGTGGATGGATAAATACAGAAATTTTTTTGAAATGGTTTGATCATTTTGTGGAGTATAGACATCCTAGCAAGGATTATCCATTACTTTTAATAATGGACTACCACAAAACTCATATATCGATTGAACTGATGGATAAAGCTAAGGAAAGCAATGTTGTGCTCTTGACATTGCCACCCCATTGCAGCCATAAACTCCAACCACTTGACAGATCAGTATTTAGGCCATTAAAGAAATTTTACAATTCAGCATGTGATTCATGGTTAAAGACACATCCAAATACTCCTATGACGATATATGACATTTCTGAAAATTTAGGAATAGCTTATACGAGAGCCTTTACTTCCCAAAACATTCAAAATGGTTTTAAAGCAGCTGGCATTTTCCTGTACGATCCATATGTTTTCAGTGATGTCGACTTTTTATGTTCTTATGTATCTGATCGACCAATTCCTGCAAATGACAATTCCGACAAACAAACAATCCCCACATCACTGTGTATTGTATCTGAAGTTATTAATGAAAAGAAACAGCAAATCAGCCCTTCTGCCTACCATTGGACAGCAAAAGATATAAGGCTATTTCCAAAAGCGGGTGAAAGGGTGGCAGAGAGAAAAAGTGCAAAAAGAAAATGTTATAGGTCTCTGGTATTGACTGACACACCAACAAGAAATAAACTAGTTGAAAGTTTATTAGAATGTAAAAGAAAAAAAGAAGATAAAGATAAGAAAAAGAAAAAAAGTTACCCCATCAGGCAATTTAAACATCAAGCAACCTGTTGAACAAAGTTACAAATGCATTTAAAATGGTATTTTAATTTTTTTAAACATAAATAAATTTCGTATATTGTTATGTTTTATAAGGAGTAGAATAAACAATAAAATAATGCTTAAAATTATTTGTTTCTATTTTTGTCCCATTTCACCATTACACCCTAAGATGGGGTGACATAAGACAAACAGTGTCACTTAAAAAACCAAGCCCTTGAACTTAATTTGATGGTTAAATAATGGGTTTTGCAATAATTTTAACATGACAATTCATATAAATTATCATATAAATTAGACTATAGTTTTAAACCGATTAGTATGGTTTTTGTGGAAAATTTAAAGCGCAGCAGGCAAGCAAATTTTTTTGTCCCATCTCACCCTGTTCTCCCCTATAACTTTTGATTGCTTTATTATTATTACATAAGACAGCCTAATTTTTGAATCACCAATACATTTGGCTGGGATGCTTCCAACGAAATAAATATTATTAAACGCTGTAAGTAGTAAGGACATTTTTTCACATTTTGTTTGTGTCACAATCACCATTTATTTGTGAAAAGCAGCGCGTGATGTATTCAGATGCTTTTATTTCAACTTCTTATGGTCATGATTTGTTTCAAAACTCTTTTATATCAAAAGAACTATAAGGATAATCTGGAAATAAAAGCATATTTTATTTCAATGTAAACTACTGTTTCAAAATTCACAATAGTGAATTTAAGTTTGTTTCGGAGAGTTAAATATGAAACAATAAGCCATAACATTTTTTTTATTTTGCATTCAATTTTAGAGTTTAAAATTAACATTTTAATTTAATCGTCTTACATAGTTAAACACTAGGAGACTTAGTTTAAAAGTATCCTATTTCGTCACCTTCTTAAGTAGGCAATGCAAGGTTAGCTCAGTGTGATGGTAACATAGTAACAATTCCTGATAGTTGAAATTGATCAATTTTTTAGTCTAACTTTTGTCAAACGTTTTTATTGTTTTCATAAATTTTTTTCTGCTTCAAAGTCTAAAGCTGATCAATCCTGGCCATTAACAAAAATATTCCCATGTCGTCTTAAAAAGTCTCTTATCAGTGGTGTCACTACAGGGGTGCAAAGGTGCAAGCCGCACTGGGTAAAACCAACACAACCTGGCACAGAAGGGTAGCACCAGAATGAATGAAATATTATCATGACAGAACAGTTCATGTTTGAGTTAATTTATTTTTGCATTTGGCCTAACCAATATATTTCAGGTTTTAAATTTTAGATATTTTCTAATAACAAATCTGCTTATTCTTCATTTTTTACTACTTTCTTCATTTCACAAAAAATCTTTCCTTATGATTAAAAGATTATTCCATGTCGTTGGTCCTGCTAGTGAAAGTCTTGAGGAATGACACCAAAAATTTACCGTACTGGGTTACATCAACCACAGTAACGCCACTGCTCCGTAAATATTGAAAATCACTAATCAAAAAACTTGACAGAAATTTTTAGTCCTAAAATGAAAAATCTGTTAACACCAGAAAAGCTATTAAGCAATAAAAAAAAGTCTGCAATTTTTCAATGTGTTTTTATTGTATTAATGAGAAAATGATATTAAAGAAAACTGTTTTAAAAAAATTTTCTAAATAGTAAGCGTAACAAAATAGTATAATGATTTCCACTTATTTTAATGTCTCTAGTTATGGAATCTTATTAAAACTTACTAAATCAAAATGAAAGTTATAAATGGTGGTTACTGATTTACTGATAACTTTTTTTATGCAAGGAAGCGCTGTTTGTGATCACTTTGTCTTTGAACTGCTAATCCTTTACAATAAGTGAAGTTTTTGACTTTTTTAATTTAAAGTTAAAATAGTGAGTAAAAACAAATTGTGTACTAGTAAAGTAGGTGTAAAATTTTCTAAACTTGCATTAGCTAAAAAATCTAAAAATAAAAACACTGCCTTCCCAGAAATTTTATCAATGTATAACTAAAGCCTTTTATCAAGGTATATATAAAGCTTGTTGACACATTCTGAAAACATTCTGAAAACATTCTGAAAACCTTAATCACTGGAAATATAAATAGTTTTTGAACAACAAAAATAAGAAATATTGTGGATAGGGATATAAATATATTTATAAATGATATATAACTGATTAATATACTGATGATATATAGCATGATGTGTACCTGATTTCTCGCTTATTTTAATTTAAAAATGTTATACAATTTTAATTTTTAAAGAGTAAAAACTTTTAATTTTTCAAAACTTATTTTCTTACCTTAAATTTGCATCCAATATTCAAATATTGACACGGAATAATTGTATTATTGCAACTATCAGTAATATGGGAAGACATCTATGAAAAGTTTCAAAGATAAAGTTTTACCCAAGTGAGTTTAATGTTTCAGTAAACACACGACGTTTAAAAGACATATTAAAGACGTGTTAAAGATGTCTAGCGTAAAGTAGACGTTGTTTTGGCGTTTTTAACGTTTCAAATGTTTACTTGGGTAAAAAAGAATACTTTTAATATTAAACAGCTATTTAAATTTTAAATCAAACCTCTTTACGCAAAATTTTCCTACCACATTGATTTACACAACCAAGAGGTAAACGTTCGCATTTTTCGTTATGAATCTAAATGTAAATTTACGAGAAAATTTAATTTTTACTTTAGTTTTATTAAATTTAACATTTCTTTTAGCTCATTCATCAATAAACATTATCATCATCATTTCCATTATCATAATCTTAAGGGCCTACCCGAGGAGACGCGTTGGGGAGTGTCTAACCCCCCAACAAAAATTACATTCAAAAATAAGTAGGTAAATTTGGACACTGGAGTCGGCAAATAATAGCCAACGAGAACCTTTTTTATGTTAACATCTTGGTTAGCAAAATGTTTTTTTTAGGCCTTAAATGGCAAAAAACAAACCTGTCAACCATCCACATTGCGAATGTTGACTGTTTTCTCCGATGCAAGTACAACGTTGATCCGATGTTAGTTTTATTATATTTATATTAATGAAAACCTTAGTAACGACTAACGATTAAAAATAGTTAGGAAAATTACATTGGTCCAACGTTTGTAAAAATATCGGAAAAGTTAGTTGTTTTTCCAATCTAAACCCAACGTTGATATAATCTATAGGGATCAAGGTTGATCAAATGTGTATAAACCCATATTGACCCAATGTATATAGATTAACATTGATCCAATGTCTATAACTCAACGTTTATCCAATGTGTATGGATTAACGTTGGATTATATGCATTTGATCAACGTTGGGTTATATACAGTGGATCGACGTTGTGTTTTCATCGAGAAAAAGCAGATATACAAATATATATTCGTATAATTTTTAAGAATTATTTTTCATCGAAATATTTCAGTTAATTATAGAAATATAATTTGCTATTATATTTTTCCTTTTCTAATATAACAAATTATCAAGCCACAATCAAAACAGACATAAATTTGTGTTGATTCAGATGCAATTATTATAGATCTATATCATTATGTCTTTGAGTGTAAAAGTTAAAGTTGACGGAAAAAAACACATACTGAAACTTTTTAGTCCCTGTGTTACTGGTCACGCGAGTATCTGTGTCGATATAAATCAAGTGGAAGGTCGTGAGTATTTGTTCGGAAGTCGTTTATACAATGGCGTCGTATGCGAAGGTTTCCGCTTCAGTTCATCCCGTCAGCGAACGAATTATCGAATTTAAAACTTATATGGATCCAAGACAATCTGGTGTTTATCGTTATGTTAATGATCGTGCCAAGGAAATTAATGACAAAATTCTAGAGAAGGTTGGACGAAACAAAATGGATAGCCTTACTTATCATCGTGATGGCAGATGGATTGCCGTTTTTAAGTCTGTAAAAGATGCCGAGGCAATGTCGCGTAACGAGATTACAGTTTCGGAATGTAAAATGCCAGTCTTCTTTAGAAAACGCGATGAATATGGTTTCTTAATAACTATTAAATGTGACCCAGTTATAGAAGACGAACAGCTTGTAGAAAAACTCCAACCGTACATCGAAAAGGTTTTATCGATTAAGCACTCAACATACGATTTTGATAACTCTATTAAAGATGGTCGTCGCCTGTTTAGAGTACAGCTCAAAGTTCTAGCGAGGGACATTCCGCACCATGTTGAAATAAATGGTGCTAGAATTTTGTTGAACTTTGCGGGAAAGGAGTTTTTATGTCGAATATGTCAAAATTTTTACGTACCAAAAGAGAATTGTTCGGCTGTTAACCCAGCTAAAATACGACCCACAATCAGTAATGTAATACAGAAGTGTGATCAAAAGCAAGTTGATGACGTCAAAGCGATTAAAACTGCAACTTTCCAATTCACACCACCAACTCCTCTCAGCTCTACCAATACATTCTCAAGAGGAGAGGTAAATAATTTTGTTTATATAAAAAAGAAAGAAAATGTTTTTGATAGTTTAGGGAAAGAAGACCTCGAGTTACCAAGCGAAATAAAAAACAAAATCCTTGTAACACAAAAAGAATACAAATCGGCTTTTGACGCTGCAAGACAGCAGGAACAGTCAAAACATCCTGTTGAAGATTTAGTAATTGAAGAAAATCCTTTCATTGATGTCGTGTCTAAAAAAACCAAAAATAAAGAAAAAAAGATTTTAAAGAAGAAAGAAGAAGGAGAAGTTTCAACAGAGAGCGATATCGAATACGAGTCGGAAGTCGATATAACGATGGCAAGTAACGTTAGTGAACGTAAACGACTACACCCGCAAACACCGGTGAAAGAGAGACAGTATAATAAAGAAAAACGGAGCTTAAAACCGAAATGGATTACTTAAAAAAAGACTGTTTTGTGAGTGTTTCTTTATTTCGGTATGAGTTTTTATTTTATTTTTTTTTTACTAATTATATATTGAGGTTTTGCTCAATAGCTTTCACCTGATCTAAATATGAAAGGTTCCTCTTAAAAATATTTTAAACTAAGTAAGGAAAATCTTAATAAAAAATTTAAAAACTAATAAATAAAAACAAAAACAAAAAAGAAAAATGGAAGTTTTAAAATTTTACACCACAAACATTAATGGATTAAATAACGGAATTAAGATAAAAACAATTGTTAATAATTTCAAACACAACCCATGTGACATTTTTCTTTTGCAGGAAACTCATTTGAATAATAAAAATATTAATTTGTTAAAGAATGTATGGGAAGGTGATGTTTTTTACTCACCGTCCGATACATCATTTACACGCGGCACAGCCATTTTGTTTAAATATAACCACGATAAACCAATTTTAGTAGGAAATGACTCGAAAGGCAATTATAATTATGTAGCTATAAAAATTAATGGTATAAATTATTTAATCATTAATGTTTACGCACCATCCGGGGTTGGAATATCTCAAAAATTAAGAACAAATTTGTTTAACGATTTAATTAATGAGTTTAGCAATAAAGACTTAAATGATTTTAATATTGTAATGGGTGGTGATTTCAACATCACTTTGTCTGAAAAAGATAGATACCCAGTCATGTTCAAAAGTGAATGTCCCTCGTGTAAAACTTTAAAAACCCTTTTAAACCTATTAGAAATTGAAGATACATGGCGTGTCTTCAACCCCAATAAACAAGAGTATACCTATGCTGCCACTAACGGTGTGTCCCGTTCTCGGCTGGATCGCTTATATATGAGTAAAAAATGTAGACAAAATATAAAAACATTTTTTGAGCCCACCATATTTACTGACCATTATAATGCTCAAGTAGCTTTTTTAAGTAAAAGAGTCTTTTCGCTAAAGTCAGAAATATGGATATTAAATAACAAACATTAAGAAAATATCCATTTTAATGCTCATATAGAAGCGTTTTGGAACGAATGGGGACAGCAAAGGTGTGCGTATGAAAATGTCAAGGAATGGTGGGAGGCCGGTAAAGAGAATATAAAAATTATTTCGAAAAAATTTAGCAAAAAACTTAAACAAAAACAAAACAAAAAAGAATATAAATTGATCAAATTATTAAAAAACGCATCAAAAAAAATGCATATAAATCCCAAGATGAAAAAACTCTACGATGATATAAAAAATAAACTTGAAAATATAGAAATAGAAAAAGCCAAAGGCGCGGCAATAAGAGCGAAAATTCAGTGGAGGTTAGAAGGAGAAAAATGTTCGAAATTTTTTTTTGGATTAGAAAAACAAAAACTTGCCAAGCAATATGTCTCTGAAATAAATGGCAGAGATGGGCTGGTTAAAACTGACTCAAAAGAAATTTTAATGGAGTTTGAAAATTTTTACAGAAACTTATATAAATTCAAAGAAAACGACAAACATTCTCAAGAGTTTTTGTTTTTAAATGCTAAAGTTAAAAAAGTTACAAAACAAGAAAACAAAATGTTAAAACAAGAGATTTCCGAAAGAGAGGTAAAACAAGCTCTAAGCCAAATGAAAAATAATAAGTCACCAGGGTCAGACGGTTTAACCATTGAATTTTATAAACATTTTTTCATTTTGTTTAAAAAAGATTTGATTGCAACTTTAAATAATGTTTTGGTTACAGGCGAAATGACAAAATCGCAAAAGGAAGCGTTAATTACGTGTATTTTTAAAAAAGGAAATAAAAACGATATTGCGAATTGGAGACCCATTTCGTTGACAAATGTTGATTATAAAATATTAACAAAAGTTTTGGCCAACAGGCTTAGAGATGTTTTGCATAACATAATACATAGCAATCAAACCGCGTGCATCAAAAATAGAACAATATACTATAACCTAAGTTATACTAGAGACATTATTAGCATAGCTCAAAAAAGCAAGTTAGACGCTTGCATCCTTTCAATAGATCAGGTGAAAGCTTTTGATAGGGTTGATAGAGTTTTTTTGTTTGAAAGTTTAAAAAATTTTGGATTTGGAAAAGTTTTTACATCTTTTATAAAAACAATTTATAATAATATAAATGCTAAAGTTAAAATAAATGGTATGTTATCGCAAAAAATAGATATTTTGAGAGGAGTAAGGCAAGGTTGTCCTTTGTCAATGATACTATACATCATTCAGGCAGAAGTATTTTCATCCTATATTAGACAAAACAAAAATATAAAAGGTATAAGTGTCGAAGGTAGCGAAACAAAAATACAGCAATACGCCGACGGCACAAATTTCTATCTAATCGGAGATGATTCCATTAGAGAGGTAGGAAAAGCCTTAAAATTAAACCAAAAAGCTACTGGTGCTAAAATAAACATTGCCAAATGCCAAGGCATATGGCTAGGCAAAAACATTTTTAAAGATAAAAGCGAACATTTAAATTTCAATTGGGAAGAAAACGTCTTTAAAAGTTTAGGCGTCTTTTTCTCAAATAACGCAAACTTCCAGTACGAAACATACTGGAAGGAGCGTTTTTACAAAATGGAAAACTCTCTTCAAAAATGGCAAAAGTACAACTTGTCGCTTAAGGGCAGAAAAACAATAATAAATTCATTGATTATCCCACAAGCTCTGCATTTGGCCTTTATAGCGCCCTTACCTGGCAAAGCCATTTTAAATAAAATTGAAACAAAAATTAGTAACTTTTATTGGGGAGGCAAAATTTGTAGATTAAGCAAGACAAAAACACAACAAAAGATAAATGAGGGTGGCGCAGGAGTTAACTGCTTAATAAATAAACTTAAAGCAATTCAACTGCAATGGGTCAGCAAACTTTTTAACGAAAACTTATGCGGCCCTTGGAAAGATGCAATGTTTTGCATTTTTAATAATTATAGAAATGCAAACCAAAGTAAACACATTTTCGAAACAATCCCTACTAAAATCAAATTATTACCCCCGTTTTATTCTCAACTCTTAGTTAATTGGCATAAACTAAAACAAAAGCATATTGTACCTGTAACCGATATAGAACAAATTTTAAATCAGCCTCTCTTTTTCAATTTAATGATAAAAACATCTTCGAATAAGTATTTAACTCCAAGCAAAATCCATATTAAAAATGATATAATCCTTGTAGCTGACATTACCAAAACATTTCAACCGGGTTTTTTAAATTACAAAAGTATTGGCTTGAGCGAGAAAGAATTAGAATTTATTACAAAAGCTTTGCCAAGAAGATGGAATAAAAAATCTTATCAGAATGTCAAAACTATGATTTTAAAAAGTCTCCATTGTATGTAGCTAAAAGAAAACCAAAATACGAATATAAAAATCTAACTGTTTTAACTTTATACAAATTATTAAATAAACCAACGAAAAAGTTAAATTATAAATTTTATGAATGGAAAAACACTTTTGAAAGCATGAAAGATATAAAAGAAAAAGATTGGAAACGTTTTTTTATAAAACTTCAGAAAAGAAATACAAACAAGAAGGCGAGTGAAATTCTATTTAAAACTGCACATTTCATATTGCCAACTAATGAGAAAATGCTTGACCTTAAAGTAAGAAAAGACAAACTTTGTCCACAATGCAAACTAAAAGATGAAAATACTGCACACATGATGTATCAATGTGAAAAAGTACAGCCTTTAATATTTTTTGTACTAGACATTTTAGATCAGCTCTACCCTAGCGAATATCCTCATATTAACAATTTTAAGTTTATATTTTTTGGATACGAAAAAAATCAAGCCCAGAGATGTTTTGGGGCTTTGTTGTTGGAGATTTTTATATGTGAAATTTATTTTAACAGAATGAAAAGTCAATATGAAAACAAAGTTTTTACGAAAAAATATTTGTTAGAAATGTTTGAAAAAAAAAGTTAAAAGAATGTTTTTAAATGAATTTTTAATGCTGAAACAACAAAATAAACAAGAAAAACACATAAATGAAATAAGAAACATTTTTATAAATGGAAGATTAAATTTGATTTCAGATATTCGTGACTATTTCGATTAATTCTTATTTTTTCTTTTTTTCTTCGGAAATTAAATTTTTTATTTTTTTGGTGTTAGTTATTTTTATTATATTTACGGGTCCGAAGGACACCTTTGTAATCGTTTTTTTTTTCGTTTTTTTCGTTTTTTTTTTAAAAAACCTTGTAAATTATTTATGAGGACGTCAGTATGGCAATTGGCTGGATGACGGAATAAACTACAATATAAAAAGTTGAAGTTAACTCATCTAAACGAATGAAACACACCAATATAATACTATAATACTATAATATAAACGATACAATATTAGTACAACAAAATTCTCGCCAACCCTTTTTCCGACCACGAGTTCGTGTCAACAACTGTCAATTTTAGTAAAACCAGGACAGGACCAGGATACTGGAAATTAAAGTGCTCCCTTTTGGAAATAGGGGTACATAGGCAAATGAGCTCTTAATTCAAGATTGGCAAATTAAAAAACAGTCCTATACGTCAATTTTAAAATGGTGGGACGACTGCAAACTTTTCGTTAGGGCTGAATTACAACACATATCGATACAGGAAAGTGCGAAAAACAAAAAAAATATCAAAAGGATTGAAAACGAAATCCAACGGAAGCAACAAAACGCTAACCCGAATTTAGATAGCATTAAAGAAAAACGCGATGCTCTTTTCTTGCTCCAGTTTCCAGGAGCGTTTATTCGCACGAAACAAAAACTAATCGAAGAAGGAGAAAAACCTTCAAAATTTTTGTATAATTTGGAAAAAATTCAACAGCGGAACAAGTCAATTACCGAAATTCGCAAGAATGACGGCACATTGACGAGTGAACCTTGTGAAATACTAAACTCCCTAGTTTCATATTACAAAAACATTTACACCAAAACTAGTTTATGCAAAGACAGCCAAAATTATGTCTTGTCACACATTACTAAACGTTTAAGTGATGATGAAAATCAATTTTTAAACACCCGCCTAACCGTCGCCGAACTAAAAGAAGCCCTTTTTAAATTTGAAAACGGAAAATCTCCGGGCTATGACGGACTTCCAGCTGAATTTTATAAAATCTTTTGGCACACTTTAGAAAAAATTTTTAAAGAACTTGCCTACGAAATACTTTTCGTAGAAAAAAACACCAGCCACTCTATGAAAAAATCTATTATTTCACTGATCCCCAAACAAGGAGATCTTACCGAATGCAAAAACTGGAGGCCCATATCCCTAATCGGCGCTGATTACAAAATAATCACGAAAGCGCTGGCCCTAAGACTTGCAAAAGTAATGGGGAAAATTATAGAATCAAATGAAACTTGCGAAATCCCAGATAGAACAATATTCTCAAATTTACATTTAGTCCGTGATCTTATAGATTACGCGCAATTTAAAAATCTACCGAGTTTCATTTTGTCAAAAGATCAAGAAAAGGCGTTTGATAAAGTCGATCGTGCGTTTCTGCTTCAGATTCTCCAAAAATTCAATCTTGGAGAAAATTTTGTATCTTTTGTTAACACCTTATATTCAGAAGTTTCGGCATCTGTTCTGAATTGCGGTTTCCTGTCAGCCTCTTTTCCTACGGAAAGAGGAGTTAGACAGGGCAATCCCCTCTCTCTCTTGCTGTATGTTTTTGTCGCAGAAGCTCTCGCTTTGGTGATCAGAGCAGATGGCAGAATAGAGGGTTTCCCGCTACCAGGTACACCTAAACCCCTTAAAATACAGCAGTACGCAGACGATTCGAACTTTTTTGCCAGGGACGTAAAATCAGTCCGTTGTTTCTTCGAAAAAGTAAAACTGTTTGAAAAAGCAAGTGGTTAAGTGATCAATGCCTCAATAACCAAGGGTCTCGTCCTTGGGGGTTTTGATCCCAAAATGTACCCGGAATTGGACGGCATAGAGTGGAACAACAACACCGGTTTCAAAATTTTAGGTGTTACTTTTTACACCAGACTGAGCGATACTACCAATTTCAACTAGTTAGTAACTCTAAACAAAATAGAGAAAAAACTCAAGTTTCTGGGACTACGTACTTTGTCACTTAGGGGAAAGACTATGTTGATAAATACGTTAGCAATGTCAAAAGTATGGTTTCTGGCAAACGTGCTGCCCGTTCCCGAATGGGTAATAGAACGTCTGCACAGAGCCATTTTCGAAAATCTGTGGCAAAAGACCAATTACAATCCGGTCAAGAGAGAGACACTTTTCTTACCCGTCAAAAGCGGGGGTCTCGGAATTTTATCACCGGAGGGCAAAGTCTAGCACTTTGCCTCAAAACACTCTTTCAACTGAAAGAATGCGAAGAGGACAAACCTCACAACTATTACTACATTTCAAAGTATTGGTTGGCGAGTTCAATTAAAAATTTTACGAACCAAAACCAAAGCTGGAACTTTTTAAAGCAGAACAATTTTCCAAAACATCGGGACAACAAAACGTCTCAGTACTACAAAACAACAATCATAATATTAGGCAAAAACGGGTCCCTGTTTGACATCCCCCTAAAAACAACAAAAACTTTTACTTAGAAGTGGCAAAAAACAAAAAGACAGTCGTGCCAGCAGAACTTTTTTGGAACGGTTCAACAAAAACAACGATGCCGTGGACACAAATTTGGAAAAAAAAACTTCACCTCCCACGCATGCGGACCGGCTCAAAACATCCTCTTTCGTTTTTTACACAACAGTTTACTTTCTGCGGCCTTGCTAGCCAAAAGCACAAGGCAACAGATCGTCAAAAATAACAAATGCAAAACTTGTGGTAAAATCGAGGACAACATGCATATCTTTGCCTACTGTCCTCCTTCTGTTGAAATTTGTGAGTATTTTAAACATGTATATAACTCCTTGACATCCCGAAACAACTTTTCTCCTATAAATTCGATTTTCTCAATTGAAACAGCGAATTTATCTGTGAAAAACCCCACTTCGCAGCTGCTGTTCACACTCACTCAAACCATCATGAGTGCAATATGGAACAGTAGATACCACCACATGTTCAGTAACAAAAAAATTGACCCAATGGCAGTGATCAGGGTAATAATCAGGAACATCAGGAATATTATAACCTTAAAATATAATTATCATGTCCGTAGAAACACCACGGACATTTTCTGTCAGTATTTTTGTATAAAAAAAGTTTTCTGTCAAGTAGATAATGGAAGTCTGAAACTAAACATATGAGCTGAAATAAAACAACGGCTCGTTGTATGTTTAGTAAAAACTTCCTTCCCTCTTGCAATTTTTTTTATGTTATACAACAATTTTATTATTATATAAAATAAACAAATCACTGCCAGCCCTTATTTTATGAAATATTATTTTAACACAAAATTTTTTTTATCTATAGTGTGCGTAACGTAATGTTTATTTAAAAGTCCTGTAATTCCTTTTTTAATTTTTTTGCATATAAATCATTCTTTTTACCTTATGAACCTTTCCTTAACCTATTTTAAAATTTCTTCTTTTTTTAACTTAATCTAAACTCTCGATTTCTTTCTGCACAACGGCAAAAAAATAAAAAATAAACAATAAAAAAAAAAATATATATATATATATATAAAACCAAAAAACACAAAAAAATATAAAATCAAAAAACACAAAAAAATAAAAAATTAAAAATACAAAAATTATGTAATAAAATTTACAAAACAGAAAATGTATATATTTGTGAAAAATTGTAAAACCATATATTGTAAAAACATAAAACCTTAGTTAATGTTATTAAAAAATTGTAAAATTATTATTTATAATTTATTATTAATTTTATTATTTTATAATAAAAAAAAAAAAAAAAAAAAATGAAATACATGTATAAGTATATATACTTATAAATACTTATGTAAAAGCATAGATATACTTATACATATATTTTCTCATACATTTACTTGAACAATATATCCTGTTCCCTGCATATTTACTTATACAATATATCCTGTTCCCTGCATATATATATATATTCTTTTTTGACACAAAAATATTGTTATTTATGGTTAGACAATCAGTGTATTTATGATTAGACAATCAGACCAGCCCTTACTTTATGATATATATTTTGTTATTTGCATGTTTTCTGTACCTTTTGTAATGTGATGCATGTGTAATAGTCCTGTATTTTTTTTATTTTACTTAATGAAATCTTTACAAATAATATTTAATTAATCTTCTAAAACGTTTTTCCATATTCTCGATTTCTTTCCGCATAACGGCTCAAAAACAAAAAACACACACAAAAAAAAATTAAAAATAAAAAAAACTAAAAAAATTATATATATAGAGTCAAGAAATTATTTTGAAAATATAAGCAAATACATATTGTTAAATATTTTTGGATAAATCAAAGTTAAATTTATGTGAAAAGCTTTTTTTAATATTATAAACGCATGTTATAAAAATATATAAAAACGGAAATATATATACAAAGAGGAAAAAATGTAAAACTTATTGTATACAGTATATGCTTATTTATTATGCAGAAATAGTATACAAAATTTGTAAATATTTATAATTTTGTAATATATATATATATATATATATATATATATATATATATATATATATATATATATATATATAGAATGACATATGGGCATAAATATATGATTTGGAATGTATGTATATATATACTCAAATATAAAAAACTAAATTTTATTTCGAAATAATAATAATATCTCGAAGTATAATAGTTCCGAAATAAATTTACGTCCGAAAAAAGTTGAATATAAGGTCGTATAAACGTAAAATATAACGTTGAATCAACTTAAAATACAGCGATTCGCCAACGTAAAATACAACGTTGTGCCAATGTAAAATACAATGTTGAATCAACGTAAAGTATTATGTAATGCAGACTTAAAATACAAAGTTGGACCAACGTTATTTTTTGGTTGTTGGCAACGTTGCATTTGTAACCAAAGTGATATAAATACAACGCTCAATATTGTTCTAATGTTTTATTAACGCATGTGTGCTAGCTGGGCCATAATTACCATCATATTCTTTAAGTTTTATTATTATTAACATATATTTTCTCATTACGGGTGTTCAGAACAAAATATTTGAGAAAACTAAATAAATATAAAACATATTTATATTTAATTTCGATTTTAGATTTAATGTTTCAAAAAATGAATTCATGTTTATTGTATACTTTTTATTATTATTATTTGTTGTTAATATTGGTTGTGGTTTTTTTATTGTTAAATATATTTATAATTACTTATACACTACTGTCGGAAAAGTTATGGACACCCTTGAATTTTGTAAAAATGGTTACTGATCTAAAGTATTCATTAATTAATGCACACAATATTAAACACAAAACACAGTAGTAATACAGTTAAGTAAACGCGATTGTTTTGGTTAAGTTTTATTTGGCACGAAGTGATGAGAAACATAATTTTTTGTAGCGTCCACAATTTTTCCGATAGTAGTGTATAGTGCCCTTTGTGGTATTTTTATATATTTATAAAAAGCTTTTGATACCGTTGATCGTAAAGTTTTGATTTCTAAATTAAAACACTATGATATTCGTGGTGTTGTAAGTGACTGAATTTTGATCTTATCTTACCTATCGGAAACAATTTGTAAGTATTAATGGTTATAATTCTACTAATAAATCTGTTGTGTGCGGTGTTCCTCAAGGTTCTGTTCTTGGTCCTCTTTTATTCTTAATTTATATTATTGAAATAAACAACTCTATTCGCTTCTCGTCAATTCATCTATTTGCTGATGACACAAACCTATTATATATCAACAAATCGTATAATTCTCTATGTAAAAATATAAATTCAGATCTAAAAGAATTGTTTACTGGTTAAATCCTAACCTAATATGTTTTAACGCCAAAAAAACTGAACTAATCTTTTTTTCATCTTCTAGAAAAAAACACAATCTAAACAAATTTTCTGAAGTTCAAATCAAAATTAATAATAAACGGTTACATCCAACAAAAGTTTTCAAATACCTCGGTGTTTTAATTGACTGCAACCTTCTGTGGAGTTTTCATATTGATGAGCTACGCAAGAAACTAACTCAAGCTAATGGCTTACTTTCAAAAATTCGTCGTTGTGTCAATAAATTCACACTAAAGAATATTTACAGTGCATTTTTTTTTATCGCATTTTAGTTACTGTTGTCAAATTTGGGGTCAAAATGGCAACTTTCACATCAAAAGTTGATGTCCTCTCAACGTCAATCCATAAAAATCATAAACTTCCAACCTTTTTAGTCAAAGTCAGAAACATCAGAATCTTTCAAAAAACTAAAAATTACAACCTTTCCAGGGATTGTAAAATTTACTAATCTTCTTTTTGTTTTTGACTCTTAATAAAAATTTACCCTTTTCTGTAACAGAATTTTTAACAGAAAGTAGAATATTTCAAACATACTCTACTAGAAACATTTATTATTTTACCATTTACAATTTTTATTTATTATTCAAAAAAAACTTTTTTCCTACTAGTACTTTCTGACGTTTTTTAAGCATATTAACCGACTCCTAAAATCTATAATGCCTGAACACTTTAATATTATTATTATTTTTTTATACATAACGCTTTATTTTTAATTCTTAAGATTTTTATGCTTTTCGCATGCATTTTTTAGTGCGATGTTGATATTCATTTAGCATGCATTTGGCTATATAAATTCAATTATGCTCAGATCATCGTGCATAGCTTTAGCAAAACCTCACTTGAAAATTGATACTATCGTATCGTCATACTTCAATTTCATAAAAAGAAGCATTAGCTGATATTCAAGATGTTATTAATAAAATTATGAGGTATATGTGCGCGTATTTACTTTCAATTTTCTTAATAACAAATTGTAAAACAGCTATTGCTTGTTTTTATGAAATTGAAGTTTTATTTGTATATAAACAGTATTTTTACTTTTTTAGATTTTACAAACTTTGACGATTTCCAAAATATATGGAAAAATAGCTAAAGCATATCCTATAAAAAGTACTGAGGGAGAGGATGCAGAGTTGTATCAAAACAGAAAAGGATATTTTTCTTCCAACTGTCATTAAATTAAAGGTCCTTCAAAAGAAATTTTGTTTGCAGGTATTCAATGGACTACATTTGTTCAAGGATCACAAGTTTTTAATATTTCTGCTATTTAACAGGTTTTGGAAGCTCATCAGCATATCCATTTTATAGGGGACAACGCCCTATACTATTAGTACAGGTGTGACAGTGGAATGTTGTTTTGGAATTTGTTTGCAATATCCTTTATCAAATAAATCAAAAAATATTTTTAGTGATTATTGTATCTTGCTTTGCTTTACAACATTGTTTTTCTACAAAATGATCTTTGTGTAAATAATGAAGTATAAAATTTTAATGAGGAAAATGGTTCTAAAGCGTCTACGAGAGGTTTTGTAGGAAAAATTAAAATAATGACTCGATTCTTTTTATAAATATTTATCTTATTAAAGAATAAAAACATAGATAATTAAAAACTATCAACAAAGAAGGTCTTTTTATTGATAAAGTAAATGTAGAAATCAATCTGATAAAACAAGTAATATCTTTTGAAATAAAAATAACATTTAAAAACATAAAAATGCTCTAAGAAAATAATTCATAAAATAATGTTTATTATAATCGGTGTATTAAAATGTAACATTGTCAATATTTTTTGAAATTTTTTATTTAAATGTCATAATAATTTTGTTATTTTTTTGGCTTTTCTGGTACATCAAGTTTTTGATAATATCAGAAGACCTTGTTTCAAATATAAACTTTAGTTACTCATTTGGTCATTTGGTAAAAAATAATATTGATATTGTAAAAGCTATATGTAAAAAGCAAAGAAAGTTAAGTTTGTTTTGTATCAATAGTTCTATCCTAAAAGTGTAATTAAAACCTTTAAGTTTTTTGAAACTTTAATAGTTTAAATTTTAAAACTACATTATCCCATAAAATTTTAAAATAGAAGTAAATGATTTTGTGGCAATATTTGCAAAGTGTTGTCTATTGTTATGATTTAGATTTTATTTAGGCCAGTTTCACCAGTCATCTTTTTCCGTAAAAGAGAGCTTTTACTGAAATTCAAAAATTTAATAGGTTTATTTAGTTGAAATTAATTGCTTATATTATAAACTTAACAAATGCAAAATACTTTTTCTCTAAATCTTATATTGAACCGAATGGCAATACTCTATCTCTAACTTCAATGATACAAGTTAAACTAAGGAGCAATTTTTTGCAAAGCATCCTTATATATATAAAGGATTTATATATATAAGGATGCTTTGCAAAAAATTGCTCCTTAGTTTATATATATAAGGATGCTTTTTTGACCCCTTTATATATGTATATATATAAAGGGGTCAAAAAAGGTGTTGAACATTGTTACCCTTTGGACCATTTTTGAGACTTGATAGAAGAGAGCAACAAATCAATATTCGCTTTTTTAGTAAAAATGAACAATGGTTGGTTGCCCCCTTCAAATAGGTCTCAAAAACAATTAGAGGAACTCCAATGTCTGACACTTATTTCAACCCTTGTATATCAGGCCCGTAGCAACCAGAGAGTCAACAATAATTTTTCAAATAATAATTTTGATAAAAATTGACTGAAAAAATGGCTAAAAAAAAAGGTTCGTAAAACTATTTCGAGGCCCCTCAATCCAGCATTGCACCCCCAATATAATTTTTGTTCCTACGGGCCTGTATATATACACATATATATATGTATATATATATATATATATATATATATATATATATATATATATATATATATATATATATATATATTTATACATATATTTATATATATATATAAAAATTATGTTAATGTATTCTACAAATAGAGTGCTCAATATTCTTAAAGAACAGAGCAATGATAAATTAGTAAAAACACTTATGTAATTTTTAGTTGTCTTCAACAGCGTGTTTCTCCATCAGTAGGTTCATCAGGAAGCAAAGGAATCTAGATTAACCTACTGATGGAGAAACACGCTGTTGAAGACAACTAAAAATTAAATAAGTGTTTTTACTAATTTATATATATATATATATATATATATATATATATATATATATATATATATATATATATATATATATATATATATATATATCTATATTTTAACAACTTTAAAGAGTATTCTACACAATAGAGTGCTTTATGTTCTTAAAAGAACAGAGCAATTATATATTAGTAGAAAATCACTTAACTAAATTTTTTTCCATTTGACACTGTGTTTCATCAACAAAGATTCATCATTTTTGATGAACCTTTGTTGATGAAACACAGTGTCAAATGGAAAAAAATTTAGTTAAGTGATTTTCTACTAATATATCTATATATATATATGTATATATATATATATATATATATATATATATATATATATATATATATATATATATATATATATATATATATACATATATATATATATATATATATATATATATATATATATATATATATAGATATATATATATATTCAGGCCCATGGTCAACTATATTTACACGGCCGGATATCTTGCTTTTCGAAGCGAAAAAAAAAAAGGGTATTTTTCGGACTTTATTAAACGAGAAGAAGCATTTATCAATCGAAAGTTGCGTAAATTTATCAATTGAAAGTTAACCGCCAGTAAAAATTCAGCTATTTGTGCTAAACATTTTAAAGAAAAACATTTAAAAAATGGCATAAGAGTAACATTAGTTTCAAATTTAAATCTCGTTCCAATTATTTATTGCTTAATTGAAAAAATCTCTCCATCATCATTTATAACTAAATCGAAACGTAGATAGCCACCGCCTGTCCATCATCTATCAAAAATAATCAGGATGAATCCAGTCTATTTATAAAAAAAAATGAAATTCACAGTTTAAATGATTTAAATAATTTTAACCTTTAAGAGTATCAGCTCAAAATATATAATGACAAACAGATATTTTTTAAGTTAGAAATTAGTCAACAATTTGGTATTTTAGAAGTTACAGAAACAATTGTAGTTGATGAACTTAAGTATGTTTTATTGTTCTCTAATTTATCTTATGTTCTATTGCCTCTATGGTTTCAAAATATTGGCTGTTTATTGCAAAAAAAAATGTGTATTGGAGAATTTTCCAGCCTTTACAAGAAGTTATGTTAAAGAAAATAGTTTGTTAAGCAATTTAATATCTGAACTCAAGAAAATAAAATACAAAAAACCAGTCGATCAGTCAAAGTTTTCATCAAATCTTTTACGATATTCCTTTTTTCTTAAATGTACATCAGTCCAGACGTAATGACCTTCATGATTGTCGTTATTCTCAAATACATATAAAACAATTTACTAAATTCTAACTGTTTTATATTCTCTGCTTTTCATTTTGATCAGTTTCATGATGTTATTGATGTACATCCTGGTGAAATATTATAGAAGTTACTTCGTAATATATATGATAAAGACCAATTACTTCAGTCAAATTTAAGAAATGGTCTCAAGTTATTTTATAAATTACTTCATCCTGGAGATAATAAACAAAGTACTTGCTCTTGCAATCTTTGTTCCCACAACTTCAGCAGCTGTTAAAAGTTTTTTTTTGTCCAGATAGGACTGACTCCTCAAGCTTTCTAAATTTGATAAATATATGGTGGATAATAAGTAACAGTAAGCAAAAATACAACAACAATATTTGTATTGGAAAGGCATCTGTTTTGGGTAATATAAAACTTTTATTTTAGAGGAATTTAGTGAAATGGATTGATTGGCCATCATCTCAAGTTTCAAACTCTCAAAAATTTACATTTAAAAGTTTATTAGCTGAATCTGGTGAAGTAAAATGTTGTTATTTAGAAAAATTTCATTTTTTAACTTTTGATTGTACCCATTATGTTGCAAAAGCAACTGGAATATTAGATACTGCCATTTTGCTTATAAGAAAATTAACTTTTTGTGATCAATATGCTGCAGAATGGGTGCTTAGATTAAATGATTGCTTCATTCTTATGCAATGATCATCTTATAGGATAATATTACATCATGATCATCAAATTATTGGTGTAAAATTTGTAAATCATGTTATTACAAATATCTCCCCTTTAACGTTTTAAAGTTACTTTACGTCTTAATCGGTTACAATTGGTAACAAGGTTACATTTACTAACTTTTAATTAAATATTAAGTAAATAAACTTGATAATGCAGTAAATGTTTGTTTTATATTGCCGTATTGCTAAATATCATCTTTTATTTTATTTTTATTGTAAAATAGCTTCGTCACAATTGGTTACTTTGTCACGAAAAAAAAAAAATTCTCAATTTGCAACGTTACGTCTCAATTGCTTTTTTTTTTAACTTTATAAAGTGTAACCAAATAAGACGTAACGTAACGTTACCAAATAAAAATTCGAGACGTAACTAAACTACTTGACATAAATGGATTTTTTTAACGTAACGTTACATCTTAATCAGTTACACTCTAACAAGTAAAAAGATAGACGTAAGGTAACGTAAAATAAACTAAATTTGTGACGCATTAAATTCGAGATTTAGTTTTTTTTTTGTATTGTTATTTATTTGGTCATCCGGCTATTTGCCATATTGACCCTCGTAAAAAAAATTTACAAATAATCCGTGAAAAATAAATTACCCCCGTTACAAAGATGTCATATTGACCCCTATACAAGAAATCACCAAAAAAATTAAACATAAAAACACGTAAAAAGTAAAAACTTTTTTCAAAGGAAAAAAATGAAACTGACAAAACAGATTAGTCGCGTGCATTTTCTATTAAAACTAAATCTCGTTTGAAATATTTTAAAAGTTATTTTTGATTTTCAAGTGTTTTAAAAAATTTTATTCAACAATTATTTTCGTTTTAAAAGTGTTCTACATTAAATATCATTATATTAATATTAATTTCGTTTTAAAAATGTTCTACTTTAAATATCCAAGTATATTAATACAAGGCAAGAATATAAAAATAAAGTGTTGAGAATATAAAACAAGAATATAAAAACAAAGAATATAAAAACAAAGAAGTTGAAATAAAAGGAACTTTTCAAAAATTCAAAAGTATTATTCAAAATAGCCACATATATCTGCAACTAAGTTTAATTTTTCATTACAAAAAATATTTCTTATTTCTTCCTTGTGTTTTTCTTGTTTATTTTGTTGATTTATTATTTGTAACTCATTTTTAAATAAGTTTTCAATTTTAACATTAAACTTTTTTAAAAGATACCTTTTCGTAAAAATTTTATTTTCATAGTAACTTTTCATTCTATTATAATAAATTTCTACTACTAATTTTTCTAATAAAATACTGCCAAATTCTCTCTGGCTTGGTCTTTTTCCGTAACTAAATAAAATAATTTAAAATTGTTATTATGATGTATTCCATAGGGTAAAGCTGGTCTAAAATATCTAAAACATAAAAAATTTAAGCTTGCACTTTCTCACATTCATACATCATGTGAGCAGTACTTTCAACTTTTGTTTTGCATTGCGCACATAATTGATCTTTTCTAACTTTTATATCAAACATCTTTTCATTTGTGGGCAATATAAAGTGTGCAATTTTATATCGGATTTCGTTCGCTTTATTGTTAGTACTTCTTTTAGAAAGATCAAGAAAAAAAGATTTCCAATCTTTTGTTTATATTTTCCATACTTTTAAATAAAGTCTGCCAATTATTATATTTATATTCAATTTTATTAATTGGTTTGTTTAATAGTTTATATAAAGTTAGAACTGTTAAACTTTTCCATTCGTATTTTGATTTTCTTTTGGCTAAATATAGAGGGGCTTTTTTATGATCATATTTTTAACCTTGTTTTAAAATTTTTTGTTTCCATTCTCTCGGTAAGGCTTTAATAATCTTTTCTAACTCGTTTTCACTCACATTTATGCTTTTATAATTTAAAAATCCTGGTTGAAATGTTTTAGCAATATCAGCTACAATGACTATATCGTTATTTATATGAACTCTCTCTGGAATTAAAAAACTTTTGGGTAAATTTTTGATCATTTTATTATAAAAAAGGGGTTCATTTAAAATTTCTTCGATTTCCATTATATTTTACATGTTATATTTTTCTTTTAAACTATGCCAATTGGCTAATAGCTGAGCATAAAATTGTGGAAGTTGCTTAATCTGTGTAAGATTAGTTTTAAAAATGTGGAGGTTTTGGTTAGCGTTTCTATGCGAATTTAATATATATTATTGCATCTTTCAGTATTTTCATGCGAATTTAATATATATATCATTGCATCTTTCAGTATTTTCATTGTGAATTTTGCTTATCCATTGCAATAGGATAGCTTTAAGTTTGTTCGTTAGGTTACTTAAGCCTGCGCCGCCGTGTTTTATTTTTTGTTGCGTTTTTATTTTGTTTAGTCTGCATATATTACTACCCCCCAAAAAATTATTAATCTTTCTTTCCATTTGATTTAAAAATACTTTACTTGGAATAAGAACAACAAAAGCTAAGTGTAATATTTGCGGAATTATCAAAGAGTTTATTATAGTTTTTTTGCCTTTTAAGGATAGTTTAAATTTTTCCCACTTTCGAAGAGTGCTTTCCATTTTATCAAAGCGCTCTTTCCAGTAGGTTTCATAAGAAAATTTGCTGTTATTTGAGAAAATTATTCCCAAGCTTTTAAAGCTATTTTCTTGCCAATTAAAATTTAAATATTTCTCTTTATCTTCAAAAACGTTTCTTCCTAATCATATGCCTTGGCACTTGACTAGGTTAATTTTAGCTCCTGTTGCTTTTTTATTTTATTTTAAAGCTTCTCCCACTTCTCTAATTGAATTGTCTCCAGTGAGAAAAAAATTAGTGTCATCAGCGTATTTTGTTTCATTTCCTTCAACAGTTATACCTTAAATTTTTTCGCTTTGTCTAACAAAAGTTGAAAAGATTTCTGCTTGAATTATGTACAATACCATTGACAAAGGACAACCTTGTCTTACACCTCTTAAAATATTGAACTTTTCTGATAATAAACCGTTTATTTTAATTTTTGCGAAAATTTTGTTATAGATTGTTTTAATAAAAGATATAAAACATTTTCCGAATATAAAGTGTTTCAAACTTTCAAACGAAAATTCTCTATCTACCCTATTAAAAGCTTTGACCTGATCTATAGAAAGTATGCAAGCATCTAATTGGCGCGTTTTAGCAATGCCTATAATATCTCTTGTATAACTAAGATTATAATTTATCGTTCTGTTTTTAATACATGCTGTTTGGTTACTATGTATTATATTTGGTAATATATTTCTGTCTATTTGCTAAACATTTTGTTAGAATTTTGTAATCTACATTTGTTAGTGATATAGGTATATCCAATTTCCTATATCGTTTTTGTTACCTTTTTTAAAAATGCATATTATTATGGCTTCTTTTTGAGAACTGTCATTTCTCTGGTAGACAAAACACTATTTAAAGTATCATTTAAATCTTTTTTGATTATTTCGAAAAAATTTTTGTAGAATTCTATTGTCAACCCGTCAGAGCTGGGAGATTTGTTATTTTTCATTTGTCTTAAAGCTTGTTTTATTTCGCATTCAGAAATTTCTTTTTTTAGAATTTTATTTTCTCCTTTAGTCACTTTAGGAACTTTCGCATTTAAAAACAAAAACTGTTGAGAAGGTTTATCATTTTGTTTTTTGGTATATAATTTTTTATAAAACTTTTTAAATTCATTCAAAATTTCATTTTGCTCTGTTTTTACCTCCCCGTCACTACCATTTATTTCTGTGACGTACTGTTTCGCGAGTTTTTGTTTTTCTAGTCCGAAAAAAAATTTTGAACATTTTTCACCTTTTAATCTCCATTGAATTCTCGCTCTTATCGCCGCCCCTTATGCTTTTTCTTTTTCGATGTATTCAATTTTTATTTTTACGTCATCATACAATTTTTTCATGTTATAATTTAGATGCATTTTTTTAGATGCATTTTTTAATATTTTTAAAAGTTTAAATTCTCTTTTATTCCTTTTTTGTTTTATATTTTTACTAAACTTTTTCGAAATTTCTTTTATGTTTTCTTTACCGGCTTCCCACCAATCTTTAATATTTTTATATTTATTTTTTTGCTGTTTCCATTCGTTTCAGCTCGCTTCTATTAGATTTCTATACTCTTGATTTTCTAAATGTTTGTTATTTAAAATCCAAATTTCAGATATTATATTAATTTTTATTGTACTTATAATCATTACTTGAGCGTTATAGTGATCAGTTAAAAGAGTTGGTTCAAAATATGTTTTAATATATTGCCTAGCTTTTTTTCTAACATAGAAGCGGTCTAGTCTCGAATGAGACACACCATTGGTGGCTGCGAAAGTATATTCATTTTTATAGGGATTAAATGTTCTCCAAATATCTTCTATTTCTAAAATATTTAATAAAGTTTTTAAAGTTTTGTTTGACGGACATTCTCTTCTAAACATCGCGGGGTATCTATCTTTTTCTGACAAGGTTACGTTAAAATCACCCCCCATAATAATTTGAAAGTTGTTCAAATCTTTTTTACTAAATTCATTAATTAAATCATTATAAAACGTTATTCTTAATTTTTGAAAGTTTCCACCACCGGAAGGTGCGTAAACGTTAACTATCAAATAATTTATACCATTAGTATTTAAAGCCACGTAGTTGAAATTTCCTTTTGAGTCATTACCTAAGAAAATTGGTTTTTCATATTTTTGTTTAAATAAAATTGCTGTTCCACGTGTATAAATTGCTCCAGGTGAGAAAAAGACATCTCCTTCCCACTCATTTTTTAATAAACAAATATTATCATTATTCAAATGCGTTTCCTGAATTTAAAAAACATATTGTGGCTTATTTTTAAAATTATTGATAATTGTTCAACGCTTACTTCCGTTGCTTAAATTCGAGATTTAGTTTTGGTACTGTGGTTTATACTCCTCCGGCTAATTGCCATAAAGAGGCCACATTACCAAGGACCGCAAAGACAAATCAGGCTCCATAAGGAGCGTCATAACCTGCTCTGCGGACCAAGAGTAAAGTGATTTAAGGAAGAACGAAAATATGTTAGAGTGAAAAATACAAGTAGTCGATTTAAAAAGATAGGATAATGACCGCGGACAGGATTGCACGCGGTGTTAGAAGGTGCGGTGTTAGAAGCACGCGGTGTTAGAAGAATTAAATTTGTTTGCGATTTCATTTTTAATTAATACGCATAAACCCTTTTTTAATAACAGTAGAAATTTAATATATATATAAGGAATTAGATTGCTTGTGGCTTAGTTTTTATAAAAAATGCTTTTTTTATAACAATGTTCTGGACAAATGTATTCAATGTATTTACAATATCATTAGTTAAACAAATTTGTTAAATACTTTATTTGGTCAAAAGCTGTTAGATTTATAAGTTTAAAAAGTAATCTTTATTTAAGTTTTATTTGGTCTAAAGCTGTTAAATTTATAAGTTTAAAAAATAATCTTTTTTAATGAGACCCACGAGCTATCCAATCAATTTATATTATATTTTGTTAATTTAATGTCACAAGATGGCATATGATTCCTATTTTATTTATTATAGCTAAATTAGATTGCTAGTGGATTTGATTTAAAAAGAAACTTCTTTTACAGGTTATTCAAAATTATAATCACTTGTATTCAAAATTATAATCGTATCTATTCAAAATTATAATCAGATCTATTCAATATTATGATCAGATCTATTCAAAATTATAATCACTTGTATTCAAAATTATAGTCACATATATTCAAAATTATTGACAATTTTTATTAAAAACTTAATAAAATTTTAAATAAAAAAATTATATTATTTATTTAATTAAATGAATTGTTCACCGTTTTGAGCCTTTTCAACCCATCTTCTCATATTTTCATAAAATCTATGGCATTGTAATGAATAATCATTATCAGATGATGCCACCAAATCTAAGCATTGTTCAATTGTTAATGTTGGATTTTCTCTTCGTATTGCACAATATCTTGATTTAAAAATTGAAAAAGATTCCTCAATTGGATTCAATTCAGGAGAATAAGGCACAATAAATTTAAATGGAATATTAAGAGAACTTAATACTCTTTGAACTTCATGAGTTTTATGAATTCCGGCATTATCCATAATTAAAATGCTATTCGGGTGCGATGCGAAGTATGGAGCCAACACTGAAATAAAATTAATAAATTCAGTTCCATTATAAGAGCCTGTTCTATATTTATAACCAATGATCCCATTATAATCAATAGCACATATTAAACTTTTATTAACCGATTTATTTGCTGGAACAGTAACAAAGGCTTTTATATTCAGAGGTGAATAACCATATCTTCTTTTCGTATGCTGATTAAAACCAGTTTCATCAAGAAACACGAGATTTTTATTCCCGATTCTTGATATCTCGGCTGCATAGATAATTCTTGCGTTGATTTTTTCTATATCATTTCTTTCAATTGGAATCAAAGAGAGTCTTTTTCGACTCATCCCTATCTTTTTAATTTTTCTTGATATAGATGGTTGTGATATTATAACACCATTTACATCATGTATGAGAGTTTTAAACTCATTTTGTGTTATTGAATTATCAATTAAAATGGAATTGTATAATAGTTGTTCAATTGGATCAAAAACTCTTCTTTTATTAAGACAAGTTGCTTTAAGTTTTTCACCAGATGATACAAACGCAACTCCATCTTCATATTTTTTAATTATTTTTCCAACCGCCCTGGTGCAGAGATTTACAGTATTTGAAATCTGTTTGATAGTATATTTTTTGCTTTCTTGCATATTTATAACCATATTATAAATTTCTTTCGTTACTTGCTTTCTTGCTTTTCTTACCATCACTGAAGTAATAAAATTTTCATGAATTTTAAGGCGATTATAATATTGAATACATGTGATTATAATTTTGAATACAAGTGATTATAATTTTGAATAGATGTGATTTTAATTTTGAATAGATGTGATTATAATTTTGAATACAAGTGATTATAATTTTGAATAACCCTGTAAATCTCATAAACGACATAAATCGTTAATATATCCGAAGATGCATATAAAAACATTTTTAATACTAAAATTTTCTTTGCAACTTTTTTGATTATAACTTAGGTTTCAATGCGGTAGAAAATTTGGAGGAACATGAAACAATACACAGTTGATGTATATAAATACTCCATTGCGCCTGTACCTATATCTATATCTGTAAATGGCGTAAATACGATTGGGGTGGGAGGGGGGTGGGGGCAGGGGTCAATTATAAAAGAAAGAAGACACTAAACTAAAAAAAAAATTATAAAATGTTAGGTAGGTATGTTAACAGCTTAGGTTCTTTTCTTAAGGTGGAGGGTACTAAAAAAAAGCGTATATCAAAATGCGGGAGAGGGGGAAGAAGGGTTGAAATAAAAGCGTACGTACTTAATGAACGACTCCTAATTAGAAATACATTTATACAATAAGCAATGATAATTAAAATTATGCTTGAATTTTTTGGCTTTTAAACTAGACATTAGGGGTGTTCAAAAAATTTTTTATTATAAAACAAAAATACACAAGAAACCAAATATGGAGCAAATATGAAAAAAATACCATTACAAAAAAAACTCTAAAAATATTGAAATTTACCTAGTGCTCAAGCAGCAAAATACCCCGGAAAATGCGCTGAATTGTTTCCGAATTATATGGCATTGAGCACAAGGTAAATCTCAATATTTTCTGAAAAAAAAATTTTCTTAAGTGATAATGACCCAATTTTTTTTTCCGGTTTTTTCATAAATGTTGTTTAAATTAAAAAAAAGATTTAGGAAATAGATATGGGCAAACATGCAATAAAGTTTTGTTTTTTTGAATAAATTTTGCGAAATTTTATTTTATTTTAAATAACAATTACTAAATAACCAGACTACACAACAATCTTTAAAAAATTGGATCATTATAATCACATTGAAAATTTTTCACAAAATATTGAGATTTACCTTGCGCTCAAACCCAAACAATTTAGAGATAATTTGGGGCATTTTTTGATGCATTTTGCCTCTAAATTAATTTATTTTGTCAAAAAAAGTTTTACTGTTGCGCTAATGTGATTTCAATAATTATATAATTGGATAAATGTTTTTTTTTTTCTTTATCGATTCTAATCTTTTAAAAATGTAGGCTTTATTTTTATATTTTAAAGATTTTCTGCAGCTAAGATCGCAAAACCGCATTAACGCCCATGAGGTGGCAGAGGCGCTCGGGGATCAATTAAAACGAATGCCAATGCATGCAAAAGGCGCAGCAATCAAGACAGAAGCCAGACTAAGAGACATACCAAGTCGGTCACCCAAGAAGGCTAATATTGCACCTGAATCTATGGGCAATAATAATTCTGAAAATAACGCCTTTGATGATATTTGCAACGATGATATTTCGTTTACCAAAGACAGTAATTAGAGACAAAATTTACACAGATTATATTATTACTATGTTATTTTTTTTGTTATAATAAACTTCTGAATTAAATGCTTTTTTCCGAACGTCACCAATAACTTTTATATGAAACTTTAAATATATATGAGGAGGAGGGAGGAGAGGAATCAGGTGCGATCGGCCTCTCTTTATTTGCAAATTATCTTTATTTCAAACATATTTAATATGTAAAATCAAGAAAAATTTATATTTACTATTATAATCTACCTTTTTTCTGAAATTTTCTTAGTTATTTGTTTATTTGTTTTTTACTCTTACTTTTAAAACCTCATTTCATTGAAATATATAGTTTTTTCAGTCTCCTGTAAAATTTTGCTTTTTATACAAGTGAGATATTACCTGGCCAACGACGATATATATATATATATATATATATATATATATATATATATATATATATATATATATATATATATATATATATATATATATATATATATGTATATATATATATATATATATATATATATATATATATATATATATATATATATATATATATATATATATATATATATATATATTTATATATATATATATTTATATATATATGCATATATATACATAACTCATAAACGACTTATTATTAATGTTAATTACAATATTGTAAATCTAACTACGTTATAACGTTTAATATAAATAAAACGTTATTAAATTTTTTTTATTTAATCCGCGTAACACTTTTTTTGTTTTTATTACCCCACAAGCAAAAACGTGTATATAATGTGAATTCTGTCAATTTTACAAATGGTGTTTGTAATTTTAAAATATAGTACATTAAGGTTTTATGTAACAATCAAGTTATACAATGATTTCCCTAGAAGCAAACTAAACGGTGCAAAAATAAGGGCTAAAAATAAAATGGAGGACGCATGGCGAAAAATGCAGCAATTTCTTTTTTCAACTTGAAAAAGCTAAAATATCAAAACGAGTAATCACTAATATTAAAGATAAGAACGGAAACGAAAAAAATTACACAGCTGATATCACTAAAACGTTTGAAATATTTTACAAAAACCTTTATAAAAACAGCAAAAACGATGTCACGCTGCAAAAACATTTATTTGAAAATACAGACATAAAACAAATTTCCGAACAACAAAAGCATTCACTAGATAAACCGATTGATTTAGCCGAAATCAAAAAAGCAATAAAAACAATGAAAAACAACAAATCACCCGGCAAAGATGGGCTAAGCGCGGAATTTTATAAATCTAGCATTAATATTATAGGAGAAAGTTTAGTTAAAGTCTTAAACGATATCATTCAGAAAAACGAAATGTCAGAAACCCAAATACAACCCATAATAACTTGCCTTTATCCCCTTTAAAAAAAGGGGATAAAGCCAATATCTCAAACTGGCGACCCATATCACTTCTCTACACCGACTACAAAATACTTACCAAAATAATTTCAAACCGTCTAGCAAATATACTACCGTCAATCATCAAAGAAGATCAAACCGCATGCATCCCCCACAGATCCATTTACGAAAACCTTGCATACACTAGAGACGTTATTTACATCGCCAACAAAAATAACTTAGATGCTTCCATCGTATCCATCGATCAAATAAAAGCTTTCGATCGCGTCGACAGAAACTTCTTGTATGATTGTTATTTAATTTTGGTTTCAGCGTGCAATTTATAAACCTTATCAAAACACTGTACTATGACATAAGTTCACATCTAAAAATAAACGGTTTCCTATCAGAAAAAATAGACATACACAGGGGAGTACGACAAGGATGTCCTCTTTCAATGACACTCAATGTTCTGCAAGCTGAGGTTTTTGCAGGATACATCCGTAAAAATACCGAAATAAAGGGAATAACTCTAAACAACAAAGAGACAAAACTCCAATACGCCGACGACACAAATTTTACCTCTCTTCAGACAACTCTATAAAATCTTTAGACAACGCCTTAAATGTATACAAACTAGCTACAGGAGCAAAACTAAATACTACCAAATACCAAGGCCAGTGGCTTGGAATGAACAGATCTCCGATAAAAGAAAACTTCCTCAATTTTTCCTGGCACAGCAACACTCTCCAGAGTTTAGGTATAACCTTCTCAAACACAAATAACTACATTAATCGTCAATGGGATGAGAGTATCAACATCATTAGCAAAAAAATTGATAACTGGAAGCGTTTCAAGTTATCCATAAAAGGTAAAGCTATCATAATAAATCAAACCCTTTTAAGCAGCTTATGGCATTTAGCCTTCACAATACCTATTCCTTCTGACAAAAAAATTAAATTAATTGAACGTAAAATAGAAAGTTTTCTAAGGAATAACAGCACCGTAAAAACCCCTAAGCAAACATCAAAACTTCCGATAGACCAGGGAGGTTTAAATATAGTCGACGTCATGGAAAAACTCGAATCTTTACAGCTGAGCTGGATCGCATAGTTATATAACGAAAACAAAAACGGCGCCTGGAAAGACTCAGCTTCCTACATACTTAATCAATACCGAAACGCTAATCAAGGCAACCTTGTTTATCTTAAATCACACTCATATGAATCTTTAAAAACTCTACCTCCATATTACCAACAAACAATGAAAAGTTGGAATAAATTTTACTTAAAACACAATAACCATAAGAATCTCACCATCGAAGACGTGCTAATGCAGCCAATATTTTTTAACTCATACATACGCAACAAAAACCAAACTATGAAACCAACTCCAGAATCCATAAATAATAACATAACCATGCTAGGGGACATATCAAAAGTATTTGTCCAGGGCTTTCTGGAAAGCCAAGTTATTGGTATAAAACAACGCCTCTTAACAACCATAATAAAGTCGCTACCACCCCAATGGAAAAACATCATAAACAACCAAAGTCAAAGCTTCGACTACAACAAAACGTCGTTATGCATAAGCACCAAAAACAACCGTCGAATACGATTCCTTGACTTAACTCCTATAGCAATTTACAACGCTTCCCTAACTAACAACGATAAAAGTACACCCAATGAATTTTACAAATGGAAGGGCATTTTTAACAGTATGAATAATACCTCAATAAAAAATGGGCCCACTTGTTTATATCCATACACAAAAACGAAAGCAACAACAAAGCCGATGAAATAAAGTATAAACTAATACATTTTGCACTACCCACCAATACACTGTTTAAAAAAAGAGGCCATATAACAGACGATCTCTGCCCACAATGTATGAAAGAATCAGAAAACATACAACACATGATGTTTAAGTGTGAAGAAGTTCAACCCTTAGTAAAATACACTTTAGCCCTCATTCACAAAATATACCCATACCTAATTCCTCTTAAAAACACTTTCAAATCGCTACACTTCTTTTCATCAACTTTTGTAAATAAATTTTATATTGGAAAACTAATAACTAACAAACTATTATACATAATATATTGCAATAGAATGAGGTCGTTCCATGACCAAAAAAATATACCCCAGAAGACCGCTCATGCTGGAATTCCAAGGCAAAATTAAAAGAATTTTGTCAGACGAATTCCAAATTTCTATTATTGATAATAAAAAGATTTCTTTTCTACAAGAATGCAAAAATATCTGGAGCGGAGAAAATAATTTTAATCTAGAAATTAACAAAGTTCTTGTAAATTAAAATGCCCAGATATTTTTTTTAGTGAAAATCTCTTTTTTGAAATTTTCTTTTTCGCTTTTTCGTTTTATTTTCTTCGAATTTTAGTTTTTTAGTTTTCGTTTTCGATTTTTTTTTTATATAGTGGGTTTTTTATTTTCTTAAACGTGAGCCCCCTGGGAGTCTGTCTTTATGTATTTTAATAGTGGAATAGTAGACCACCTTGTATTTTTATTTCTTAACTACTGTAACATTTATTAATACCTCTGTAGGGCAAATGCCCGAGGAGAATAAACTACAATACCAGTTATACAATGATTTACTTTGTTATTGTTTCAAGTTTCTATTTTTTGTTTTTAGTTGTATGTGATATATATTGTGTTATTGGTATTAGTCTACCCTTGACACTCCAGACGGTGGTACGGTGCTTTTAGTTTAATGTATATAGGCTATGAGAATAAAATAATGCAGCAATTATGTAGGCCAGTAATTCATTATGCATTCGCATACAAGATAAAAATTACGTTTCGCAAATTCGAAAGTTGCCGCATGTGACCAATATCACGTCTTATTAGGTCAAAATGTTACGTATTAATACGCTATACGTTACATCTCGGATACGTAAAAATTACATTTTTGCACGTAACGTTACGTTACAATGTTATGTATCGTTACGTAAAATCTTTCATCTCGGTTACGTAAAAATAACGGACATTTTGCACGTATTGTTACGTAACAATGTTACGTTTTGTTACGTAAAATCTTACGTCTTGGTTACGTAAAAATAACGGACATTTTGCACGTAACGAATCTCGTTTACGTTACAATACGTAACGTAACCTAAAAATGTTATAGGGGTCTTTTTTAACAATAAACAGAGCAATCAGAAGAACAGTATGAAGGATTTTAAATGCAGACAAAGAAATATATTAAAGCTGAATTAATTAAAGTAATCAATCAAGCTGAGCTGAAATGAAGTATACAATGCTAAATTATACAGCTGAATTATTATACCTTTAATGTATATTCTTCCTTTATTGTTAGGTTTTTTTTTTTATCTTTTTATATATCTTATTGACATTATATATATATATATATATATATATATATATATATATATATATATATATATATATATATATATATATATATATATATATATATATATATATATATACATACAATATGAGGTACATCTTCAAGTTAATAAAGTCATTACAAGTTTTTATTGATGAACAAAATACAATATAATATTCTCTTATTTCAGCGGAGTAAGTTTTTCGTAGAAATAAAATCAACAGGCAATGGAAAGTGTCTAATTTATCAGACTTTTATCATATTTGTTAAACAAATTTTATACTTTATACACACTACCGTACACAAAAACCCGTATCAAAATAATAGTTTTTATTGAGGTAAGTGTGGCCAATCATGTTATCGTATATATTTATGTTTTGAAAAGTTAACCTTTTAATTTTTTGCTCCGAAAAGCAAGTTATGCGGCCGTGTAATTATAGTAGGCCTTGTTATGAGATTTTGTTGCGTAATGGAAAAGCGTAATGCGAATAAATGTAACTTTACTCAGTAAAGATTTTTACATCGTCAATATTTTAAAGTACCTGATTGTAATTAAATTTAAATCCCATTAAAAATTGTTGTAAGTCTTATCTTTATAAAAATATCTAAACAATATTGTTATACTAATCTAATAATAAGAAAATAATTTAAACTAATTATAAGAAAATAATTAAAAACTAATTATAAGAAAATATCTAAACAATAGTGTTATTGTAAACAATATTGTTATAAAAAGAATATAAATATAACTTAAATTTTGTTTAAAAAAAAAAGATATTTCCTTATTTAAAGTCTTTGTATTATTGTGTTAGTTATTAAAACTTTTTTCTTTTCTTTAAAACATCTAATTAGACCTCTTACACATACAAAACTTGGAAACAAATCCATTTTAACTATAACTGATCTTTGGAGTAAATATATTGAAGCTTTTGCATTTCCTGAAAAGTCAGCCTTTTATGTTTCAAAGTGCCTTACTACTTAATTTTACCAATTTGGTCCTCCATAGAAAATTCTTTCAGATCAAGGCATAGAATTTGTAAATAGTTTGAAAGAACTTTTGTTCTCTTCATTTCAAATCAAACACTTGATAACCTCTGCTTACCACCCTCAAACTAATGGGCAAGATGAAAGAACAAATCAGACAATTAAGAAATCCTTTTCTAAATTATCCAATGAAACCCAAGACAATTTAGATGAATTGTTAGAAGCTGTTTTATTTGGTCTACGTACATGTGTGCCAAATTCAACAAAATTCACACCCTTTTTTTAATGTTCGGTAGAGAAGCAAACTTATTTTCAACTTTGTCTCTAAATAATACTGATTTAGATACTAATGAAAATAAAAATTTTGAATATAAGGCATCCAATGAGCAAGTTCAAGAAAAAATGGATTCTTATAATAAAGTTGTTACAGAAGTAAATAACAATATTATGCAGACCCAGACTAAAATGAAAAAATATTATGCTTCAAAACAATTGAAAGGATGCAAATCATTTTTATTTAAAATAGGAGACCAAGTTTTAGTAAGAAATTACAGAAAAATTGGTCGCAAAGGAAGTCGGATGGAGCATGATTGGCTGGGACCTGGAATCATTTCAGAAATAAAACAAACTGGTGCTATTTTAACTGTTAATGGTAAAGTTTGGAAAAAATCTGTTGCTTTATCCAACATCAAGCCTTATTTATCAGAAAAACAAGCATTGTCCACCCGATTGATTTTAAAAGAGCATAATTATTGTCTTAAAATGACTAAACAATTAATTGAAAAAGATGATTTAAAAATAATTTTAAAAAAATCCAGCAAGAGAAAGCATCCAACTTCTCTAACTGTCGCAAGTATATCAAAATCCAAAAAATTAGTTTGTCCCGCAATTTCTGTAGACAATAATTTTTATTCAACATTATCAGCGCAGTCAGTCAAGCTGTGCATAGATGTTTTATAAAATCCATCTCGTTGGCTCGATGATACTTTAATTGATATTGCACAAAGCTTTCTTTCACACCAGTTTCCTGAAGAAGGTGGGTTTCAAAGTTCTTGCATTTTTAATTCGAAAAACTTTGGTGGTTATACTATTTCTGGAAAATTTGCTCAGATACTTAATGTTAGAAATTCGCATTGGGTTCTAATAAGTAATTTAACATCTGAAAATGGTTCTAATTCTGTCCAGCATTATGATTCATTGTTTACTGGGTTTAATAAAGCCACTGTTCCATTACTGGTACACAAAGTTGCACGATCGTTGTTAATAAATGAATGTTTTTCTTCTTTGAATTAGGAGGTCATAAGATGTCAAAAGCAAGACAATGGAAATGATTGTGGGCTTTATGCTATTGCAAATGCTACTGCTTTATGCAATGGTTTTGATCCAAGTTTAATTATCTGCGATAAATATTGTATGAGGTCTCATTTCCTGAGTGTATTGAGAGAAAAAAAATGGAGACGTTTCCTTACATTTCTTTATCATATGGTAAAAATGTATGCTCATTATCATTTCAATGTGATGATTTCTGTCACTGTAAAATAAAATAATATTGATGTAGTGTCTCTTTAGATTATAAAATAATAGAAATATTTAAGTGTATATTTACAATATGCTGACCTAATCATGTGATAATAGCAGTTTTCAGTTATTTATTTTGTTTTAATTATTAATTTTAGAAACTTTGTGTAAAAATAATTTTTTGAAAACCTTAAGAAAAGATAGATATTCAATTTATTAATTTTTGTTTTGTAAGCATAATGACTTGAAATCTTTTTGTTAAATACATAAAAATATTTTCTTAACAAAAACTTATTTTAAGCAAAATCTAATTTTAAGTGTCTTTGATTGATTCAGTTTTAGATTAGAGTTATAAGTAGTGGAGATACAAAAAGTAGAGTTACAAGTAGTTGTTATAAGTTAGAGTTAGAACTAGAGTTACAAGTGGTAAAGATGGAACTAGACTAGAGTTTACTCAGTTTTATATGAGAGTTTAATCTTGAGTTTTCTAAATTAGATTTATTATGATAATTTTTTTTTTTAATTGTTACTTTAGTTTAAATTCTAGTTGTATCATCACTCTTAAGTAAAAGTTATAATTAATAAATATAAATTATAAATATAAAAAAGTTCAAAATAAATTTTTATTATATTATTTTTCTTATATTTCAGGTTTTAAGTACTTTTTTAAATTCACACATTTAGGTCTTTTTTGTTTGTTTCATCTGTCAATTTATTATAATTATAAATATAAATAATTCTATTTATAATAAAAATGAAAACTTTCTTCCTTCTTTTTTTTTGAGTTTAGTACGACAACTTTTTTTGAGTTAGGTACGACAATTTAAGCTCTTATGGCTAGGAGTAATTAAAGAAAAAGATTCCATCACTTATGTTAAAAGTATATTTGATAGGTAAACCTCGATCCCCGGTGTTTTATTTGAGGAGGCAAACAACCGACTATCTAGGAGAAGTATATTTAAATGGACACAAGTTTAATAACAATACAAAGTTGAATGTAAATTTATTTTGGAAAATAAATTTTTAACAATTTAATATGTTATGCGTTTTTTTTTTACATTTGTCATTTTGTTTCCAAGTAATTGTAATCTTCTACATGTTTTAATCGCTTCCACATTATCCCACGTAAGCGTGTTTGGACGGTTTAGTTTGGATACTGCTGGTTTATAATTGTAACGTTATGGAAGGTTTAAGATCATATTTAGATCAAAACCTAGAACTTGTTAAATTTCAAACCATTAACTCGTTTTCCAGATCAGAAATGGATTCCTATGTTTATTAAGTGTAATAGATTTTACACTTTTTACACTTATTTGAAAATTTTTATCAGCTGAAAATTTACAGATAAGGCTTCTTTTTTAAAAAAGTTTTAAATTAAAATAACTCTTTTAGAAATACTATTACATTAAGAGATAATATTACTTATCCAGTAGTCACCGTGTGGGGTGGGCGCCAGATATCAAAATTTAAACATACTATTACATTTATATTACTATCTATAAACATAAGACATAATACAAAATAAGATCGCTAAACAAGAGCAGTGCGGCGCTCCTAATCCTATTGTTACGTTAAATATGTTTGCAAATATTAAGTTCTTATAAGATTATTTTTAAAGTCATACTTTTTAATAAGGATTTTATAAAACTTTAAATTAAATCTTAACTTAACTTAAAATTTAGAATTACGTTTGGCGTTTAAAATATTGTCGTGATTGCTCATTTTGTCTACTTTTTTAACGAAATACTTATTTAACGCCTATAGGCGTTAAATAAGCATCCGTAAGTTAACGCATGCGCAGATACAACATTTTGACTACTTTTTTAACGGGCTACTTATTTAAAGTAACACCGATAAACAATAAATTTAAAAATCGGACTCAGCAAAGCTTGATATTTTTAACCAATCAAAACAAGGATAGATCTAAGGAAATAGCCGCTAGTTAGCAATGAGTATAAATTACGACTTTTTAAACTAACTTTTATTACTCTGTCGTCATACATTATTGTCTTGGATATGTCAATATTTTACAATTTATGACAACTTTCTGCTAATAATTTTTTTTTTAAAACATTATAGTCTAAATCATCAAGTTGCATAGATGACAAATTGTTAAATAAATTTCTTATTTCATAAATAGTTAGTATTTATAAAAAAGTTAGTATTTATAAAAAGAAGAAAAAGTTATTAAAAGTTGCTAACAGCATGCTCAAATTAGAGCTAAGATATCTTATAAACAGACTTTAAAACAGCAAAAAATTTATAAAAAAGAGTAAAGAAAGAAGGGGAAAAAGCTGTTTGTAAACAGCTTTTTTCTTAACTTTCTTTCTTCTTTTTTTTTAATATTTCAATATATCCGTTGAATATCAAATTATTTTTATATAGACTAGTCTAGATCGGTTTGCCTACCAAGTCTAACCTCAGTTGTATTCATGTCTGGTTTTTAGGATCTTAATAAAGATTTTGTTTAATAAATTTTCTTTTCTGTGATTTCATTATTTTTTGTTAATTTGTGATTTGAGTATTTCATTAATTTCATTTATTTGTAATTTGATTTGATTTTTACTGTTTTTTTTTTATTAAATTTATTTAGGTTTCATAGGTTATTGGAAAATAAATTAAAAACAAAGTTTGATTTGACCAGATCTAAAACAAAACAAACAAAAGAGAATGGATTTTAAATATTTACAAGGTGTTATTGTTATTTATATTATATTTCTTTGTGCTGCTCCAGCCAATATATATATATATATATATATATATATATATATATATATATATATATATATATATATATATATATATATATATATATATATATATATATATATATATATATATATATATATATATATATATATATATATATATATATATATATATATAAAATCTTTTAAAATCATATTCTTGTTACATGATATTATATTAGTTGAATCTAATTATGAAGGCTGCATATATCAAAATATATTTAAAACTTTTTGTTTTAAAAATATTTTAATAGAATTATATATTTACAATATTTCACTGACCTATAGCGGTCAGCTTCATCAGGTGTAATAAAAATCGTTACAAAAATTGTTACAAAACTACATAAATCAAACCGTCAAAAAAGAAGACATTACAGGCATAAAATACAAATAGTTTATATTAAGTAATATAATGGCGTCAGTTAAAATTTTGACCAAAATAAATGTTCTCTAAGTTCTCTTGTTTTTATTCATTATGTTTTTACGTTTAAATTTTCTATTCTTTTTTGAACAAGATTTTTTTGTAACGTTTTTTATTACATCTGATGATGCTGACTGCTATAGGTCAGCAAAATATTGTAAATATATAATTATATCAAAATATATTTAAAACAAAAAGTTTATACGCAGCCTTCTTAATCAAATTCAACAAATATATGCGGTAGTGGTGTAGTGGTAGAGCGCTCGCTTTATAAGCAAGAGGTTCCGAGTTCAATCCCCACCACGTCCCTGGTAGTACCGCGCTCAACTTGTTTCTCCGCTCAGCGGCCTTGTTCGTCAAGGTTTGTGTTTCGGAGTTATAGAGTTAAGAGGTTATAACCACAATTAAGTAGCCTCCTCGTCTGTAGTGGCTTCTCGGCCTTGGGGAACAAAAGAAAAAAAAAATATTTATAAATATATATATATATATATATACTATATATAAATTGAATAATAAAACAACAAATATAAATATATATATATTATGTATAAATTGAATTAAATAAAAAACCAAATATATCCATATATATATATATATATATATATATATATATATATATAATATATATATATATATATATATATATATATATATATATATATATATAAATTGGTAATTTTTTAAAATTTTTCAATTATTCCTATTGTTATATATTTATACTTTGGTGCAAATTATTATAGTTCATCATTTTGATTTTTCTAATAGTTTTATATAGGTACATAAAAAAAAACTAATAAAAATTAGTGAAGCACAACTTAGGTCAATGAAAAAGAAACTTTTTATTATAAAAAAGGCAAAACCACCTATATCAGGTTAAATTATAAAATTAATGGTCACAAAAATATTTATTTAAAAATGTCTAAATCTTTCTGTTTAGATGTACAGCTTCCAACAGGGTTGGATGTTCTTCAACATTTAATATACAATCAACAATTTAAACATGCGCCAATATCGAATATTATTGCTTGTCCCCTTAAAAATTTTTTTAAAGATGTTCAGATAGTTGTTGAGAATGTATTTAGTCTAAAATAAAGAGACCCTGGATTAAAGCTGGCTTTGATGTGTTAACTGATTTAAGTTTAGTTAAAAAAATTTATAACTTGCATAAGTCTTATTCCAACTTGAAAAAAAATGCAAAAAGAAGAGCTATAGGTGATTTGACTAAACAAAATGAGTTTGAGATTAAAACTAAAAAACTTTTTTGGTCTGGTAATTCTAATCTCAAAAACATGATCAGTAAATATAAAACAAGATTACTAAAAGGCAAGATAGAAGATTTAAAATTTCTGGAAGATCGAGAAGGTGAAAGAAAGTTTGTTATTGGTTCAGAGGATATTAAGTATTAAAAAAGGTAGTCAATGCTTTTAGTTAAATAATTTATCTCTGGTTTAACCTCTGTTAATTTATTCTTTTTTTTTTTATCGATTTTAAGTTTAAAAACTAAAACTATAATTTTTCTGTAAATTAGGCAAAAGAAAGTATTAGGAAGAAAAATTGCTCACAGCCTAAGAGTTTGATAGATGATATACCCAACAGTGCACTTATGGACACAATTCTAAGCAAGGACTCTTCAATCAAATCTGATTTTAATTCAAGTGATTGGTATCACATAAAAGTCTCTGAAAACCCAGATACAGTAACTGCAAAAATTCCAAAAGATATTTATGCGGGTAATGTTTCACTTACTGCTACAGCCTGTGATATATCGCCAAATGTTTTACAGAAGGTAACAAATGCAATTCTGTACCAATCAGGTGTTGATCTTAAAGAAGTTAAAAGCAGCCAGTCTACTGTTTATAGAAAAATGAAAAAGAAAATGAAAAAATGTCCATCATTACAAAAGAGGATATTAAGGTAGCTAATAATGCATCTCCATATCAATGTATAATTCATTTTGATGGCAAGACCTTGTTAGAGCTAAACAAAGGAAAAGTATTAAGGAGGGATAGAACGGCTGTTTTAGTTAACATTAATGGAGAGACTTACCTACTTGGAGTACCACCGCTAGCATCATCCACTGGTGAAGATCAGTTCTTAGGTGTAACAAATTTAATTAAGGAGTATCAAATTACGTCAAAAACTAGGAGAATATGCTTTGATAATACGTCATCCAATACTGGGACAAATAAAGGATCAGTTTCCAGAATATGTAAAGAACTAGATAAGTATCCTCTTCAAATAGCCTGTAAGCATCATGTGACTGAATTATGAATGCTTCATTTTTGGAAATTAGTGACCAATGACAAAAATAATGGACCTGATAATCCTCTTTTCGAAAAGATAAAAGATATTTTTGAAGAACCTAATTTTAATTATAATCCAGTTTAACTGTTACGATTTGATTGGAATAAGGTTAAAAGCTCTCTTTTAAAAAAGGCAGCTAATAAGTCATTGACATTTTGCAGAGCTTATGTTGGTAAACCAGGTATTATAAGAGATAATAGAAGTGAGGTTGCATAATTATTTGTCACTTGTTTATCCCTTTTTACATATAAAGTAAGAAAAACTGGTGCTATTCATCATGCAAGATTTTAAGGAAAAGCAATTTGTTATCTAAAGCTTTAACTTCTATCCAATCAACTTGCGTTTGTTCAAGAAAATGATAAGCTGAAAACCGAAATTAAGCTTTTAATTATTATTATACTATTAGAATTTATTGTTTGCTTTTTTGCAAAATGATATCTACAATCTGAGGATGTTGTTAAAGCTCTGTTACTGGATCATACGGCCATACATCTAATACATCTGTAAAAGTATGTTTGTACAAGCCCAATAGCTGTTGATGCTGTATCAGAGTCTCAGTATAAGCATTGTTGGTATTTGGATTCAACCATGATATCTCTAGCTTTGCTAGATGATGCATTAGAGGAGAAGGCAAAAATTGCATCAGCAGTTCTGTCATTTGATATGTCTAGCTCTGACTGCTATAAGCCTGAGAACAAAGTAAAAGTTGATATCAAGGAAATTTATAACATGGATACAAATATTGGTAAGAAACCACCATCTTTTTCTGTCTTAGTTAACAATTTTTTTTGCCTGATTTTTGACATGATTGGGCTTGATAGGCAATGAGTTAAAGACCTGCTCTCACTTCCACCAAACTACTGGCATACTCAGTCATGCTTTAAAAGTTTTCAAAAAAATGCTGAAACTTTGATTTTTGTAAATGACCATTCAGAATGGTCAATAGGTATGATGGGACAGTATATTTATAGATATTCTGATGAAACTGAAAAATAGAACAGGTTGCTCACAGTAGACAAAGTTCGATCTGTATTTAGATCACCAAAACAAAAATCCAGTACAATTTCAAAAAGTAAATTTAATGATGGCCTTGGTGTGATACAGAAAAAGATAAAGAGATAAAGTTGAAAACTGAATTAGATTGTCAATTGCTTTTTTTTTAGTTATAAATTTAAAATATACTTTTATCTTTTTATTTACCCTTACTCATTTTGATTTTTCAGTATAAATAAATGGCAGCTTTTAAATATAGGCGTTCCATCAAACAAAGGTTTTTGAGGTGTAACAAAAAAATCATATATTTGAAAACTAAAATATAAGTCTATATACATATAGTAAAAAAAAATTTGAAAAAAAAATTACTGCTTCCTCAAGATGCCAGAAAATTACCAGTTTTTGGTCATTTTTTCCCTTAATTATTGACTTGAGGGAGTCAAAGTGATCCGATAACGCTCAAACTTTTTGAGGCTCATTTTTTTATATTTTTGCCGCAAATTTGGGGGGTATGGTTTTTTAGATTTGAAAACTTACATTTTTTGACCATGTGTACAAACGTACACACTTTTTGTTTATTTTTCACACAGATTTTGTTCATTTTTCACTATGAAACTTTAGCAAAATAATAATTGAAACACGATGTCTACATTTGTGCACACCAGTCCTATTTTATATTTTAATAAAATTATACATACACCATAAGGAGGTCTAGTATATTATTTTTATTACGAAAATAACATTTTAAAACACATCCCATGTGCTCATGTACGAAGAGGATATATACGTATAAATATATATATATATATATATATATATATATATATATATATATATATATATATATATATATGTATATATATATATATATGTATGTATATACATATATATACATATATGTATATATAAATACAGTTAATTACAGATATCTTGACCCTCCAAGGGGACCAAGGAAAACGGTTTGACTAAACGAATGGTTGACTTAAGCGATGTATAACTGCCTTTAAGATTTGTGTTATGCGTGTGAATTCGCCTTGATGTATGAAGTTGATCTATAATGTATCTTTATCCAAACAGGCTGATATCTTGGTCAATAATGAAGTAAATTAGGCACGGATCAGTAAGGAGTTGTTTTTCTTCCCACTATTGATCACTTAATATTCGCATTCTCTTGTGAACAATGTGAAGTGTAATATACTTGTAAAATGTACAAATGTACCTTACTTTAAAGATATTTTTATTTAGATGCAGTTAGCCGATGTTCTTAAATAAAAAGACACAAAGTACAAAGTTATAATTTAGACTGTTTGGCGTTTGCACCATATTGATTGGATCGAGGAAAACGTGCATCAAATCAAAATGAGACTGATGACAGAAAGCGATAAAAATACATATGAATTTAATATTGATGATGAAGATAACGATATTATGAATTTGATATTGATGTGACAATGAAGATAACGATATTATATGAATTTGATATTGATGATTTAGATAACGATATCATGATTTTATCAAGATCGTTTTGAAAATAATTTTAATTTTATATAAGTTTTTTTTCTAAAAATGTATAAATTATTTTTTTGGTTTTATTTGCTTTCAATAATTGCTTTTCAATTTCTATAATTTAGTTACCTGCGTTAAAAAATGGTACAGGGCAGATTATTTGTAATACTATAACAACAGTTAGTATTACAATATATAATACTAATAATAATATGTGAAAGCTGTACCAATTGAGAACAAGATGTGCAGTACAATAGCATAAGATGCTGTGACAGCTATTATAAGTTTATGAAGAATTATTGTTTCTTTTCTTACTCACAACAACACAATATTTCACAAAAATAAATGTTTTTTTGGAATAAAAGAGTAACGGCACAAAAAGCTGTATTTTTAAGGTTTATAAACTCGTATAAAAGTTGGTTGAATAAATGCTAAGCCAAAAATCAACGTTAACATAACGTTGATTTTTGGTTTGTTTTCAACGTTGATCTAACGTTTGGTTTCAACGATGATTTGCGTTTTCATTTTAACCAAAAATCAATCATAAATTTCAACGGTTTTTCAACGTTGATTGTGCTTGCTGGGACAGTCATAACATCTATTCAATTTGACAAATTTTGTTTGAAACAAATTAAGCAAAAGTCAATACAAAAGTGTATCAAACAATGAAAAAAGTTAAGATCAGTAGCCAAAGGGTTCAGTGATAAATAAAAGCCTAATAAAACTAATCTGTCATGTTTTTGGTGGAACTCTAACAAGATTTTACTTAAAAAAACTTTAAATGTGTTTGTTACAACTATTGATTTTTGTAATTTTAGGGTAACTTAGAAACGTAAAATCTTTACATTGGGTAATGATTTTTGACTGAAATTTTCAGGGTATACTCAGTATATGAGATACGGTTAACAAAATTCCTGTAAAAAAATTTTAAAATTCCTGTTCAATTTTTTTTAGTTAAGAAACTAGTGCCCACGAAAAGTCAAATAACTTAGTGTTTTAAGCATATTTTCAATAATAAGTAATGAAATTTAAAATAAGTCCTTAAATTAAAAATCCATCTGTCAACCGAAATTAAACATAATTAGGGATTGCAATCCTGCATTAATTTTGCGCATGCGAGATCCTGCAAAAACTACTGCGGGATCCGCGGGATTTGCGGGATTTTGAAATTAATGCTTTTAAACAAAAAAAGTCATTTCTTTTAAACAAAAAAGATATTAAATTAAAAGTGTTTAATGTATTTGCGAAACAAATCCATTTAAAAATTTACTAGTCATACAATGCACAATGAAGTGTAAACTTAGAAACTTCTTATCTATATGCAGATACGACGATACTGAGTCACGATTACTTGAAACGTTTTATTAACTGTCTGAGAAACGATGTGTTATTTGTTAAATAAGTAATAGCAATTTATCAGAAACTGTCTGAGTTTGTCAACATTTTTATATTTACTTCTAATATATACATATATATATATATATATATATATATATATATATATATATATATATATATATATATATATATATATATATATTTTCAATTATATATATATATATATATATATAATTGAAAATATATATATATATATAAAAATTTTTCTTAGCTTTAAATATAAAAAAATCATTCAAAAATAAACAATTATTTAGCAAAACATTAGTCGAACTCGTTTAAATTTTTTTTTGTTTGTTCAACGATTAGGGGTCGTCAATAAAGTACGTACGCCTAAAATTTTGAAATTTAACCCCCCTTCCTCCCCCCTGTTGCCATGCGTACTTTTATGTTCCCCCCCCCCCCTTGAAAGTACGTACGTTTCTCAAATACCCCCCCTCAAATATAAATAAAAAGACACAAAGTACAAAGTTATAATTTAGACTGTTTGGCTTAAAAGTACGTACGTTTCTCAAATACCCCCCCTCAAATATCCCCCCCCATCCCTCCTTTATTTTTTTTTCTCAATAAAAAATTTTATTTAAAAAAAAAAAAAGACGGAGGGTACCTTAGATACTTTATACGACCCCAAAGCCCTTTGTTAGTGCATTTTAAAAACGTCTTTAAGTATATATGCAAATAATAATTTAAATAAATTTAAAATACATCGAAGGTACGTGTGTATTTGGGCGAGAGGTTAATGCGCCGGAAATTCAAGTTTGATTCCCGGTGAAATCCATGTAAACCTTTTTTTTGTTTTAATAACGAATCAAATGTAAATAAACTATACTTAAGATGGACGTTTTTTTCAGGCACCGCTCTTTAGTAAGTAAAAAACGAGTCTTACGCGAGATCAGTAATATTGAAAACAAAGGGAAAAACCCAGTGGGAGGGGAGACAGCAAATTTTGTGCCCTTTTGCTAATTTAAGAAGCTTTTTATTTTAGCAAAACCTAGTGGTCAAATTTGGAAGTTTTTGAGACGCCATTGACACGTTTTTTTTCGGGGGGGACTCTGTCGGTCCCCACCAAAAAAAACGTGTGAAAGTGTTCCAGATAGAACACTTTCACACATCGTGCAAACTTAAGTTTGTTAATATGCCAAATGAGGTGGCTTTGCAAAAAATTTGGATGGCGGAGGCCTGGGAACAAAAAGCCCTAAAACATTTGTCTCCCCCCTTCCCTGCCCAAACGTGAGGGAAATATGAAGCAAAATTTTTAACTTTACCATCTAAAACTAAATTTAAATTTATCAACAGATTTTAATTTTTGTAGAAAAATATTGTAAATTACAAAAAAGTTATGACCGTGCAAAATTTACACCCCTCTCATTTTGGGGGTCGGAAAATTTGCATGGTCATTAATTACTGGTTAATATAAATAATAGTTTCGTTTCCGCATAAACTGACCTAAAAGACTGTTTAAATAAACTAATCAAAAAAAGTTTTAGCGTTACATAAATTGCGAAACGCGTACGTGAAATCTTGAATACGTACGTAAAATTCAAGTAGTGTAACGCTTCTTAACAAGGCCCATAATACTTATGCTAATTCATGCATTTTTGTTAATTAAATAACTTTATTTTTGCATTCATATCTAGAAACACAGAAATAATTTTTTTTTTTTTAGAAAACAAAAAGCAACAGCCAATGGTTACTTAAAATACTTTAAAAAATTTTTAAATACTCGTTTAATTATTATTTATAAACAGAATTCGCATTTCATTAGAGTTTTGTGGGTTTTGCATTTTGGAGTTTTGGAGTGGTGATAATCTAAAATTTACAATTCTCTTGGCGTTAACTGGAGGGGGTAACAACTCCAATCCTCTTGGAGTTAACTAGAGGGTTACAACAAAATTACAAAAGCTTGGCTTTGAAAATATTAAAAGGTTTTAAAACCCCTCTAGATGTATCCTTAAAGTTTATATAATACATCAGTTCAATTTAAATTCAATTATATATATTCTGAAACAATAATTTGTAAAACTTCAACGACATTTACAAATAGTACTAGTCCTAATTTAAAGTAAATACTTTACAATAACTTTACAATAAAGATGACAATAATAGTAGAACTAAGAATAATAACAATTATAGTATTAAAAATAACAATAAATAATGTAAATAATAATAAAAAAGTGATAATTTTTTTTATAAAATTATTAAATACGAAAATAGGTATAATAAGAGAGTGGTAATAATAACAATAAATTACAAGTTTTACATCTGAGGTTTTTAGAAATAATACCTTTCTGAAAAATAGCAAAAAAAAAACTGTTTTAAATTAATAATTAACTCAATTGATTTTATTCGAAAAGGAAGACTGTTTCGAGATTATAGACTTTGCTATTTCATAGATTTTAGACCATATTTTACAGGAGAATGATTTGGCACATGAAAGTTATAACTATTAGAAGAATAAAGTTGAAAGCGACAGCTTTCTTATATTAAAAAAAATTGTAAATGTACTGGATTAGTATTTTTGTTTAAGATGAAAAACAAATTGACATTTAATAACTGAAGGAGATCATTGATTTTGAGCATTTTAGATAGAAAGTAAAGTTGATCAGGATTGAAATAATAGTGATTAAATTATTTTTAAAGCCTTGTTTTGTAAGTTGGATAATCTTAAAAATTCTTGTGAGCGGATATTTACCAAACCTGAAATGTATATTTTAGATGTAATTCAAAAACGACATGCTATATATTGATAAGAGTTTCAAGATTAACATAGTGACAAGTTTCAGCTAGCATCCGTTTAATCGACATAGTTTTATTGTTAAATCTTTATGGTGATGTAAAAACGATAATCATTAAGGGATTTTTTCTGTTTATTCAGCTAAAGAGGGTAGTGAATTTCAAAAGACGTAAATATCATTCTTTCTTTATTACTTTTTTTAATAAAAAGTCATTAAGAAAAAATGATATTTATGTCTTCAATGTCAAAAGATGTTAGCAAAAAGAATGACCTTACCTTATTGAATTTATAGAAAAATATTATAACATTGTTGTCACAAACACAAAAATTTTTCACTAGCTGACACAAAACGTCCGCAGGACGTCTTAAGGGCGTCCTACGGACTTGTGACATCCATAAGACTTGGTATAGATGTCAAAAAGACGACTATGCCCGCTCATTTAATTTGAATAAGTAAAGGTAATTCTATGTCATAATAAATAACAAACTAAAAACAGAATAAAAAAATATAAAATAATGAATGGTTTTACTTGATTGTCACAAAAAATAATCTTTTGTTTGCAAAATCGACAGGTAACCAAACGATAAATGCAATGCTTTTCCATGTGGTCACTTAGTTCTTTACGCAAAAGTGTAGTAGAGCATTGTTCATTGAGGCATTTTACCTCTTGATATTCACAAGAGGTTAAATGGTTCTTAAAGAGAAAAGTTTATTTAAATTATTTTCAAGTATATTAAAATAACGTTTACTTATAAAGCTTTTTTTTTATTGCTGCTTACTTTTGCTAATGCTACTTTTTTTAAAAGCGTTTTCTTCCAAATATATTTAGCATTTTCCACGTCACTTTAAAAATATCAAGGAGAAATTGCTCTGTAAAACTTTGGAACAAAACTCTTTTTGAAGAGTAATAAAATCTGATTTGAGCCGTGATAAATGGGTAACACAAGCTAAATTTCTTTAAAATATATCGAGATTTCTAAGGAGGAGTGCAAGAAGCAAACTATAATATTTAAAGTCTTGCTTAACTTTGGGTAACTTTGCGCAAAAATTTGAAATTTTTTGTTATGTGTTTCTAAAAACTGGCTTTAAACTTCTCCAATATTTATAGTCTAACTAAAAACTTTTATTATTAGTTAGACTACAAATATTGTATCATTTTATTATTATTTTAACGTTCAGAGAACCAACAACGGCTTGACTATGCCATTTTATTACAATAAAAAGCAGAAGAAAATCGCAATGTCATTAATAATTTGAAAGTAGGTGATGAAGCCCATTTCAAATTTAATGGTTTCGTAAACAAGCAAAATTGAAGGATATGGGCTACAGAGAATCCAAGAACTGTTCATCAGCAACAATTACACCCACCCAAACTGTGTACGTTTTGGTTGGGTGTATTGTTTTAAAGGATTACAGGTCCATACTTTTTTGAAAATACACATGGCACCTCAGTTACGGTAATGGTAGTAAAAAAACAGTTGTGGCTTCAACAAGATGGAGCCACAGCCCACACTGCAATGGACACAACGGCTCTGACACACGACCTCCTTGGCGAAAGCATTATTTCGCTTAGAAGAGGTTTCAACTACCCAACACGTTCACCAGATTTAACAGCACCAGATTGTTTTCTTTAGAGTTATTTTAAAGGTAGGTATTCGTAAATGAGCCAGCCACCATACCACAGCTAAAACAAAACAGTTGCGATAAAATTCAAGTCAGAACACTGGAAAGAGCACGAATGTGCAAAGCCAAAAATGGCTACCACTTTCGGGATATATTTTTTCACACTTAAACCAAAAATATTTCCTAATAACATACTTTGTAACAAAATATCAATAATAATTAACTATTAAATAAAAAAGTTATTACACAATCAAACCATATCGTTAGTTTTGCGCCACCCTGTATAAACAATTTACCTCAACTTTTAAATGTATTGTTTTTAGACAATTAAGGACAGTTGTGGTTGTTTTGCGCATCTTGCAAAGTTATCCCAATTTAGTCCAAAATGTTAATTTTTTTACAAAATGGGTAGTTTTTATTCACCTATACGGACAATCGGATTAAGGTGGTCCTATACTAAAAAAAATCAAAAAAATCAATTTTTCAAAAATTGTATATTCTTGAAGCCCAAACATTCTTCATTCCAAACATATATAGATCATTATAGGGAGTGAATTTAAAAATGCTCTAAAATAGCAAGTTTTACAGAGAAGTTAAATAATTTTCTTTATATTATTTTTTATATTATAAAATAGGTGTTTTAGAATCTTGCGTCATTTACTTTTAGTTTTTGACACTGGTGCCAGTAACTGTTTCATGTTTATTTTCCTAAAAAAGCCATGATTTTTAAGTATAATTACTATGTTTACTTATATTACTTATAGAAAAATCAGCCTTGTGTTATACTTTATTTGCCTCGTGCTTATTTTTATTATGGGAAAAAATAAATGTGATTCAAATTTAAGAAGGAAAGCAGGTGGTAACAGGATTTAAAAAAAAAATACTTTAGAGGAAATCAATTTTCTTCAGCATCAACAGTCAGCATCAGTTTAACTTCTAAATCGGAAATCACTAACTCAACTTGTGAGTTTCGTTTTATTGCTTTAACACTCTTCTTTGCTTTTTGTAATATTTCCAACATGGATACTTGTTGTTTTCTTGTTGTGAATAAAATATTTTAAACAGAATTCTTTGAATACTAGATATTGCAGAAAATTTGTTAGCATTTATTGGCGTCTAAATATAAACAAAAACTCGATTTAACAATTAAACTGTTATTTCTGTTTAATTATGCGGTTAATTCTGTTTAATTATGCGGTAGTGGTGTAGTGGTAAAGCGCTCGCTTTATAAGCGAGAGGTTTCGAGTTCGATTTCACGTCCCTGTAGTACCGCGCTCAACTTATTTCTCCGCGCAGCGGCCTTGTTTGTCAAGGTTCGTGTTTCGGAGTTATTGAGTTGAGAGAGGGTTATAACCTCAATTAAGTAGCCTCTTTTATTCTAGCAAAGAGATTGAAAAGCAAGGTCCAGGAATGTCACTATTTGAAATAAATTATAGATCTGTTGTTGTCATGAGAGAGATAGGAAAAGGTCATTCTAGTTTGGAAAAATTTTGTGGTCTAATGAACTTACCTCCTCCAATAAACATAAAAGCATTTAATGATATTCAAGATTAAATTCATATCATTTACCAAAGTGTAGCTGTTGTGAAAAAGAAAAATGCAGCAAATGAATTTCGATATCTTAACAACAATATCCAACCAAATGATTTTGATATTAATGTAGTAGCTGATGTTGTTGTTTCCTGTGATGAAACTTGGCAAAAAAGGGGTCATTCCTCACTTAATTACTATATCTGTTTTACAGATATAGTAAATGAAAGTGAAGGTGCATCTTATGAAGCAGGAGTGTTTTAGATATTATTTTTTTTTATTTTTAAAATTAAATTTAAAATTAAATGTTAAGGCTGTTATTGTATTTTGAAACGTAGTTATTGTATATTATCTTTTTATATTCAAGCTTTGTTTCATTGAATAAATAATTCTATTTTGGTTAAATTTTTTTCAAATATTAGAGTTTTCACATTTTTTTTTCTTCTGTGATTTCAATAACAATCAAGTCGTTTTGTTTTTCAATAATTTTTTGACTTTTTTATATATTAAAAAAGCTTTTTTTCATCAAAAATCTTTATTATTGTTTTTCTCAATATATGAGTTTGCACGCTGCGATTAATATCTTGAGGTTGGTTTGTCTGATTGTGTTAAAATTTTTCGGAATTGTTTATTATATATATGCACATTCCTCTTACCAAAAGAATTCATGTTAGTTGACTGGTTCTCAAAATAAGGTCTAGGTTTTAAGCCTTTTCGGGGCTTTTTTTTAGGCCTTAAACCGGTTTTCCTACAAAAGCTTCAATAGTTTGTTAAATTATTTGATTTTGGCAAGATGAGTCTAATCATCTGATATTAAAAAACTGTAAAAATTTCATGATCACACCATTATTAATTTACAGGCTGTTTATCGCAGCGCGTAGTCCATTTTTAGAGTCCATGGACCCAAAATTTTGACCAAAAAAAAAAAATTTTTTTTACTTTACTGCGCTTTAAATAAAAAATACTATTTCTTATATGAAAGTCATAAAATATGAGTGTATTTTTAAAATTTTATTAGTATAGGACCACCTTAAAACGTAGAAATCTTCAAACAAATATTATGATGAGCGTGTTTGCCGTTTACTAACCTTCGGGTCTAATTCTGATGTGCTTAACATATAAAAGTTGCAAAAAACATTTTGCAACTTTCAAAAACTTTGTATTATATGTTAAGCAGATCAAAATTAGATCTAAAATAGTCATGTAAAATAGTCATTTTAACAAGATTTCTTTCTACACAAATAAAACTGCTTGTGTAGAAAGAAATCTCGTTAACATGACTATTTTACACTATTTTCGTATTGAAACTAGTATTTAAAGCTAACTTCAAAAGTGTTTTGCAGTTGTAGTTCAAATCTTTTACTGCTAGAGTGTAAAGTATCTTCGAATTTGGCAGTCAATGTTACCCACGGTTGTGTAAAGTTACCCAAAGTTACGGTACATAAAATTTTGAGTATATTTTAAAAGCGCCGGATTTTAAAAACCGGCGGTTGTCAAGTAGAAATAAAAAGCAGCATGATAAAGCAAATGTCATTTCAAAACCAAACTTGAAAATAAACTTGAAATTAAAAATGCAAAATAAAAATTGCCATTATCATTTTGAATTCATGCAGTAAAAAGTTGTAAATGAAATTTTATTTTGGAATTTTTTTAAACATATATGCATTCAATGAATGAATTACGAATGAATCAAATACATAAGTAATATAAATACATTTCAACTCAGTACAAATACAATTGCATTTCAGTTTAATGTTACTGGTTTATTTAATATTTATATTTTTATTATTATTATAATTATAATAACTTAAACATTTTTACGTATAAATGAATATATATATATATATATATATATATATATATATATATATATATATATATATATATATATATATATATATATATATATATTATATATATATATATATATATATATAAAGCAATAATATAAATATATATATATATATATATATATATATATATATATATATATATATATATATATATATATATATATATATATATATATATATATATTAAGCAATAATATAAATATTTATTGCTTAAAATGAGTAACAGTGCAGATAAAGATAAAATTATTACATTCTATAATCATAAGAAATCTAAATGAATAGGCTTCTTAGCTTCGGTGCAATATGAGCATTATATCAGTAGAGGTCAGGAGAGAGGAACTTAAAGAAACCTAAAAAGCAGAGGTACCCTAGTAGCAATCAATATTGGCGCTACATTGCTCCGGTATAGTTTAGATGGGCTAATATTGGCCAAGATTTGCATACTTATTTGGCGTAGTTAAGGCAATTTACAAATTATTTGAATTCTTTTATTTGGAATTAGCATAATTTTTTTCAGCGTATTATGTCCAAACAAGAGCTATAAATGTTATAATTTTTTAGATTAGTGCTAATATATATTAAAAATGTTTTCTCTATTTTATTTGTTTATCAAAACTCCAATGATAATTTTACCCCTCATGTTATAACTTTAACATTTTCAACATAAAACTTACTACTGTCTATGCTACCTAATATAAGGGTAACATTGACAGTTAATCGCCAAAAACAAAATTAGTTGTTGCCCATAATAAATAGGCATGTTAGGATGCATATATTTTAGATCATAACGAAATTGTATTCATAAAACTGACCGTACCAATACATCAGACTTCTACAGATCTAAAGATATATTGATAATCTAAATTAAATTACAATTAACAAATCGTCATTTAAAATCTTTCATCTCAACATTACTTCTCTCACAAAATCTTTGATCTTTTTAAAAATTTACTACTATCTACAAAAATTGAATTTAACATAATTGGAATATTCGAATATAGACTATTAAAAATCGAGCCCCTTTCTACTAACATTTCTTTTAATGGGTTTTGGTATGAACAAATGCCAACTGAATCTCATGTTGTAGGTGCACTATTGTATATCAATAAAAAATTTGCATATAAACCAAAAATTGATTTAATTATATATAAAGCAAACGAACTAGAATCCATTTTTGTTGAAATAGTAAACACAAAAAAATCTAATAACATCATTGGCTGTGTATACAACCATCCAACCATGTCGTTGGATGACTTGAATGCATCCTATATCAATCCTTAACTAATATATCTGTCTAAAGAAATCAAAACTATATTTATCCTTGAAAACATTAACTTTATTACTTTATATAAATTTTATTAAAAAAATCAGTCCTGATCTGCAATACAGATTGACCTTTGGAGTTGCATCTATTTGTAACCAATTGCTTTTACTCTTCCATAATATCATATTTTAACAAGAATATCACATCATGGAAACCCGTCTAAGATATACACTTGTGATAAACCATTAAACTTTTATTATAACCAAATATATTACATTTGTTTTCTTATTTATTTTAAATGAACTTCCTTGAATTGTATGGAGATGATTGCAAATAACAACGGCTTATCAACTAACAATCATAATACATTTGTTGGCTAAAAGAGTATGTTTGTTATACTCAATGTATAAAAGGAAAAAAAGGTCATTATAGATAAGGCACAATTTTTGTATTCTACATCCCATTTCTTTTTAATAAACAAATATTTCAGTAAAAGCTTATTATTTTACAATAATAGTACGTGAAGTACGTTGTATTTGTTCAATTTGAAATCGCTACTGACAAAAGTATTAAAGAAAGAATTGTCAGCTTTCTGGCCACGGCCATTGAAAGAGATGAAGGAAAAAAAATAGAACCATAACTTAGCAACGCCCAATATTGAGCAATGAAGTAAGTGTCAGCAAAGTAATGAAAGTCAATGTCCACCATCAGATAGTGAGAGTTTAATGCAGTAGTTTATATATATATATATATATATATATATATATATATATATATATATATATATATATATATATATATATATATATATATATATATATATATATATATATATATATATATATATATATATATATGTATATATATATATATATATATATATATATATATTTATATATATATATATATATATATATATATATATACATATATATATATATATATATATATATATATATATATATATGCATATTTTTTGTGCCTGTATTTATATAGCTTTGATTTTATTTTGTTATATTTTGGTTATGAAGCACTTTTTATGTTCTTTTTATTTGTATCTGTTTCATATAACTTCAAATAAATTTAATGATTTAAATTTTTTTTTTTTCTCAAAACGTTCTTTGATTATTATAGTCTCCTACGCTATAACCTGTTTAACTCAAAAGAAAAATGCAACCTGGTACTATATTATCATTTAAATAAGAAAACTGTTATAAATTTTAATTCTTAAAAATTTTTCAAGATGATATTGTTTTTTATTAATTTTTAATAATAAAATTTGATAACCGAAAATACTCAATATTGGTCTTATATAATTTACAATATTGGCAACTATATTACGCCAATATTGCCCAGTATTATATCCCCAATATTGGCGCGATATTTTTTACAATAATGGCACAATATTGTAAACATAATGGCGCCAATATTGCAATATGAACATTTTGCCAATATTGGCCAATACTGGCGGTACAATATTGTACCGCCAATATAGACCAATATTGGCAAAATGTTATTGACCAGTTATTGGCAAAATATTGGCGCTATAATGTTTACAATATTTTGCCATTATTGTAAATAATATTGCGCCAATATTGCGCCAAATTGTTTGCTACTTGGGTAAAGTTAGTGTATATATTAGTACTAGTAATTTGAGATTCTGAATAGCTAAAGAAAAATATAATATATAGTGTGTTATCGAGTATATCGAGTAAATATATCGAGTAAAATATTTTTGCCTTACAGCTGCTGTACAACAGAAGTTTGATTAATGTACAGATAAAGAAATCAGAAATCGGATGAGCTGTTTTCTTGCCCAAGCTGCAGACAGGAATGGAGTTTATAAAAATCGTATCTCAAAGGTGCCAACGACTGATCCAGATAGACAATGTATTGACAATTAACATATCGACACTGATTTTAATAATTGATTCTTGTTTTGTCTAATAAATTATATATATTTAAAAGTTTATTTTTCTCGCTTGTCAGTTATTCGAACAACATTGTGAAGTAAAAATAATAAAAAACGATGTTAACGTAATAATGCACCAATTGATGCATGAAGGTGGTACACGAGGAAAAAAATTGTCAAAAAAATTTTTTTTTGATATTTTTTTTTTTAATATTACGAAAGATTCATCTATTAAGTTGACTTTTTTGAAGAAATTTTTACTTACTTGTGCTAATATATAGCTTAATTTTTCTCAAGTTGAGCCCCATTATCATATAAAGCAATCCCTAGCAATCTCATAGCAACAAGTTTTTTACTTGTTTTGGAACTGGTTATGGACTTGTTTTTTTATTAATAAATGTCAGATGACAGCATAAAGTTATCAAGCAAAAGCACTTTGATAGAAGTCACAAACCATATTTATTATACAGAAGAAGCTAAAATAAATATTTTGGTTGTTAAAAAAAACAGTTATTTTACTTACACATTTTGTTGTCAAAATGTCAAGTTAAAAAAATTTATTTAGAAAAATAAAAATAAAATGGAATGGATTCCATCCAAATAAAAATTAATTTACTGTTCAGCCTTTAACTTCTCTATCTTCATCAGTTGCTCCATCTAGTTCCAGTGCCTAGAAACTAGTTATTGCCAATAGTGATGAATTTATTCATGATGAACAAACTAATAATTATTTTATTTTAATGAATTTTTTTATATTAAAGAATTTGATTTCAAAAACAGTCTGCCAGTGTTGTCATTCTCCTCCTTTTATTAAGGATAAAGTAAGTAACAGAATGTATTTTTCTCAATTTACTTAACATGCACTGCTCAGCTTGTGACTGGTCAATATTTACTCACACTTCACCAAGAATTTCATCTATAACCAAAACAGAGAAAAGTAAGAAAAAAACATTTGAAGTAAATATGCGTGCAGTTAATGGCTTTCAAAAAATTGGTTGTTGATTTAGTTCTATGAAATCTTTTTCTATCTGCATGAACTTAAATTGCTTGACTTTGAATGGATTTCAAATAGTTGAGTGGATTTCAAATAGCTTACAAAGCAGCTGCGAATGAAAGTATGAAACAATATGCTAGTGAGCTTCAAAATGGTAAAGTTACTACTGAACCATCAAAAATACGTGTCTCAATTGATGATTCATGGCAAAAACGTGGGCATGCATCAATGAATGGAGGTGTTACTGCTTTATCCGGTGGTAAGTGCATTGACGTGGAGTTCCTTTTAAAATACTGTAAAGGGTGTGAAATGTAGGAAAAGAAAAAACATTCACCAAAGTTTAATTCCTGGAAAGTAGGACATGATTGTTCCATTAACCATCATAAATCTTCTGGAGTAATGGAATCTATTGGTGCGGTAAATATTTTCAAACGATCTGTACAAAAAAATAATTTGATTTATACAGAGTATCTTGGTAATGGAGATACATCATCTTTTAACGATGTTTTATTTGCTGATTCTTATCATGAATATAATATGATACCAAAAAACTGGAATGTGTTGGTCACGTCCAAAAAAAAGGGCACACAATTACAAAATTTGGTTAAGAATTACAAAGGGACAAAAACCCCTATTTTGGGTAAAGGAAAGTTCACAGAGAAACTTATAAATTCAATGCAATATTTTTATCGAATGGCAAATAGAGCCAATAAAGGGGATTTGTACCAAATGAAAAAAGCTGTTTATGCAATACTCTTTCACTAAACTAGCTTTCCTGATAACGATTATCAACACCACTTTTGCCCCATAAAATACAACTACAACATGGTGTAAGTACTGGAATACTAGCAAAAAAAAATATTTATACATCTGTGTCAATTCCACCATGGATCAGGACTTTGATTCTTCCTATCATTCAAGACCTACAAGCTGATGAATTACTCAAGAAACGCCTGCATGGTGAAACTCAGAACGGAAATGAAGCATTAAACTCTGCGATATGGTCTCGTGTACCTAAAAAAAATTTTGTCGGGAAAAAAGTTCTTGAAATGGGTGTTTATTAAGCAGTGATCCATGATAATGATGGAGCAAATGGTATTTTAAATGTACTAAAGTATTATGGCTTGATCGGTTTAATAACTTGTAAAAAACGAATGAATTTAAAATCAAATAGAAAATAAAAAAAGGAGGAAATGTTTAAGATCAAAAAAATTAGTATTTCATGATGCTGAACAGAGTAAGGAAAAAGAATTTTATGTAGCTGGTGGTTTTTAGCAGTTTTAACACTTCAAAATCATCTGTACTTTTTTGTTTTTTGCTTTTTTTGCATTTTAGTTTTTTAACGTTTTGTAATATTCAAAACATAATAAATTGAGTAAAATTTAGTTTAATGAACTAAAATTTTCAGGTAATGTTTATTTACTATTGATGCTCCCGTTAATCCATGGGTTTTTCTTATATTTATTTAAATAAAAAGTTATTGCTATAAATCTGTGGAAGGAATTTAAAAATTTTAACTTTTTTATTAAATTTGAGATAAAAAGAGTAGTTTTGAAAAATTTTCAAAACGCATACGTCAATCTCTGTTTAATAAGATATCTAGATCAAGATATCTTGTTTTAAAATACAGCCTTTTTTGTTCTTTTTTACGCCATTGTAGATTTTTAATGAGTTAATAGTTTATTTTTTTCTAATAAAAAGAATTAAAACAATTTGTTAAAATAAATTTTCAGCAAACAAAAAATTTTTAAATATTATTTCACAGTTTCCGTTTTTTTCCTGGTGTACCACCTTAATAATCAAGAATAATATCGCGAATGTTTCTACTACTAACAGCAACATATGTCGCCAATATTGTTTTCAATAATGTGGCAATATTGATGCAGATATTGAGCCAATATAGCGCCAAGATTGCTTACTACTAAGGTAGCTTAATAAAACACAATTCATTCACATTAAAAAAAAACTTTTTTTTTCTTTGTTAATTTTTTTTTTCTTATTTAATTTTTGTTAAAGCAAGTAATTTATAATAAAAACTTCTGACAACAGGTAAAAAAACCATGATAAAAAACAGGAAATAAGTCACTCTGAATCTAAGTTGGATCGACATCAAAATCACATTGTTTAAGAGGTTACAATTTAAAAACCTAGATGATGATTTTTTAAAACCCCTATAATTTAATAATGAAGGCCTGATCGAATATTAGTTAAATTGAATAAGACTAGTGAAAATAATTTACAAGTCAAAAAAAAAAGTGTAAACAAATCAAACTTATTTTAGGTCTAAGTCCTCAGAAAAAATTAATCTAACATTGAGTGAGAAAAAAATAAATAATTCTACTTCAATACCCACCAAGCGGATTAATATTGTGTCTTATCACACCTGTCTGTACTTATTTGTGTTTTAAAAGCTGGCAGTGTTGATCTTCAAAATGATCAAAATGTCACGATTCTTGCATTATAAAAAAAAAGATTTAACTGCATTGAACAATAAGATAACTTTATAAGGAATGAGTTATCTTTAGGGAAAGATTCTCATTATTTATTTTGAAAGTAAACTTGGAGATAAAATGATCACAGTTCAGAGTTACATTTTATCTCTATCTTTAAAAGAATCGCTATTAGTTATCACAAGATAAAACAAAGCAAGACCACTTATTAGACGTAGTTCAAAGCCTATCTTTAAAGGAAGTTGATCGGGCCCAACATGTTTACATCCTATTGAAGTATTATGGTTATAAAGATTAGTTAGTTGGCATTTGTACCAATACCAAAAACAGTAAAACTGACAAAGACACTGGTGCTGAACACAGTTTGTCAGATAGTTTAAACTATCTGACAAACTGTGTACAGTTTGTCAGATAAATTAAGTATTAATTTATGATTTAAAAATGATTTCAAATCATAAATTAATACTTAATTTATGATTTAAAATCAGTCATAGAATGGATGGTGAAATTGCAATTTATTGAGTGGTCGGAACGGCTGTTTATACCGGCAGTTAAAGGGATTAGTGGATAAAACATTCTTGTATTGCATTCACATCACTTATGTGTCATTAAAATTTATTAAAATTTTTTAAGAAAACAACGTCCGAGTGGTCTGCCTATCTGTCATTTTATCTCATATTTTACAGCCTCTGGACATTGGAATATATTATGACGTTAATCGTACTTGTAAAAGAGTATTAAAAATGTATTATGAATCATCAAACGCAAAAATATTAATAAGCTAATTTTCCAAGTTTAATCAAAGTTTTATACAAAAGTGGCAAGTGCTTTACCAGACAAAAATAACCCTGTTTTGTGTTCAAAAATACAAGGTTACTTCTTTTTAATCAATCTAATATCGACCTATCAGAATTTAAAATTACAAAATATTTAAGATTAACCACTAGAGCTGAACTGCACAGCCGTCATCAATTTCTTCGACACCAATGTCAAACTATTTTAGTTAAATAATATAACAAAAAACGCATTCTAATTAAAATTGGGTTAGAATTTTCAATGAAAATATTTCTGCAACAAATTAATGCCTCTGGTCAACATATCAACAAACCTATAAGAAATTATATGTAAGAGATATAAAAGAGAAATTTTAACTGAAGCCAACACAATGTAGAAAGTTTGAGCAATTAATGAAAAACAAAATAAAAAGAGGCTACAAACCTATCAGAGACTACGCAGACGGTAGAAGCAAACTAAGTCAACTGCAAAAAGTACTTTTATATAAAAAGTGCAAAATGCATCTCCTTGATTTTATGGTTCATTGTGAAAACATTTTATGTCGATCAACAAGGGACTAAGTTTTTCTGCATTAGTGTAGACTTGGTTCAAATATTGATTAAAAGATATATACTTTTTTCTTTTTACTAGTTTTTATAAACAAATGGGTTTCTCCTCTTTTTTTATTGCTTTCTCTTTGGTTTCTATTTTCATTTTTAAAGCTATTATTAGAAAAATTTAAAAATCTTTAATTAACAAACTTCTAAAAAGTGATCTTGAGTCTAACATCTTACTTTGTGATCAACTATACAAGTTTTGATCCCCTCGTTGTACAGTAAACTTGTTAACCGTTTTACAGTTAACTTGATAGCAGAAAGGTTGTGTCGCGCATTAGATAAAATCTAACTACTTTTAATCGTTTTTCTTTCAACTGATTCTGTTCTCGACATCTAGATATATCTTAGTTATTCTTGTATAGAATAATGTTGCCACATTTGACCTATTTCGTTTATTTATGTTGTTTACTTGACAGCCAAAGTCTAAAGACGCATTATAAATATTGTTGAACCTACTCAAACTGCTAAACCTGCTCAAACAGCTAAGCATGAGTCTCTGATTAATTATTGAAAGACTAAATCTCTTTTTTTTCCTTTTTTTAAAAAAGTGCTGTTTGCTAATATTGAAAGCTATTATTACTTGTTTAATCAATCAAAACACAGTCTTGCGTAACTTGTCATTTAAATATATTAGACTCATTTACTGTAAGTGTTCCTTTATGCTTAAAAAACTTCTATTCATTTAGTTTGTTTTCTTGAACATCCGTGCTTTAAAAATATATTTCATCTTCATGTTTGCTTTAAAGCTTCCAGTTTTTATGTCTTCTGTCAATCACTTTCTTGCTATTTTTCTGCCTTTTTATTATCTGTTAACTCCCAACATAATTAGTGGTTGCTAGCAACCTTGTTGGGTTTGAACTTTTATTTTTAAATAAAGATATTTTTAATAAGAAAAATAAATATTAACAATCTTTTGTCTAACATATATGCTTTGCTGATAACCGCATAGCATATATAATGAAGTACTAATAGCCCTATCGGCATTTTTTTTTAAAAGTTACGTTCTAAATGTCTTTTAAACGTTTTTTAAAAGTCTTTTAAACGTTCTTTAAGGTACTATGTGTAGAAAACGTTTAGATTGGCTGGGAGTGAAAGATTGTTTCTTACCACCAAAAGAGCAACGTATTATCATATGTGATTCCTATATTAATATATCTTAAATGTAAAGTTGAAACTTTTTATTGATTAAAGATAAATTTTTATTAAAAAAAATTCTTTAAATATTTTAATTCACTGGTTTTAAAACTACTATGTTTTAATGAGGTATGACTGGGTTGTATCGCACACATGTTTGGAGGGTGGTCATCTTAACCCATTTAAATACTTAAAATCAGCAACTTTTTTATACACTACTGTCGGAAAAATTGTGGAAACCCTTGAATTTTGTAAAACTGGTTACTGATCTAAGGATTTCATTAATCAATGCACACAATATTGAACACAGTAATAATACAGTTAAGTAAACGTGATTGTTTTGGTTGAGTCTTTTTTGGCGCGAAGTAATGAGAAACATAATTTTTTGTAGTATCGACAATTTTTCCGACAGTAGTGTATCAGTAATAATATATTTAATACAATACAGTTGACTTTTTCAAGCTCGATATTGAAATTTTCAAGTTTAGTTCACGCAATTGCTCAAGCTTTTTTAAAACTAACCTGACAAAACAGACTTCAAAGTAGTGTCATACTTTATTCAAGTTTGCTTCATGCATTACACCCCAGCCCTTTAAATTTATTAATGCATCGATGTACTTTTCTTAGTGACTCAAATAGCATACTTTGTTGAACCAGAAAATCACGGTCTTAGCTAGTTTAATAATTAAACTATCAATTTATGTTTTATAACTTACTTTCAAAATAGTAAAAAATAATGAAAAATTTTGCTGAAAAGTTTATATGTTTGAAAAAACCTAGAGTTAAGTATTTTACATCAAAATTTGGAAAACATATATTATATGTTTTTAGTTCTCCGGTCCACTGACAATTTTTTAAAAAGTTATCACATTTAACTTTCAATTGCAGAATAGCTCTTTCAGTAAATTTATCAGGAAAGACCTATAGAAAAAATTTTTATATCAATTTTTCTTAAGAAGCATTCTTTCATTAAAAAAAATATATAATTTTTATTTAAATAGACTTAATTATTATACTTTAAAAATAAAGTAACCTTCTCAGAATTCAAAATGGTTTTGTCTAATGGGCAAATAAAATCTCCATTGTTTCTAAAAAAGAATAAGTTTTGTATTTTATAATTACTTTTGTTATATAAATAATAATGTCATATAAATAATATAGCTACTCATTAACTCGGTATCAAATATTACGTCAACGACGTAAAAGGTGTGTTAAATGCATTGTAAAAAATTGCCTTTTTCTCACTCTCTCTCTTTCTTTTTCTCTCTCTCTCCCTCTCTCTCTTTTGTGTATATATATATATATATATATATATATATATGCATATTACATTACGTAATTTTGAACTCATTTCAATACCTTTTTTTAATTTCTTCTGAGCATGAAAAACAAAGTCGATGACCACACAATGTTAGAACAGGTTCACGAAGAGCCATTAAACACACAGGGCATTCATATTCGTCTAAAAGTTTATGTAAAAAATGCGCATTGTATCCACCACACTTTTCTTGATCCAAGCTTCCCATTTAAACTCTCTTTGCTTTTAAAAAACATAAAAATGCTGTTTGTAAGAATAATTTTATTTTCAATTTAACTTTTTATGATTTTTTTTAAATAAAAATAATATTTTTTTAAACCTTATTTTTATGAAAGTAAAATTAAAACTATTTTATAAATACAAAAATTTAAGTTTGACATTGCATTCTGACACTTTATTTAAAGTGTTTTATAAAGTGTCAAAAAAGTTGTTCCATTATTTGTCATTGCCAAGGCGATCTATACTGAAGGCCTAGTCATCGCGCAACCGTAAGCCTATTTAATTATTCTAAAAATTGCGAAGGTGAAAAACTCACATTAAAAAACTTGCTAGAGAATTTTTAACTTTTTCAACTGAATCTTGTTGATTCTTTTATATTTCCAATAACTTTGTATTATTAATGTTTCTTAAATTATAAATTTTTGTAAATAATTTTAAAACACTGTATTTTTACTTACTTGTAAACTCCTTAGAGTGTTAGGAGTTATATATAATATATATATATATATATATATATATATATATATATATATATATATATATATATATATATATATATATATATATATATATATATATATATGTATATTAGGTCGGCTCTTAAAACAACATTTTCGAAAAAAACCTGTTCCTACCCCTTTACTTTGTTCTATATAATACTAAAACACTAGGTTTAAAATTTTTTTGAACAAAAAATTATTTTAGGGGTAGCTCAAGACCCTTAAAAATTTGACTGGTCCCTAAAATTTTGAAAAAAAAGTTCTTCTATAGTATGTCAACCTGGTACTCAAAAGAAGCGAAATTATATAAAAACTTTATAAATAATAATCAATTTACAAAAAAATAATTTTTTTCTTAAATAAATGCTTAAATAAAAACAATTGTTAATAAGCTGAAAATAAAAAAAGTCATTATTTTCAAGTTTTAAAAAAATAGTTGTTTTAAACATGCTTTTTTTGTAAAGTGATTACTGTTTTTGAAGTTTTTATATAATTTCGCTTCTTTTGAGTACCAGGTTGACATAATTAAGAAGAACTTTTATTTTCAAAATTTTAGGGACAAGTCAAACTTTGAAGGGTCTTGAGCTACCCCTTAAATAATTTTTTGTTCAAAAAAATTTTAAACCTTGTGTTTTAGTATTATATAGAACAAAGTAAAGGGGTAGGGACAGGTTTTTTTCAAAAATGTTGTTTTAAGAGCCACCCTAAGATATATATATATATATATAAATATATATATATATATATATATATATATATATATATATATATATATATATATATATATATATATGAGTATATATATATATATATATATCCCAGTCGGCGAATTTAGTTGTAAATGCGCATTAGAAACTCGTTTAAATACGTATCGATGTGGTATGTATGTTAGCCATTTTATCGTGTCGAATACGCATAAGAAATACGCATTAGATGCGTATAAAGACAGGTATACAATACGACGCCTTCTGAGTATCAAACTCGCATTTGAAACTCTTGTAAACACGTATAAAACACGATAACCAGAGAATATTCAATACGATATTTTCCTGGTATTACATGCGCATTTAAAACTTTCCAGAATACGCATTACTTACGAATATTTGTTAGCCATTTTATCGTGTCAAACGCGCATTAAAAATAGACCCCAGATGCCGTATTGTATACTGTCTGTATACAGACAGTATACAATACGACATCAGATGCGTAGACAGGTATACAATACGACGCCTACTGAGTATCAAACTCGCATTTAAACACGTATAAAACACGATAACTAGAGAATATTCAATACAATTTTGTTAACTAATATGAATTCATAACATAATGATAATGACTAGCAGTAAGCAACCCATAATACGGGTTATGAGTTATTAAATCATTAATAACAATAAAAACACATTAATAACTTGATATATTATCTAAAAAATTAAATACAAATTTATCTATAAATATTTTAACTTTGACTCCCTTTCAGTAACGTCATTGCTTATAGTTAACGACGAAGACCGCATTAACATCAGTTGAGTTCTTTTTAAAATCTGTCACAACACAGGTACCAGAAACGGAAAGCCTGAAAATACCTAAAAAATAAAATTAAAAAAAAAATTACAATTTTTAATTACAAAAGTACTATTTGCATTGTATTGTTAGTAGAATTAGGATAATAATAACAGAAAATATATATTCCGTGACTACAGAATAATTAAAAAAGATTATAAAAAGGCTAGACAACACAATGTAGTAACACTGGCAAATAACACCACAACTTAATAAAATATTTTATTAACTTAAATACTTGGACTGAAAAGATTTTATTTATTACAATATTTGAACAATCGAGGGACAATTATAGTTAAACAATTTAAACAATTATACCATAAAATAGCAAGCAAATCGTAAAATATTTCTTAGAAATGATCTATTTTTTTCATTTGACTACTATTTTCAAGTTGCCTATAAGCATTTACATTAATAACTTTGTTGAGCCTAATACTATCTATTTCAATTTAACTATTATCATTAAACATATTACCAGTAATCTTACTATTGTTGCAACTGAATAAATGAACGTAAAAGAATCTTACAAATTGTGATCTTTTCTAATCAAAGACTTTATTTAAACTTAAGATTTATTGAAATCCATATCTTTTTATATGTTTACATACATTAGTCGTTTATCAAAAACATTAAACAACATTTATTTACATCAATTATTTTTAATTAAAAAAGAATCTTGACTACAATGCACAAAATTATTTTTACCTTAATGCATAAAAATAATAAATGCACAATCTTGTATAAAAAAATGAAGCAATGCCAATCAGTATATTTTACTCTAAATTAATTATTTAAATATATATATATATATATATATATATATATATATATATATATATATATATATATATATATATATATATATATGTATATATATATATATATATAGGGGAACATGGGGTAAAATGACGAATGGGGCAAGATGACAACCTACAGTTATCTCTTAAGCAAAACTAAATATAACAGTTGACTTTAGCTGAAAGGGAAGTAGATTAATTTTACTAGATTTATCAATGGTTTCTTTTTAAATATTATTTTTGTGACGAAAGCTAAGTATTAAAAAAGTTTTTCTGACATTGAGAAAAAAACTTATTATCCTCGTTTGACTTGATTTATTACATCGCTACATCACCAGCTAAAGGTAAATTTTATTTTTTGGACAGACTAAGATACAGGCGTTTTTCGAAACAGTTTCATCTTGCCCCATGTTCCCCTATATATCTATTCACATATCTTTAAAAAGTGGTATTACACTTTACACAATGAAATATGGAAATACATCATCATTTTTTTCAACTACTTTCAAAGAAATTTATTTATTTTTTCTAGTCTGTTATTTTTTCTAAGAAAGAATATTTATAAAGATACAGAGAAATATAAAATATACTGAAATATAGGCAGATTTATGTTTATAAACTTTTGTGTCAACAAATTACAGTCAGTTTTCCATGTTAAATACATAAAATATATATCAAATATAACATATATCAAATATCAAATAAATCCAATATAAAATAAAACAAAATAGTAAACTTACTCAAATCAGTATCAGTTATACCGTGTGAAGTAACTAAAAAACACTTCAGTTCTTTTCAATTGCTTTAAAAAATAACTTTCAGCTCTTTCCAATTGCACTAAAAAGAAAAAAAAAACTTACTTAGATAAGTTGGCAAGTTCTTAAGAATCTGAAAACAAATAAGTAAAAAAACAAAGAACAAACAAACATTTATTTGTTAAAACTACTATATTTAAACAAATTAAATTTAAAAAAGTGTAACGCCAATTCTCCTTAAATGCTAAAAAAAAACTTTCAGCTCAAATTTGCTTGCATACCTTGCTTGTAAAACCATGTGAATAAGAAACACATTTAGAAAAGCCTAGAAACTACTTAAAGATGACATATGCAAAATTGAAGTTTGAACGTTGACTGGACTAACTATTAGCAGATGTTTTTAAAAAATTCATAAAAATTTACATATATTCGTTCTTTTATATTGCATAAATCCATCATATGATTAATCTGAAATAAAAAAATGTAATGGATAAGTAAATACAAAGAAAAACATCATATAAGAATCACAAATCAATATAACAGATAGAGATAAGATGTCATGATAAGAGAGTAGTAGTTGTTAAGTATTGTTATTTCATGTTAGCTTTTAGAAAACAATTCATGTTGGTACATCATGGTTCTAAAAATTCAAATTAAGATATAAACAAAATGTATATGTGGCAAAATGACTTTTCTTGAGTGGCTTTTAGTGAATGATTAAAAGCAGTGACTTTCAATAATAAAACCACTTATAATTTTTAACAATAGACACCAACATAAAGGTAAGCCAAATGTAACAACATTAGTAACATAAATAACAACTTTATGCAAAATCTTGCTCAACACGTTTGCCAAGTCACACACTTTGAAAACATGGTCCATAAATATTATAAGAAGTGTTTATATATGTTATATAAATTTAAATAAATATATTGTGTTTTATAGTTAGTATATATGTTTATATTATGTTGTTTCTATGTCATGGAAACAACATAATATAAACATAAATACTAACTATAAAACACAATATATTTATTTAAATTTGTAACACATATATAAACACTTCTTATAATATTTATATACACAATAGATACATTTTATACTATTTTAAAAATTCATTTATAAAACAATTATATAACACATATTACCACATACATATATTTATCAAAAACTTTTTAATTTTGAACATAATATAAACACATATGCAAACTATAAACATATATAACTTGAATTGTGTGAACAAAAAATTTAAAAATAACATGAAAATATCTAAAAAGGTTTATATATAAAGACATATATCTCGTAATAAAATATCAAATTATAATCATATCTAACTTAAATCAAATACTTATTGAATAAAGAACAAAAAACAGATAAAAGAACTGCAATCCTAATAACAAAATTTAACGTTTAGCAACAATTAAAGTGTCAGTGTTGGCTCAAAATTTTAACTTATTTTTTTAAATTTCTAAAACAGAACAAAAAAGGTAATAGCATAACAGAAATGTCAATAAAATAGCACGCGCTTTATAAGCAAAGATTTTCGTTTTCCCCCTTATTTGTTAATATTTGATCAAAATCGGATTCGATATCATATCCGATTTTGATCAAATATTATAAATACGTATTTTTGATAAATAAGTGGTATTGAACTCGAGTTCGAAACTTAAAACTAAATGCGCATTTTTCTGGTATCAATGGCGGTATGTCATACGTGATCAATACTCAGAGTATTTACAATACTAGATATGCCGACTGGGATATATATATATATATATATATATATATATATATATATATATATATATATATATATATATATATATATATATATATATATATATATATATATATATATATATATATATATATATATATATATATATATATATATATATATGTATATATATATATATTTACATTTATTATGTCTGATATGGGTAGTGATTTTTTATATTTGACAAAAAAGTGTTTGAAAATCTTATGTTATGGTTTGCATATTTTTATATTCTTTTAAATAATTATACTTTATAGATGACAAAAAAGTGTTGTGTATATGGCTGCAAAACCAAAACCAAAGTACTAAAAATAATAAAAGCTTTGAAAAAATACCAGTTTATCGTTTTCCTAAAGATAAAGAAGAAAGAAATATTTGGATAAAAAGTATTCCAAATTCTAATCTTTTAGTTTCAGATGAAATTGTTATTTGCCAATTACATTAACCAACAGTTTTTGAAAAAGTTACTGTTCAAGGAAAACAAAAACCGAAAATGCCACCATCTGTATGATCAAGAATACTTAAGTGTATTACTCAAGTCAAATACCTACTCCATTACCACGTCATCGCACAACATGGAAATCTTTAAGCATTTTTAGAAATGTTAGAACTTATGAACTTAGCACTTTTTTATTGGCTGATACAGCAACATATATTGATTTTAAAAATTTTTTATTAAATATTCTCAGGGATTTTCCAATTTCAGTAATAGCATATATGATTGAAAAAACAATTAATGTTCAATCTATTACGTTTTATGATGGTATTCCTTTATTTCTTGTTAAAATTTTCGAGAATTTACATTTTAAAATATTTTATTGTGGAATAAAATGTTTTATAAAAAGTTTGTGTAAAAATTGTATAAATATTGTTGATTCTTGGTCAAAGTTTGAGGAAATACTACATTTTTTAAATGTCATGGAAATAGATCATAAGAAAAACATTATTCAGCAACAAATATCAGTTATGTCTGCAAAACTTATTGGAAAAAAAATATATGAATCAGATACAATTATATGTAGTTTCGAATTTTTTTCAACATCTCGTGCTTTATAGAATAAATTAAGAAACGATTTTCAATTGCGAACAGTTAATACTTTGACACGCATAACACCAAAAGTTTGCAAAATTGATGATACTAGTTTTTTAGACTCAAAAGTTTTCAAAAACATTGAAGAAAAACGAAAAATTTGTATAATTATTCATGATGAAGTATATGTCAAAAAAATGATGCTTTACCATGGTGGAACATTGTTTGGTAAATATTTAGATGATCCATCATTATTGGCTAAAACTGTGTTGGGAATTATGATAGTATGTCTCAAAGGTGGTCCTAAATTTTTGTACAAGATGATTCCAATTTCAAAATTAAGTTCAAATTTTCTGTTTGAACAAATAAACTCCAACATAAATCTTATAAAATCATCATCTGGCGATGTAAAAGTTGTTATCTGTGATTGTAATCGTGTACACCAAGCATTTTTTAAATTATATCATACTATTCCAGAAAAACCTTGGAAAACGGAAAATGGGATGTATTTACTGTTTGACTTTGTTCATCTTTTGAAAAACATTAAGAATCTATGGCTTACAGAAAAAACTGGGGAGCTAGTGTACAGTGATAATGGTATTCAAAGTACAGCTAAATGGGAGCACCTTAATTCCTTATATCAAATTGAATCAGAGAAGTTAGTCAAATTGTCAGACTTGAATGAAATTGCAATAGCTCCCAAGCCAATTGAAAGGCAAAATGTATCTACTTGCCTTAAAGTTTTTTCAGATAAGACATATCATGCCTTGCTGACCTATTCTCAAATAATTTCAAACTCTAAGGATACTGCAATATTTATAAATAAAGTAATAACCTGGTTAAAAAAGACACAATGATCCACTAGAAGCACCTATTTGTAGTCCTGATGATTGCCGTCTTAATACTCTACTTCAGTTTAGTGATATGGCTCTTGAAATGTGTTGTAAAAATGGCAAAAGAGTGAAGCAGTTATCTAATGACACTGCAAAATCAATTCACCATACTTGCTATGGTATTGTCGAGCTATGTATATATTTATTAGCAACAAGTCATGATATTGTTCTTCTTGGTATGTTTACATGTGACCTCTTAGAAAAAAAATTTGGGAAATTGAGACAAGGTTCCGGGGGTGCCTACTTTATAAATGTTCAACATCTTATAAAAAAATTGCATATAAATCACACATCACTGTTGTTATCTTTAAATATTGACATAGATTCTTTTGATATTAATTCAGCTCATGAGTGTGCTTCTTGTCCATATGTTTATGTGAAGCAGGTAGTGAAATATTTGACAATTTAGAAAAACTAGAGTCATCAATTTCTGATACTACCAAAATGTCTTTGATTTATATTGCTGGTTATGTATGTAGAAATGAATATAATGAAAACATTTTGTTCAATCAAACATTACTTTATTATGAAAAGTTTGGTGAGTACCTCAAGTCAATAGATCGTGGTGCTCTTAAAATTCGACTCTTAAAAAAAACCGATTGACAATGATTGCCAATCGGTTTTTTTTTGCTTTGTCTTATTCCATTCGATAAAAGATAAAATTTGTCATAAATCCTTAAGTGACATCTTTATATATATAAGTTATATATTTGTCATAAATTTATCATAATTTTGTTTAGAAAAGAATGATTTGTATCTGTTGTTGTTAAAATACATGCAAATATTTTCTTTGTTTTAATTTTTTTTTAATATAAAATTTTACCTTTTAATTACATTTTAATACAAATATTTCTAAATAAACTAATTAAACTCATTAAGAGTCATATTTTGACTCCAAAATATAATTTTATAGCAGAGTTGCTGATAATCCGTAAAAATAATAGGCCCCCAGTCACGGCTTACGGTTGCGCGATGAATAGGCCTTCAGTATAGAGCGCCATGGCCATTGCGTACTGCGAATTTAAAGAAAAACCAAATAAAAACAATAATTTTTTAAGTAACCAATTAAAAGTTTTTAAACTGCAAAATTTATTAAAAGCCATAATAATTAATTTTTTTGTTAACCAACAGTTGTTAATGTTATTTTATTTACAATAATGTACTTTAAACATACAACAATAAGACAGTTGACACTTTTAAATTAGTCAAAATAAATAAGACAATAAGGCCGCAAACTTTTCGATAGAGAAGTGTGTTTTGATGTTATATAACTTTATATGGTTTTAGTTAAATACGTAATTTTATAATAAATTATACTTATAAAAAACTCTCCTGAAATGCATCAACGATTGCATTGCTTTTATGATCTTGGCACTTTCTAAATCTTAGCAAAGCACGCCTGTCTATTCTCGGATTTCGGATAACTAAAACAAAGCTGTTTATTTGAAAATAGATTTAAAAACTTATATCTGTCACCGTTTTAAGAATACGCTCTAATTGTTTTAAGAATAACTCGAAATCTCAAGGTGTTCTTTATTTTACTAACTACCATTTTTATGACGGTGGTACACGGCGTTAATTTATTTTACAAAAGGATAATCGATTAACAAATATGTTACTTCTTTTATACAGTTAGATTTACATTTGAAGTTTATACGTGCATTATTATCTTTTTCTTTTTAGCCTGACAGTTTGAAAGTTAATGTATATATGGAATGTACGGATAAAAACACATAAAGTTTTTGTTCAATACTGTGTTTACAAGATATATATATATATATATATATATATATATATATATATATATAATATATATATATATATATACACATATATATATATATATATATATATATATATATATATATATATATATATATATATATATATATATATATGTATATATATATATATATACAGCAGCTGCAATGTTGTCCGAATGGTTGGATCTTGACAATTTTGGCGAAGTAATGGCCGAATTGTGTACTAAGGCAGAAATTCCTCTACCTGACCCTAATCGAATAGCTGCAGTCTTGAAACAAGAGCACTTCGCAGTAGCAATAAAATCTATGATCAAGGCTTTCAAGGCAGTTTTTTATAAATAAGAAAAGCAAATAATTGATCTAGGCGAATGAATTAAAGAAATAGAAACAAGGAACAGATTTAAATCAAGGAAACTTAATGTACAAGAAAATAACTGTTTAATGGCAGTTTCGAAATTTCAATCCAAAAAAGATCAAAAAGCAAATAACATAATCTTATACGGATTAAAAGAATCAATTAAACCTGGCGAAGAATACAGAAAACATGATAATTACGATCTCGTTCGCAATCTTTTAAGTGAACTACAGCTACCACCAAATAACAATGTATCCATATCAAAATTTTATCGAATAAGAGCAAAACAACACCAGAATCATGCACAAAAAAGGAAAACTTAACAAGCATGGATGAAGAAGGTAAAAGTGTGGACGACACATCTGCCAGTACCCGAAAACCTGCACCTTTAGTTGTCAAAATTGTAAATGGAAATTTAATACGAAATGAAATCTTAAAACGCGCCATGAACTTAGCTAAAAGCAAAGACTTAAATATTCAACCTGATTTAATCAGAGCAGAGCGCAGTTTAAAGAAAGAACTACTTACAAAAAAGAAACATTCTAAACAAAGAAATACCGCGAGAGAACAACAAGTTTACTGGTCTTCACTACTTTGGTATCAGAGGTACTGAGGTTAAGAAAATTAAAATTCTCCAATAGCAGTTCATCCCCACCCGGCTCTGTACACGCGAATAAATCCTAGAATTAAAACTAACATAATAAAAAACAATTTAACAACGCATTTATCATGTTGCTCCACAGAAGAGATACTGGGTGATATTACGTTGTGCCAAATCATACCATCTTCAATACCAGTTCAACTAAAACAAAAAATATTTTTTAAGTAACTAATATCAAATGAAAAAATGATATTAGCAAAAAATCCATCAGTGATGATACGTCTAGCGTATCATCACTGATGGAAACTAACATGTCAGCAACACTCACGGAGTCTTCAAACTGTCCAATTATCTTGACACCTACATCAACATTATTACATTGTTCAAATGTGAATAATGTTGATGTAGAATGTAAATGGTGCTTGCAAGTTGAGTTTGCCAGACAAAAAATTATTAAAAACCAAAACATTAAAACCCAAACGGGCAAAACCTAAACGAACTATGCGACCGCAATACAGTCACAATATAGCTTTGCTTAGAGATCCACCTACTACCGATTTTTCTGATACACTTTATTACTGAGCCAACAATCCATGCTCACTAAATAAAGATAAACATGATGAACTTGTTGCCAGGTTAGCTAACATCCGAGATCCATCACTGTTAACGCATGTCATATGGTTTACAGAAACCTGGTTCACGAACAATTCTGATACATCAATTGCTGGTTATCAATTACATCGTTTGGGCAGAATCGGCAGAGGAGGCGATATTGCCATCTATATCAAGGATAGTATTCTAGCTGAGTAAACTAATGTTACCCAACATAACTCGCCCGAAATTGAACAAATATGGTGTGTGATCAAAATTGGGAAAGATATCTTTCTGATTGGTTGTATTTATCGTCCTCACGACATCAGCGATGACTACTTTGTTTGTGTTTTAGCTACCATATTAGCAGCAAAAACTGTTCTTCAAAAACTAGGCTGTTTTTCAATGCTTCTTTATCGAGATTTCAATCTTAAAGAAAATTTTTACAAATCATTGAAGAGGGAAGTGCTGTAGCAACCATTGTTTATGTAGCCCACAAGCATTCAACCGATCTAAAATTTCAAGAATGTCTCAATGAGTGCCATCTTGCGCAGCTGGTTACATTTCCAACATATCGCAAGCATTAGGATGTCCCTTCAGTAGCACGCTTGACCTAATATTCTGAGACAAACCAGACCGCTCCATAGGTATCACTAGAGCAGACCATCTAGGCAATACCACAGGAGGTCAAGTACATTGCATGATACACGGACTCTTTGCTTTGACGGGGCACAACACAACAACTAGTTCGATAAAAAACGATTTATCCTGAGCAAAGTTATTTATATTTCTTTATCAACCTGCATAGCATCTATAGATTGGATAAAAGCATTCAGTAGAAACGCTGGGCATATAAATTAGCAGATTCTAGTTAAAAACTACAACGAAGCAGTCATTTAATTCATTCCAACAACAACTTCACCGTTCTATAAAAATCAACCGTTGTGGATTACGCCAAAAGTACTTGAAACTATCCACAAAAAAAAGAAAATCTGGGGTAAAGAAACACATTAGGCACTTCGAGAAAAACATAAACTTGCTTGCAAGTTAGTAAAGAAGACCATAAATAAGGCGGTAACAGACCACGAGGAGAAGCTCGTCAATGATTCAAAATCTTACCCAAAAAATGTGCATACTTATGTCAGAAGTAAACAAGAAGCCAAAGGTTCTCTCTGTTCAATTGAAGAGGAAATTAACACTATTACAACAGATATAAACATAATTTGCTCCACTCTCAATAACTATTTTCAGTCTGTCTTTGAAACTGAACCTGATGGTAGTATGCCAACATTTCACAATGGTACTCAAGCAACATGTAAAATTAATGAATATCGGTCCACTATCGATGACGTTCAAAATCATCTAAGTTATCTTAAAGCAACTAAATCAATTGGTGTTGAAGGAATCCATCCAATTATTTTACGTAACTGTGCTGCAGCATTTGCAATACCACTCAACTCTATCTTTAGACAATATTTATTTTCTGGCTCCGTACCTGACCTTTGGAAAAAATCTGACATTACTCCCATCTTTAAGAAAGGGAGCAAACTTAAGGTTCACATTTATTGACCAGTCTCCCTCACCTCAATACCGTGCAAAGTAATGGAAAGAATAATTCACAAAAATACTATGGCGCGTTGCGTGGAAAACAATCTAAACTCCAAGCATCAACACAGTTTTCTTCGTAAAAAGATGTCTGGCTAACCTCTTCGAAGCTCGCAATATACTTACCGAGGCTATACACCAAGGTTACAGTGCCGATATTATTTACTCCGATTTTGTTAAGGCATCCGATAAAGTCCCGCACAAACGTCTCCTACATAAACTAAAAGCATACGGCATTCACAACAAACTGCTACTTTAGATTGAAATGTGGCTTAAAGATTGTTAGCAACGTGTTGTCCTAGGAGAATACGTTTCTGAGTGGAAGAACGTCACAAGTGAAGTTCCTTAAGGTTCTGTTTTAGGGCCACTACTTTTCATTTTGTTTATAAACAATCTTCCTGATTGTATCGTTCACAAGATATTACTATACGCTGACGACAGCAAATTTATAGGGATCATAAAGTCAGTATCGGACATCACAACGCTTTAAGCAGACATTGATAACGCGGTTAAATAATTAATTTAACATAGATAAATGTATAGTGATGCATGCAGGTTGTCCAAAGAAACGTTTATCACATGAGTACTTTATGGAAACCGCCGATGGCATGCGCCACACAATTGCAACTACAACTATTGAAAGTGACCTTGGAATTCTCATCTCTAACGACCTGAAAGTCAGAGCGCAAGTTGAAAAAGCAGCATCCACAGCCAATTGCATATTAGGAAGGCTCAAAAATTCTTTCCACAGTAGAAACTTAACTTTATGGCGCACACTCTATATAACGTATATCCGGTCACATCTAGAATTCGCCATTCAAGCCTGGACCCCGTATCTAGAAACAGACATTAAGTTACTTGAGGATGTTCAAGACCGCGTCACTAAGACAATATTATTTATCAGCCATTTTGATAAAATAATGCGTCTGCAGATACTCAAACTTACCACCCTTAAAGAACGTCGTTTACGTGGAGATATAATCCAATAATTCAAGATTTTCAACAACATTGACGAAGTTCATTTTTTGGTTTACAGCACCAACTAATTTGGTGTGAGGTGAAAAACCTGCGCGGCCATGACAAGCAGCTCAACTGTCAATTCGTAAGAGGATGTGAGGAGAAATCATACTTTTTCACAAACAGAGCTGCAATCCATTTGAACTTTCTCACACAGCACACTGTAAACGCGCCAACTTTAAATACATTTAAAGATCGTATGTCGATATGTCAAAATAAAATCCAAGTCATTTTACAGTCATTTTATTTTTATAAAAGTTAAAAAGAGAGTCGTAATAATTAGCTTTTTCCTTTTATTTGCTATCGTAATTATTCGGGAACCATAATTCGTTTAAAAATAATTTTACCTCTATCTTGTAGAAAATTTAATTTTAATACCGATTACATAATTTTTTTTTGTTTTATGGTCAAAAATTAGACAAAAAAGTAAGAAAAATTAATATTAAATTTTTTCTGGTAAAACCGATCGTTCACATATTTACTTTAAATTTCTTCATTAAGTAGTGTGTGAATTTTTAAACTAGATACCTAGGTGAATTAAATTATTGGATCTTTTCATGTGATAGTTTCGGCTTCTTCCTATATAAAGTTACTTTACAAAAATGACTCAATGATATTTATTAATTATTCACTTTCAAGATGACAACAAGTAAAAAGTCATACAATAAAGAAGATATTGAAGCTGCGTTAAATGATATAAAAGAAAAAAATACTTCAATCAGGAAAGCTGCACTCAAATATGGCATTCCATTCTCAACTCTAATAGGTCGCAAGAACAACAACAATGCTAGCTTCATAGGAACAGCATCAACAACCGTACTCTCACAGCAAACTGATTCAATTATGGTGCATGCGTTTTTGTTCCTATGTGATTGAGGTTATAGTTTAACACAAAATGATGTCATGAACTTCGTATGCGGTTACCTTCTTCGTACAAATCAATCAGGTCTATTTAAAAACTATTGTGGTAACTTCTGGTTGTCACAATTGGAACTGCGATGAAACAGGTGTCTGTGTTGATCAAGGCAAAGCAACTGTAATATGTCAAAAAGGTCCAAAGCGTGTTTTGAAGCTCACTGGTAACAATGAAAAAATCCATTATACAGTGAACAATTGCTGTAATGCTGATGGATACTTTACACCACCATTCGTGGTAAACAAAGCAAAATGAAACTTTAGATCTGAGTGGGCTTTAGGTGATCCGACTGGCACCAAATAATCAATTTCTAAATCTGGTTGGATGGAGCATGACACATTTATTGAATCGTTGAAGGAAGTGTATATACCAGAATGTCAAGCTATTAGTGGTTTTCATAATTTACATCTTGATGGACATACGTCTCACGTCAGTTTAGCAGCAGTATCGCTATGTCGGGAAAAATATAAAATTTTGATTTGTCTACCAGCCCACTCATCTCACATTCTTCAGCCACTGGACAGAGGTATCTATTGCCATGTTAAACAAGTTTGGAAGGCAGTTCTTACCAAATATTACAAAGACACAAAATGCAAAATCTTAAATAAAGAAAATTTTCCTACGTTGCTCAAACAGGTGTATGAGAGCGGTAAGTGTTTTACACGTTTGCACGCTATTGCTGGTTTTGAATATACTGGGCTATTTCCACTTAACAAAAACAAAATCAATCAACAGGCATTAGCTATCTCCGCAACGTTTAATCAACCGATGTCTTCAACGCCATTGCAACATAACACATGCCACTTTTAGCAGAATAATCAGCCGAAATATAAGATACAATACAATTTATAATCTTCCATGTCCTGGAAGGCTCAGCATTTCAAGTAAAAGAAATACACGTTCATTTATTCGCATAAAAGACACGTAAATCTACCAACAAAGTAATGCTCCATACTTCTAAGATTTGCAAGCAATTGTTTGAAGAAAACATTATCAAAACCATATCTTGGCCTGCCAATAATCCAGATCTTAATTACATATATAAATTGTGGTCTGAGTTAATCTATAATCTTAGTAAAATTGAAATAAAAGATCTGGACCAGCTGAAAGAATTAGTAACAAAACTACTGAATAGTGTTCTTAAAGAGATTTCTCAGAATTTAGTGAGCTCCATGCCTAAACATATCAGTGAATGCAGAAAAGCTAAAGGATTGCCAACAAAATAATAATAATTTTTTTTTGCTTTGTTAGTATTTTATAATTTAGGTTTGTTTATTTTGTTTTTGTGGTTTGTTTATTTTGGCCATATTTTTGTTTTTGATGCAAATGAACACTTGTTTTAGTATTAATATTTTATATTTCTTTTTTTTTAATTTTTATTATTTTATAATGAATATATATTGTGAGTATTGGATTTATTTCAATAAAAAAAAACTCATGAAAAAATCACTTTTAGTTTATAAAATATTTAATTTCAAACTTTTATTTATACTAAAATAACTTGATGTTATTAATGGCCAACACTGTATATATATATATATATATATATATATATATATATATATATATATATATATATATATATATATATATATATATATATATATATATATATATATATATATATATATATATATATATATATATATATATATATAAATATATAAATATATAAATATAAATATATATATATATATATATATATATATATATATATATATGTTTTATTTTTTTTTTACATCTTCGCTTCCAATAAGGCTTCAAGCAATCACTATTAGAGTTAGAAGTTACTGGAAGGGAAATGATGAACTTTGAGCAAAATTACGATTGACAGAGGAGTTAAATGATTTTAAATTCTATGAATCAGGAAAGTAAGATAAAGGAAGCGAATTCTAAAGAACTGATGTTCGAGGAAAAAAACTAGACGAATAAGAGTTTTTGAAGCACTTAGGAACATTCACAGAAAAAAGATAAGATTTAATTGAATAACGAGTAACAGGAGAATAATATTTAATAGATGGCACAAAAGGTGCTAGCTCTTTAGAGCAGTGCACATTATAATATTGATAGAAAAGAGAAAGAGAAGCAACGTTACAACGATGTGATAATGGCTGGAAGTTGGCTGCAAGAGCAGGTCCAACTATGTTTACAATGCGTTTTCACTCCTTGTCTAAAAGAGGAAGAGCATCATTAGAAGATCCACCCCAGATATGGAAACAGTATTCCATAAAAAGATGGATTTGAGATTTATAGAGATAAAGAATAGAATCCGGAGTAAGAATTTGTCGAGCTTGAAAAAGAGATGCAATCTTAGCAAATGCTACTTGTACAATGGATATGATATACGGTTTCGAAGAAAATTGGAAGTAAGAGTTAATCCTAGAAGATGAAGGGAAGATGACTCATCGAGTACATTACCGTTCATAAATATAGGAAGACCTAAATTATTGCGTCAACAATAGGCTGAAAAATAATGAGTTTTATCTGAATTATAGTTCACCAGCCACTGCGAGCCCCATGCTGTAGCAGAAGTGAGATTCTTTTCCAGCTCAGATGCCTCCCACAAGCAATCAGAGAGTAGTGGCTTTTTATCTTGATAAGAATAAATGGTAGTGCCATTAGCGAACAATGTCACCTTATATTTGAGATTATCTGAAATATCGTAAATGTAAATTAAAAAGAGTATAGGACCAAGCATTGAACCTTGAAAAACCCCTGAAGTTATAGGATATGAAAAAGAGTGCTGTCCATCCAGAACATCTTTTATAGTGCGATTGGAAAAGATGGACTCAATAATCTTAATGATGTTACCAGATATATATATATATATATATATATATATATATATATATATATATATATTTATATATATATATGTATATATATATATATATAAATATATATATATATATATATATATATATATATATATATATATATATATATATATATATATATATATATATATATGTTTATATATACATATATATATATATATATATATATATATATATATATATATATATATTTTTTATGTATATATATATATATACATATATATATATATATATATATATATATATATATATATATATATATATATATATATATATATATATATTTATGTATATATATATATAAATATATATATATATGTATATATATATAAATATATATATATATATATTTAATTTTTAATTGATTTTTAATAGAATTACTGTTTTCTCATCACTGGTCTCAAATTAATTGCCGGTAGTATATATGTATATAATATATATAATCGAAATATAGGTTAGTTAAATGGAAGTTTTAAAATTTCTATTTTTTCTGATTGGAAGGACTGATTGCAATGGCTCCAATTTAAATTTAGTTAAAATTTGAATTACATAACACTTATCTGAACAAAAGGCTTGTTTTAAAACATTATTAATGATATGTTACATAAATCAGTTAAGTTGAGGGGTGAGAAAAGCCGGATATTTTGATAAATTTGGATTCGGATTTTAGTAAAAACCGGACCGAATATCCGGTCCATTTTGCTAACTATGGGTGACTATGGTTTGCTAACCATGGGTGACTGTTGTGGTTAACTATGGTTACAAGAGTGGGTGAGCTTTTTGCTCACCCGTAATTGAAAGTTCTAACCTAAAACCGGTTCCCGGCCCGGTTTGTTAAAATCCGAATCTGATTTTAACAAAGCGGACCGGATATGAACTTTTGCTCATACCTAGTTACGTTACTCTCATTCCAACATTTTTCTATAATTATTTCTCAATACATTCATTCCAATTAATTTGATATTGTAAAAGTGTATTTAATTCTTTTTGTCCATAATTCCATTAAGAGTTAAATTCTATATAAAAAATTCATTTCTATTTCGAAACAAATGCCCAGCTTCATAAACTAAACTTCATGCCCAGCTTTCGAAAGCCTGATTCAGGGTCCCAAGCCAGAAAAAAAGCTATTGAAAAATTTTTAAAAAAATACCAGAACAAACGTACACTGGAAGAGTGTGGCTTCAATAAAGTTAAAAAAAAAGGCATCTAATAACTCTACGTCCAACCAAGTAGTCAAGGTATAATAAACAGCTTTACTTTTTTATTCACAATCTTATATTCATAATTTAATTCCAAAACTGTAAAAACATTTCATTTTTAGACGGACTTTGCTACCAACATCGTTGATGAACCCTTGAAGGCGTTGATTGAATCTTCTTAACCTCTCTCAACGGAAGGAAGATTAACAGTGACTGGTTTATCTGGAGTAAAGCTGCAAAAGCTTTCGTTTGTTTTCCCTGCTCTATTTTTGGATAAAAGCATAATTTTAGCCCTGAATTTCATAGCTTCTAGAAGAAGTTTCTCGACACCAAAAACAAGGAACAAGTATGAAAGCACACTATTTGAGCTGGAGAACTCAATATGAGTTCATTATGGCATGTGGTGAAACTGTTTTTGCTGCTATTATTAAAAAGATCCACAAAGCCATTTATTTTTGCATTATTGTTAATGGATCTCCGGACGTGTCTCATACGAAACAAATTACTTTCGTTCTTCGATTTTTCCGCCTAGGATCTGACAACCAATGGATAGTAAAAGAGCGTTTTCTAAAGGTAGAACATCTGAAGATAAAAGTGTTTTGAAATGGTAAAAGCCGTGAATTGTTCTGTAAACGTAAACATTAAAAAAACCCTTAAAAAAAATCGTTTAATTTATTTTTATTCATTTGAGTTTTAATAACAATGTAAACGTTACGCTGCTTTTTACTTCTAAATACCTCATTGAGCTTCAGTAAATACTAACCTATTGATAATAAGTAACTGAATCTTTTAGTAAAATGATTTATGCATTGTTCAACGGATAATTTGTGATATAATTGTATGTTTATACTGTTTGTACGTTTATTGTATATACGTTTATAGTATATTTATATATGTCGAAATTTAGCAATAATAAAAAATAAAAGACAGAAATTCCGTATAAGAGTTATCTATACTTTATCATAAACATTTTGACAGTTAATTTACGCAAAAATGTTGTATAGAATTCAAACTTAAAAGTCGAAAAAAGTAAAGAAGTGGTTAAGATAAATCTTTTCATTACTTTAAATTATGTTGTTGTTGAAACAGTTTTGAACATTCTAACGTTAAATCAACGTTGACAAAAAAACTCAATTTTAAAACAACCGTACGTTGAGTTGGTGCTTAAAGTAAAATTAGTTAAAGCAAAAAAAGTAATAAAATAATATTTTAGCATAATTTGCATCACAGAGGTGTTTATGTGTAAATTTTTTAATTTTCAAAAACGTTTTATTTAGTATTCAAATTTCTACTGGTTCTTACTATAAAAGAAAATAGACGCTATAACCATTACTATAAGAAAATAAAAAACCAAGTTCCAGTTATAATGCCTACTTATAACGGGTACTAAAAACTGACCGACTGCTGCTCCATAAGATCCTGTACCATCAATAATGCCTGTCACTGTAGCTAATGCTTCCGCATTATTTATTATCTCATCATGCTTACCTAAATTATTGTTCCAATTCAAAAACAAACTTAAAAAGTGGGTAATTAAAAACTTTTCAAGTAGTAGACCCCTCCCCTTACCCCCCTCCCTCCCTCTTACCCCCTCCTCCCTTGAATTTTCAATGCAATTATTTTTAATTTTTAGATTCTAGAAATTATTCTAAAAATATTTTCTAAGTGAAAAAAATATTTACCTTATTTATTAAGTATTAATATGTAATGTAATTAAAGATAACATTTATTAAGAACAAAAATAACTATTCGTCTCCTCTGAGGAGGTCCTGTATGTCACGATGAAAGTTAGGACAAGAAAATGTCTTGGGGTTCCTGAAAGCAATCGAAGAGATGACAGGGTTGCTTCTTATTAGTAAATAATTGAATTGTTTCTGCATCACATTAATTCTAGATATTTTGCATGTGTGATTGAGTCTTTCATTTCATATGGCCTTATTTTGTGCTTCCTGAGCCTTCTCCGAATACGCTTCAATGGGAAGATTCAAATGCTCAGCAATTAAAAATCCATATTCCAGAACCTTATGAAGTGTAGGTGGCATAATGTACCAAGGATATGTTTCCACTATCAGCTCTGAAGTTTTATAACAGTATGCTTTAAAAGCATCCAAGTTCAGATGGAACCCACTGCAAACGGCATTCAATATGCTTCTTAGTCTTAAAATGATGTTCAAACTAACTCCTGTTATTTCAGAGAGAGATTCTGCTGCTAGAAATGCCCTCATTGCAGTGTTTCCCGTATTAGTATTTCCAAACCCCTGCTTAGGAGTATCAACCACTAAGCTTAATACCTCTCTAAACTTTCTTTTGATTTCTTTTTTTTGAGATTTTACAGATAATTTATCTTCTGGAGATCGGGACTGGTATATTTTAATATCCATTTTATATCCCAAGTGTAGAATGAATTCAAAAATTCGTATCCAACAGTGCAGTGTCGATAATCCTAAAGCTATAGCTTGCTTATTGCAAACATTTTCTCTAATTACATCCAGCTTGTTCATTTCACTAGGCTTGGCAGAACAAACATTGCAAGATTGAGTTGAGTTTGTATCTGTTACAGCATTCACTGCCTTGCCGTCGAACATGGTCATCTCAGTTTTTATTTTCATTTTTGCTTTATGGTTAGAAAAGGGGATTTCAAGTTCAAAATCTTGAAGAATTTCTATTTGCATCCTAACATCTAATTCTTCAGCTCTTGATGACTCTTTTGTTTCTTTTTGGTATTGCAGGTAAAGAGGCTTACAAAAGTGGGGACTTGAAGGCATTGGGTTTGACCATACAGTGATGGCCCCTATTTCCAGTTTCAACGGAACAATTGCAGTTTGGAACAAGGATTTTTCGTTTTCAACTCCTGTTGAAAGATCTGTGTTATCAAACTTTTGATTTTATACACTTTGAGAAGAGGCTCCATCCATTTCAGCTTTCATTTAGAATTTTCATATAGAGTGTTTCCGATCCATCTAGACACTCTGTATTAGATATGTTTATAATTCTTGATAAAGAGTGGTTCACCTTTGACTGAACATAACATTTGGCAGATGTTACTAAAATTTCCAAATTTTTCTGGATAACATTTGGATTTTGCATCAAATATTACTTTGACTGAAGGGTACATCTCTGCATTCCGTTTCAGTGAAGAGCTTCTAATAACTTAATATTGTGAATCACTGAGATCGCAAACTATCTTTAATGCAAGAGCCTCTTCTGCTTTCATCATTATTGGATTCGTTTTTGTATTTTCAATAATTTTACTAGCTAGAGCTGGATTTTGAACAGAATGTTTAATAACTTTTGAAAAGTCGGTCTTTCCTGGGCTTGATTAAGCTCTCAACGCAGCACCACAGGCAAGTTCTTCTTGGATACCTTTCTCCTTTTAGTTCTCTTCGAACTATCAATCCATTGTGTAGCAGGTCTTCCTGGTCTTGATGTGGGAAGAGCAGGTCTTGGGTACAGTTTAAACGCCAGCCATTCTTTCTCGCGTTCCTCAAGTCGAGAGAAGGTTCTTCCGTGCTTTTCATATTTGATCTTGAGCTTGGCAAGAAAAGTTTTAATCTTCCCTTTTAAATCTTTTTTAACATTCATATTAATCTTCACTTCTCTCTCAACCACAGAGCACAAGTTGGGATTATTAGTTCCAACTTCCTTGATTTTAAACAAAACATCAATCCTCCTCATGTGTAGTTTTTCACATAAACACAATAATGTTATGAATAAAATTTTTCTTTTTTTAATTAAACGAGAACTTGTCTCTTACAAATTCTAATCATGATTTATATTGAACTACATACCGCCAAAATTACTATTAAAACCTACATAAACATGCATAAATATAAACAAATTAGCAATTACACACAAAACCATGAACAACAATTATCCACTTTAGTTATAAACCACTACACGTCATGTAACATTTAACATAATATAATCACATAATGTTAACAACATCTGTATTCAAGATTCAAGAAATAAAGATAAAACACTTTTCCAGGCATGAACTCCCAAATTTTTTATTTTAATACTATTGTCAAATGAGGATGTGTTACAAAATATTACGGTTATTGGAGCTTAGGAAGATGAAGAACCCAAATAATGGCCCCCTTCAACCTTTTGAGAGGGGCAACAGTATTTTAAACATAATTGTTTTAAAACTTAAAATAAAGTTTAATTTTATCAATAGAATTCAAATTTCATAAAAAAATCTTTTGTTGTTTAGAAGTAATGACCACGTACAGTTTACAACCCCCTCATTGTTGGAGGAAAAATATTTTCACAGATTTTTTTTTTTATACTTATACCCATAAATCCATTTCGGGCAGTTTGAGGCAGCTGATTTTTTTTTTAGTTATCCATGATAACATCCCATAGGATAAAAAAGTTATTTCAGAGTGGAACTCTGCGGAACTTTTGAGATATATTATTTTCAAAAACAATATTTATCGGAAAATTTATATTTTCAGTTAATATTTTAATTACTCATTTGGCAAAAGTTATATTTAATAGTTTTAAGCTTTTTACTTTTGAAAAAGATAAAAGATGAAAGATATTTATTGCCTAAATAAAGCTTTATGATAAAAAAAAAATAAAAAAATCATCTAAATGAGTAAAAAAAAATAAAAATTAGAAAAGTTTAAAATATTTGGGAATTTTAGCGAACTTTTTTAGCTTCTACTAGGTAGAAAATAATGCTTCTCTGACTAGGATAGTAGACAATAGAGAACCAAAATATATATTTTTCTTATTATTTGATATTTATTCTAATAAGTTGTAAAAAAAATTAACGACAATGGTGTATTAAAAAAATTCCACTTATGGCCACTTTTTGAGCATTTCGTTTCATAGTGTGGTGTTTAAAAAAAAATCAATCAAAAAACTAAAATCAGATACAACTAAACTTTGTTTTTGTAGTTTACTAGTCTGTAAATAAGAAGTACATTTTTATCCTTCTGTATTCAGATTGATTAACTAAGATTTTAAAAAGTTAAATGAGACTTAAAAATCTTAAAAAGCTTTTCAAGAAATTGTATAATAAGAAATTTTAAATTTAAAAAGTATAAAAAGAAATTTGAAACTACAGTTATATGCCACAAGAACCATATTTTGGATTCAATGATGTTACAATATTAATGCCAAGTTTAGCATTCTGTCATTTATTATGAAAAACTTTCAAATAAGATATCTTTTAAAAAAAAACAGTTACCTTTTTTTCTTATTTACTGAAATTGAGATATTGAAAAGAGTTTCGCTGAAATGTTATAATAATGAAATAGTATTAAACTGTATTTTATTTCTCAAAGGTTTTTTTATATTTGTGTTATCAGTTTTTTTAAACGTAAGTCCTTTAGCTTTAACATAAAGTTGAAATAAGAGTATTTAAACGCATTCAACCATTAAATATTTATCTAAGCTGTTATAATTGATTTACTTTGATAGAATAAGAATAAAAAAATACTTTTATATTTTGTGCTAAGGTAAATTTTTATTTATTAAACACAAAAATACATGACGTATTATTTATAATTAAAACAGTCAAAAAGTTTAAAAATTGCTACTACAACAGACAAAAACCTGAAGACATGATTTTTAAATAATCAAATTTATTCGTTTTATTAAATATAATCTTTTAGTATCAGCATATATAGTTATTTGATAAAATTAATCTTAGCAATGCAGTGAAAACCTATTGTTTTTAAAAGTGATTTTAAATTTTTTAATGAAGGATTTGCATATTTTGAACCTCGAAACAGAATAATAAGTTAAATATTTTAACCCTGTAAGCAATAACAACTTAGCAGTAGAATATATAGTTATGCGATATTCAATTCAATGCTGTATTGAAAACAAAAAATTTATGTCAAAAACTCTTCAAATTAACAATAAATTCTCATCTGATGCATTTTAAAAAAACATTTAATAGATGTGTTCAGGTTATAACATTCTATAAGCGATGATTACTATAATCGATGTGCGTTTAGGTAAAGTACATTAAAAGTACTTAAAGTATAATTATAACAAAAATTTTTACTTTATGTTAAACTTAAGGAGTTTAAGTATATAATTTAAGCTAGAAACTGACAAATATATTTTGACGTATAGTATTTTGCGGTTTATAAAGCAAACATATGTATTTTTGCTAATCAAAGTAAAAACGGATTTTTGAATTCTGATTTATTTACTTTAAAAGGGTATTATTTTTTTTTTGCTTAATTTAAAGACTACAATTCAATACTCCGAAGTCTCAATAATGTTAGAACAGAAAACTTTTCAAGAGATGTTTCAGAAACAGCAAAAAGATATATTTAAATTGTCTCTAAATAATTTTTGGGGTTAAAATTGCGTAATCAATGAAGCCAAAATATTTTTTCGCATGTGACGTCATTTTGTGGCAAAAAATTAGAAAAAGTAAAAAGAATATGTTTTTATGGTATATACTCTAATAAAGACTAAATATAGTAATTACTATGTTATTTCTTTTAAACTGTTTATTTATTATTATTGTAATAAAAACAAACTGATACATCTGTAACAATTGTATATCCTTTTGTGCAATTGTAATGTATATATATATATTTATATATACATATATATATATATATATATATATATATATATATATATATATATATATATATATATATATATATATATATATATATATATATCTTTTAATAACAACTTTTTCTTATCATTTCAACATTTTTTCAAAAAGAAGCCAATAATGGTGAATTTCATTGTTTATAAGATTTTTTTTATCATTACTTACTTTTTCTAAAATTACTAACTCATTTGATCGACTTTGTACTTGACTTTTTGATCAGATTTATATTGCACTTGAAAAACACTTATACAAACTATACTTGCTTAAAACAAAAAAATCAAGAGGTGGTCAGAGTTTGATCCTGCCGGTCTTTATGGCCCATTGTGGGCAACTGATATTTTTTGTAATAAATTATTGTTTGTTTAAACTTTTTCTATATTGAAGTTCGATCTTTTTGCATCTACATGCATTGTTAATTAAATTTTAATTGTGCAATATAGTTTTACATATTAAAATTTATTTTGGTTTGCTATTTTTTATTTGTTAGTATTTACTCCTCGTTCAAACTCTAAACTTTTGAAGAAGAAAATTATTATTTTTTAAAAGATTGCTAAAGAGCAATTTCTGTTTGATATGAAAAAAAAAAATTAGCAAAATAGTTATCAAGATAAATAGACACTTAAAAGTGGTGGATCTTTTTTCATCTATCCCTTTGTTCCACCTGTAACAACAATCTAATACTGTAGTAAGGTTATTAAACATTAATTTAGCACTAATTAGTACAGTTAAATAACTTTTTTTTTTATATGTAAAGTAATGAATTAGTAAGCACTTTTTTTGGTTATTCTTTGCTTAAAAATAAAATTTAAGCCAAAATTAAGAAAATTGATACAAATTATTTCTTATCAAGATGGTGAAATTGTACTTTGAAACACAAAAGATATGACCATTTTATTAGTCAGTTCCAGCATATTCTAGTGAATGAAAAACGTTTCTACAGTTGTATGGATAGACAACATTTTTAAAAAAAGGGTGTGGTGGAAAAAACTATATTATATACAAAAGAACTATATTTTTAAAACGCTATTCCCAATATGTATAAAAATTGGATCCTTTCATACAGTAAAAAGAAACGCTTAATGGCTTTAGTTTATGTTAAAGTCCAGATAACATTTTTCCGAATTCAGTGAATTGTAGGCCAAAAAAGTCACACTCACCACTTGCCAAATTAACAGTTATCAATATTTTCACAACTAACTCTCAAGCGCAAAACAATATCTTCTGAGAATTTAAACGTTGCTCTTCTGCCGATTTCCAAAGTTGATATTTCAAAATAATAACTAAAAACTCACTTTCTTAAATTAAAGAAACAAGTAAATTGGTTTTGTAGAACATCAACATATCTTGAAATTATTTTTATGACACACCAGTTCTAAAGATTTTGTCTAAGTTACCCTCAACCAACTTGATAGAAAAGTTGTTTTTTGCAGATAAAAAAGCAACTTCAAAAATTCCACAGGAAGTTGAAAGTGACAGTGGGAAATCATTGGCGAAAAAATAGCAAATACAGTGTATGGTGTTCGTAAACCAAATTCAGCTTTTTTGAAGATTACCACTAGCCTTCACTTGAATCTAAAAAAGATGCTGTTAATCAAACGACATGTTTTACGAGTAAACTTGATGCAATATAATTATATGTATCAAATATATAGCACAATGATACACGTTTTTTATTTGTTACTTTTAATCATTGTGTGATTATCATCGGTGTAAAATCTAAATAAATTTTTTTTCATAATTCTATTTTACTTTTACTATATCTGAAATTTGTACTATATAATTAGAATAATTTTAATTGACTTAAATAACAGTTTAAGCAATGTTATTGGTTAAAAGAGAAAAAGACATTCAGTGACCCCTATGGGATCGCCCATAAAGTACGCACGCTCGGATAGAGGAGAGGGGGTCTGAAAATTGTGTATATGAGATGGGGGGCAGGTTGTTAATTTTAAAAGCAAGGAGACACCAAATAAAAAAAAATATCATAAAACGTTGGATAGGTAGTTTAAAAGTGTAGGTACTTTTAGGGAGGTGGCGGGACTGAAAAAAGCGTATAGAAAATTGGGGAAGGGAGGTCGAAATAAAAACGTACGTACTTTATGGACGACCCTTGAGAACATTGATTTTAATAAACTTGATATGTAAAATAAAAAAACAGGAAATGAAAATAGGCTTAAAAGTATAAAAACTTGTTTAATTTTTCTAATTTTAAAATAAAAAGAAAAGGATGAAAATAATAGAACAAAGAGATTCTGTATAAAAAATAAAATAAAGTATATACGAAATTCAAAACAATAACTATTTTATTTGTAGTAATCTTTCGGCACTTGCAAAGAAATACAAAATTGAAGGTAACATGATTGTCCGTGAGTTTGTTGAAAAAAATAATGTTGATATAACCACCTAAGTTGTAAAAAGCTTAATAAAACTAGAGCAAGAAAAAAACTTCATAAACTATCAGATATACTTACAAAATAAATGTCAGGTAAACTTAATAAATAAATTTCGACTAGAGTTTTTCGATTAAGATTTAAAATATATTTTTTCTTTATGCAAATGTGCTAGAACTGACCATTAGTTCAGAGCTTGGTGATAGATAACACTTTGTCTTTTTCTATCTCCAGTATTATAATATTTTTATATATAAACTACAAATGAATAAATAAATAAACAAGTCTAATAAAAAAAGTTCATATTTTATAACAAATAAAATAATGAGTTTTCTAAACCTTTCAAAAGCTTTGAAAAATCTTGAAAAAAAAAAAAAAAATTTTCACGTTTTCTTTTCCTATTTTTAAGGCAAGTAAAACATACCAAAAAACTATTCACAAATTCATTACTCGATCGAAAAAATATTTAACTTCAAAGTTAAACCTTTTTTAGATCAGAAAAAAGATTTAAATCTGAAGTTAAATCTTTTTTCTGATCGAGCAATGAATGAATCAGTTTTTAGAAAGTCCAGCATTGTAGTTGAGCCTTGCCATTACTAGAATACTGGATTTGGTTACAATACTGGATTTGGTTACTAGTTATCAAAGGAGAGCTTATTAGTTACTATTTTTAAAAACTAAAATATCACTTCTAGAAAATACATTTTAGGGAACTTGATTGACCATAAAAAGTATTCATCAGTTGCTACAGATAAATTTGGAAAAAAAGAAATGTCCACATCTTCTATTTCAGGTAGAAAGATTTTATTGCATGAATTACACAAAATGATTTTTGAAGATCATGTACAGCAAAAAGTTGTCCAAGAAAATTCGATAGAAATATATAATAGAAATTTGATACTTTGGTCATATCATGGTTCAGTTTCAAACTCGGGTCTAGTATTACTCACTTTCAAACCAATTTATGATGATATTATAGTGACAGAGAAATAATTATGTTTTTAGATATTTGGATGCATAATTGACACAATAGCAGGGAAACTATCTTATATAGAATTTAGATCGAATCTGCATATTCCCATAAAAATCAACGGAAAAGGAATTCACGACGTATTTTTCACGGTATTAGTTTTAAATCATTGCCTGGGGAAGTACAGGTAAAAGTAAGTTGCAACGTCTTTACCGCCATTAGAAACATGCAATGCGAATAATATATTTTTCAAATCGTTTTTCAAACACAAAACCTTTATTCAAAGATATAAATGTATTAAACGTTTATCAACTTAACTTGTACAATACTTTGTGTTTTACCTTTTGTTTTATGAACAACCCTTCATGAAATGTTTTTAAAGATCTATTTACCTTTAAAGTAAAGAATAAATATAGTTTGCGAAATAATAACTATTTAAAATTACCCTTTTGTCAAACAAAGTTTAATCAATTTTGTATAGATTATCGAGCACCTTATCTCTGGAATAAAGTTGTCTCGCCTAATTATTATATTTATATTGTAATTTTTATGTAGTTCAGGCGACAAGGTCGATATGATCTTCTTCCAGATTACAAGTTTATATGTTTATACTACATGTAAATCACGACACGTAAATAATGTAAACTGAAAAAAAAAAAAAAAGGAAAGAACTTTACTGCACTTTTATGTAAATACAAAAAATTATAAATTATATAAATTAAAAATTATTTTTGGGCTTTGGCTTAAGCCACCTGAGAATTGTTAACGCCGATGTTTTTACTTTTTTAGTTTGAACTATTTTTGAATGGTATTTTTAAACATCTTGGGCTAATAGAATCTATCAACCAAGGTGAGATAAAAACCTACTACAGTAACAAGTAAACTTCATGAACAAATAATGAAATAGTATTTAACAATTAGTAAAGTTATATAAACTATAATCAGATTTCCAAAAAAGCCACAAAAAATCAAGATTAGAAATTTTAACAATTTATTTAAGAAATAACCAAATAAAGGACTTTGTCCTAAGTTTAGCAATATAGTTTAATATAAAAGGTATTGAATACAATATTACTACACAATTTATATTAATTGTCATCAACTAACATCAAATTAATTATTTCCAAGGGAGTAAAAGAATAATATTTGATTAAAAAAATGTTTGATTAAAAAACTAAAGTTTTCCCTTATATCCATTTTAAATAATTGAGCATTGTAGATAGTGTTTTAAGTGGTTTTTATTTTAATGCTCTTTGGAATTGAATAAAGACTGGTTCCAGGGTCATTGCTGATAGCAACCTGATAGTCCAAGTTGAGAATGTACAAAAGTAAGTGAAAGTAAAAAATTGATAATAAACTCAAATAAAAACGTTAAAACAAAGTCATTAAAATATCGGAACTATATTAATAAAAAAACAAGTCTAATAAAAAAAATAATAAACGATACTTTAAATAAACGATGTTTTGAACATCTGTAAGTTCGAATAACTGAATGATATTTGCATAAGTTTGTTGAGGAAATTCGATGGGGTAGCAAAATTGCTTTAGTTAGAGAAATTTCGCATAGTTAACTGCTCATTATCTAATAAAAATTTAATATAAGATTTCTACTAGGGAGTAAAAGTTTAATATGAAATTTAAAAAAAACAAAATTTTCTCGCTTTTTTTTCCCGTTTTTTTAATCGGTAAATAAAAAGCATAATCTATAGAAGTGAACCCTGGTCTGGCAATGTCTTTGTTTGAACTTGAAATTTCGTAAATTTGCGTCACGTGATCAATGTAGATGCAAAACAAATTCTTACGATTTACAATAAATTTATCTTAAAATCTGCTTGTTGTGTTTGTTAACCTTTGTTTTTAAAATCAAAAAAAAGTTTTTTTCAAAACTATATAATTATGCCAGGAAAGAATCGTGCTTTTCCTGGATGCCAAGTTTCTTCCTCTTATAAGTATAAAGTAATAAGCATATTTCAAATCCAAATGAGAAATGACAAATTTCATTCAAACTGGAGGAAAGAAATAATTAATAGTCTGTTTAAATATCATGTTGCAGATAAAGAATTGAAAGATCGAGTAGCTGCAGGAAAACTTTACATTTGTGAAAGACGTTTTTTTACAGATGATATTGAATTAACAAGTTAGTATATAAAGTTTAATTATTAATTTTTAATTTGCGAATAAATGTATTTATTCACAAGTTTAAAGTTTATTAAGTATTTAGATAATAACCTAAAGTAATAAAACAAATTAACAAAATTTAAAAATAAAACAATTAACAAATTAATTAAAACAAATTAACAAAAAAACAAATTAACAAAAAAAAATTAAAAAAATTAACAAAAATTAAAAATAAAACAATTAAACAAGTTACTAAGACATTTTTGTTTTTTGACATTTCAGAGAACAAAAGAAAAACGATGAAGTTACTTGCAGTACCAACTAAAAACTTAACTAAAAAGTCTCACGAATGTATGCAGCAGCCAGAACGTAAACATTAACATATTGTACAAGATAGAGCAAGTGATACAATTTTTAACTCAAAATACTATAAAAGTTTCTTTGAACTTAACTCTTGAGTAGATAAACTTAAATTAACACATAATTGGATGGTAACTCGTCATGAGAAAACGACAAAAAAATTGTAGAGCATTTTTTTGTTCCTACTTATGTAATCATTGTTGATGAATCCTTGGTTAATAGTTGCATTGTACTTGGTTTGGTCCTTTACAGAGACCATCTTTTTATAAAAAAATATTCAGGAAGTATGAATGTCTTTATCTCAGACTTCATAACTGAAATAGAGCATTTTAAAGTATGGTCTGGATTAACAAATATTATTTCAAATGAATTTATACGTCGCTACGTTCCAACAGAAATTAATTCAACTGCCTTGCAAGCAGGACTATCCATCCAAAAGCGTTACTTAAGACCAAAAAATTGTGAAGTTCTTTATTCTTTACCATCAGAAAATGATCGTTGTGAAAAATGTTTTAACTTTAAAAAAATAGTTTACAAACAACTATCAGAAGAAAAAAAAACTGCAGTTGTTCGTGCAAAAAATAATGCTTCTTTGAAAAATTAGTAGTTTAAAACTTATCTTTAAACTCATATCAGCAGATTTTAACGTGAAACCTGAGTTTTAACCTGATTATGTAATTAATGTTTGATTTGCTGTCCAAGTATTAAGTGAAACAGTTTCAGATGCAATTGAAATTTGTTACCCTACTTATATGCATGAAACTGTAGAACTGTGCAAGTTTGCTAATAAGTTTTTTGATTGTATGAATGTACGAAACCATTCAAAAAGTTTAACAAAGCGCAAGCCCTTTTTGGAACCATATAAAAATATTAACGAGGAGCGATTGACATGATTGAAAGAAAGTTTTCAAAACTATGTAAAAGTTTGGTAAGAAAATGTTTTTAAACGTGTTGACTTTGTAAATGATGAACGAGTGAGAATTTTATGTTTTCCCAAACTTACGAGGGACTTAGAGTAACATCCTATTCTCTTATTGAAGTAGCAAAATACTTATTAAACGCTGGAACGCTTTATGTTCTTAGTGAGCATTTCAGTCAAGATGTTTTAGAGGAACATTCTGCAAGACGTTGTAGTTTAAAAAGAAGAAACGATAACCCTACGATACACCAGTTTGGTGTATCATTTAAATACGTTGAGAATGCAGCGCTCTGTTGTACCTGTTTCTGGTAACACAAAAGGTGCTCATAAAACAAAACGTTTGCCATTTTGAACTATAGTTGATGAATCTCTGTTTGTTTTTGTTATATGATAAAAAAATTTTCTTTGCATAAATACTCTTTATTGATGCCTTTTCTATAGTTTTGCGTTAAGGTTTTTTTTTTTTTTTTCTTTGTGCAACTGAATAATATCTCGAGTTAATGAAAATGAGCGTACGCGAAGAGGAAGTTTAAGCATATTTTCTAAAATGTTATTAAATAGATGACGATCAAAAGCAATAGGGTTTTGACTTTCAAATGTTTCAACAATATTGCGATACAAACTTATTATTTCTGTGTCTTCCATCAACAACCATTTAAGAAATATCCATTTTTTTTAAGTTACTTTTGCTAGTCTCTCTTTTAAAAAAACTCTCTGTTTCAATACAAATTGTTTACTATTGACACTCTTTTGTTACAGCAGTTAGACCCCTCTGTTCTGGGAACAAATTAATTTTTGATCATCGAATGTACCTGCTGTAAATTTTTTAAGTACTGCCATTGTGTCCTGATTTATTTTTCAATTACAATTTTAATTGTGTCATGTGTTTTTTTTTAATTTGTGTATAACATAACCAGCTAAATACTGCAATTCATTTAGTTCTTGTACACTTATTGGTTTTTGTTTGCTTTCTTCATAAGGAGAGTTTTGTTGTTTTTTATAAAAACTAGAAATATGACTTCCAATATGAGGGGCTAATAAAGCGCATAAGCGCTTATCCAGATTTAAGATATATCAGCATGGTTAGTTAAAATTTGGACGATTTTAAATTGAGTTTTCTCAAAAACCACTTAATTAATTGTAATGATGCTTACATAATTAGTTTTTTTGTGGAAGGGTGTAGTTTTGTTTACTTCAAATTTGTTTTTGCAATATTGAGTAAAGAGTCTGAAAATCGAAATAAACTTTTGAAATTTTACATAGAAAAACCATCGTTCTCATATTCAATGATTTCAAAAGCATGTAAAGTTCCAAAACCAACTGTTAGAATTGTTATAAATATTTATAAGGAAAACAAAACTGTAAAAAAAAAATTTATTTCCAAATAGAACCTAAATCAATAGACGATTCAATTCGTCGAAATCCGACTAAGTCACAACAAGATTTAGCTACGATATTTAAATGCAGTAGATCTTTCGTTCAAAAAGTATTCAAAAAAGAAAATTTGAAACCATATTACAAGAAAAAAATACCAAAAAAGTCGCTTGATGGAGAAATAAAGGCAATTTGACAAGCTAAAATTTTTCTTAAACTATTTACGAAAAAAAATTTATTCATTTTAGAAAACAATGAAACCTACTGTAAAAAAGGTCTCTCGAGGCTTCCAGGTAATTAATACTGTTATCAGTCAAAACTTTATAAAGCTTCTGACAAATTTGAGTACATTTAAGTTAAAAAATTCGCTCATAAGTTGCCTTGTATGGCAGGCTATTTGCAGATGTGGTTTTAAAGCTCTTCTTTCATAATAAATCAATTTTTGACATCAGATCTGACAGATGTGATGTCAAAAATTCTTCTTCCTCTAATTAAAAAGCACAAACAACCAACCTTGTTTTGGCCAGATTATCCACTATTTCAAAAAAATAATGCAGTGGTATAAGAAAAATATAGTCAATTTTGTTCCAAAGAATGCTAATCCACCAAACTGTCCAGAGCAAAGAGTAATCGAATCTTACAGGGCAATTGTGAAGGAATATTGAGGAAAAGAGGCAAATGTGTAAATAGTGTTAAAATATTTCGTGATTTATGGATTAATGCTACAAAAAAGTGACGAATTAATGCTACAAAAAAAGTAAAATTGTGGAGATGATGGCGGGTACTTTACAAAAAATAAAATTACTTGCACGTCGTAAAGTTAAGGGTTAATTTATTTTTGTTGAAATAAAAATTAATTATGTAAGCATCATTATAAAAATAATCATTACAATTGATTAAGGGCTTTTTGAGAAAACTCAATTTAAAAATCGTCCAAGTTTCAACCGATCATGATGATAGTAATGAACATATAGAACAATACTTGAATAAAACTTTAAGTTTGATTTAAGTTTGATACATTACTAATTGACGGATGTGCTAAATTTTACGGCCTTTTTAAACCTCCTTTTGACTTGCAAAATTTTCCACATGTAATACACGAATATTCATGCAAAGAAATTACCTAAAAATTAAAGGTAATTGTATAATTTTGTGCCATTTTAAAATTAAATATATCGCATATATTATATTTAATTTACATAGATAAACAAAAATTATGTTATTATTAAATAATTTATGTGTCATTATGAAACATGTGTGTTATGTCATTATGAAACATGTTATGTGTGTCATGTCATTATGAAACAACTCATTTGTGTTATTTGTGTTAAACACACGTTGGATAATTGTTTTTTTTTTGAAAAACCTTGTGTTTAAATTTATATTAGAAAAGATAATGTCGAACCTTCTCAAATGCCTTATTGTAATAGTTCAAAATTTTTCCTCTTCAAATAATTCACCTAAGAGATCATCATCTAAAATATCAAAGCTTACTAAATTCAAAATATTTTGAAACTCCTCAGAAATTGCCATTTAAATAAGTTTCTAGCGTAGAATAATAGATTTCCTGACCAGAGTTTACTTCTATAGACTATTCTTTTTTTATTTTCATTTATTCAGTGATCAATAAAAAGAATACAATAAATCTATTTATAGTTTGATGAAGAGGTGCTTTACCAGGCCCTTCTATCCTGACGAAAATAAAAACACAGAAGCTACAGACAATTGTGTCTCTAAAAGTTACATTGTTATGCTGTCTTTGAAAGCATTGATTGATGGAGCGTTCACTCCTACTTGGGAAAGAGCATTCCATGGGACAAAAACTCTATTTGAAAAAAAGTTGTTCTTTACAATTTCGTACAAGCTGGCGTTCTAGTTTTTGATTATGTCCTCTTAAAATATACTTGGCTTTACTGTTTGAAAGTTTTTGTGGAGCAAAAAAACTGACAAGTTTGAGTTGACGCGTGAGGTCTGCTATTTTACGGCGTTCTTCAAGTGTTGTTAAACCGAGCTGTTGGAGTCAATTTTCATAGGACAGGTGTTTAATAGATGATATTTTTTTGTTGCTCAATGTTGAACTTGCTCGAGGAGAGCGAGGTGAGGGTGAATGTAAATAAAATACAGTGTGCGTCATAAATAAATACTGCGACGGCGAAATGTTTTTTTTGTGTTGCCCTAGCATTCTATTCGCTATTGATTCAGCTGGCTCTACTTGTGGTCTTACGCTAAGTTTATTGGAGACCATCACGCCAAGGTCTCTTCGACTACAGTATTTTTGAGTGGATAACGCGTGTCGTTATCCACTTAAAAACGCTGGCCATTGAGTACTCGAGCGTCGACATTGAGTAAATTCGCGACCAATATGCATTACTTTGCATTTCTCAACTTTGAAATGCATAAGCCAAATATATGATCATTCCACTGCTCTGTCAGTGTCGGCTTGAAGAGTGATGCTGTCCGACTCGTTTTTAATTATGCCAATAATTTTACTGCCGTCAGCAAACAATATCATCTAATGAGTTTTGCTGTCCGGCAGGTTATTAATGAAGATTACGAAGAGAAATAGGCCCAAGACCAAGTCTTGAGGCACGCCACTAATGAACACTTGCCATGCAGATATGATGCTGTTGATGACTACTCGTTGACTTCGGTCGCGTAACCAAGCTGAGATCTAGTCTAATTACGCGCCTTGAATACCGTAGGCTCTTAACTTATGAAGAAGCCCATTATGCGGCACTTTGTCAAATGCCTTCGCAAAGTCTGTGTATATGACGTCTACTGCGTATCTGCGATGAATTGCTTCCGTCATGATGTCTCAAGTTTTTAGCAGGTTTGAGACGCAACCCTTGCGATGAACAAAGCCTTGCTGCTTTGTAGTAATTAAAGCATTAGCAACACGGTGTTTCATTATGCTTGTTTAAAAAATACTTTCCATCATTTTGGATGGAATGGATGTGAGGCCGGTAGTTTGATGCATTTCGTTTACTCCCCTTTTTGAAAATAGGTGTTAAATTCGATTTTCCCCACAAGTCGTGAACTACATAAGTCGCGAACGAGCAAATGTAGATAAGCGAAAGAGGTTTATCAAAGGTTGCTGCACATTTTCTAAGGACCCGTGGATGTAAGCCGTCGTAGCCGGTTGACTTTCTTTCATCAAAGTGGTTGAGACACTTTTATACTATATCGATAGAAAAACTTGCTGGGTCATTGACAAAAATTGTTTCGGTACAACTTTTAAAAGCTGGCATTGGACCTTCGGGCATCAAAACAAAAACCGAATGAAAACAGTTATTCAACAATGAGCATATATTGCCTGTATTGGTGGTGATGTTGCTATAGCTGTTTCTAGCAATGTAATAGTGTGACGCTCTGTTTGCTTTGTGCATGTGCACTTAAGCGTTTTGGACTCTCTGGCGAGTTTCTCTTTGTAGTTGTGCCTTGCGGATTTTAACATTTTAGTAACGTTTTTATATGCTGTGCAATGTGATTCTTTGAGCAATTTGTGCGTATCGTGACCTGCATTAATGTAGATGGCCAAGAAGGCGCGTTTAGCCTGACCGCCTTAATAAGATTTGGTGTTACCCATTGCTCCTGTTTCTCAGTGAAGGGAGTAGTCGTTGATGGGATGAAGAAATCTATTTTCCGATCCTCGATTGTAGTTAGTTTCTTCGAATACCATTTAATCTAATATCTAGACTTTTTGCTTTACTGTTGCGATAAGCCACCACTTGAAACTGTTTCAATGAACAGTGTACCTTTACGAAATTTTACGCGTAACGCTGCACGTTTTAAAGTTTTTTGTGATGAAACGCTGTTTCATCACAAAAAACTTTAAAAACTAAAGTCGTTCAATTGGTTTTGGCGACACAGTTTTTTGTCTTAGCGGTGACAACTTAACAGTTCGATTATCAACAGCTTGAAGTTGAACTATAAATTTTTATTCTGCAAGATGTACAGTATTGCTATCATTTCGCAATGTATATTTTAACAATCGTAGTTTTACAATGATTCAATTGTTTTAAATACATTTTAAAATATTTTCAGTGTCGTTTAAAAGATAGTATGCGGCAACATTTTTTGCATTAAATTATTGAAATGTTTTTTGATTTACTCGACAGTTATTCATTTTAAATCCCAGAGGCTTTCCAACAGCCATTATAATTTATTGACTTAATCACGCTTGTTTTAAAAATTTATTGCAACTTCACTAACTGGAAAAACTTTTACAACAAGTCTTGGACCACCAAAAGAACAAAGGAGCTTTAGTAATAAAACTGTTTTCGCTCTTTCTTAGACATTTCCTGCTTCACTATATACAAAGTCTATAATCAATAAACAAAAATAATAATTTCTAAGAAAAGTATTTTTTTTTTTTTTTATTTATTTTAACTTATTGAGAGTTGTACAATTATTTAAGCTTTTTACACAATAACTTAAAAAATACTAGAAACAAAAAATGTGGCTTTCCAATTGATTTATCAAAAATAACTTACTATTAGAGTATTGTAGACCAGGTGTTATGTACATCTCATCAGCCAAAATAAAGATGTATTTTTAAAATTCCTGAAGTTCTTTGAGTATCATTTATTAATATTCAGTATATTCAAGTTGATTCACTTTGTTTGTCATTCGTTGTAACTCTCGTACGCTTAGTAAAACAAACTTCTCTATGAGATCTAAATATAATGATCAATATTTTGAATAAAGATGCAATGCATCTGAAATGTCTTCTTAAGAAAATAGAGTATTGTTTGTTCTATTTAATAAAGCTACTTGATGCCCAATATAGCTTGCTCGCACAGAATCTGTTTCATTTTTTAATAACATAATTAACTGCCTTCTTTAGTTGAAAAAGTTTAATGATTCCTTTTCTTTAAAAAAGAATTAAAAGAAGTTTCATTTTCCAGTAAAATAAATATCTCTAGGATCTTCTAAAGTTATGTTAAAAAATTAGGTATGCGGAAATCGCGTTTCACGGAACCGAGTTTTGATAACTTTTTCACTATTAAATTACTGTATTTTATATATGTCAATGATATTGATACAGTGCAGTAGTAAACAACTGGGGTTGATATTTGACCATGCCGGGGCCAGGGCCAAGTTTGATAAAATTTAGCCGGGGCCGGGTTTGTGACCGGAGCTGCATAAACATTTATACATCCTTAAGTATATATTTTATTTAAAACTCATGTTATATTTTATATATATATGCATATATTAACATCAATATGATCAACATGATCATCATAATTATCATTACTATCATCATTATGATCATGATCATCACTTGATTATCTTCTCTTTCTTCAAATACCACACCATATAAATACTAGGTATAATAATATATATATATATATATATATATATATATATATATATATATATATATATATATATATATATATATATATATATATATATATATATATATATATATGTATATATATATAAAGTTTATACAGCATCTAAATAAATAGCAAACATGTATGTTTATGTCCATATTATGTATGCATAAAGCGCATCACGGAAGTTTTTAATCCTTCTGGAATAAAAGTTTTAAAGCTTTTATTCCTTCTCTTTGATTTTAAGTTAAGCCTCATTCTACTCCACATTTTTCACCATCCTTTGAACAGTTGCTTTTTTAAACTTTAATCATTTTTTACATCTTTTTTACAAGAACAAACTCTTAAGAAAAAATCTTAAAAACAAATGTCCTTTTATGAAACAAACTCTTTAAGAAACAAACTAATAAGAACAAATGTCCTTTTATTATTCCAAGAAGCTTTTATTATTCCAAGAAGAAAATGTGAAAAGGTCTTGTCAGACGTTAAGCTCTGTTATTCTCAGTTTACTAAATCTTGTACCTTATCTCAGATGTTAGGTTCTAGGGACTTTTTGTTAGTCTTCATCAGTATCATTAACTAAAGTAAGTCTAACATTTAATCTCTAATTCATGGGTCTTGATCTTTTTACTTCTCTCCAGAATAAAGCAGAGATATTTGCAAAGAAATCTTACTCTAATTTGACTCTTGAATCTAATAATCATACTCTTACTGCCAGTTAAGCAGATTAACCCATTGTTAAACATCCAAATCACTCTGTCTTCCGATGCTAAAGTTAATTCTTAATTAAAAACTGCTACAGTTTGTGCTCCAGACAAGATTTCCATCATAGTCTTAAAAAAGTGTTTTCCAGAACTCTCTTCAATTTTTGCTACGCTTTTAAAAGGTGCTAATTAAATGGTTTCAATTTTTCAAAACTCTAGAATACACTTTGACAAATCAAACTATACTTCGAATAGTTTTCACTCAGTTGTTAGTTTTTTTATATAAAGGTTTTGAGATTAATTCTTTTCTTTCTCACAACAGTATTGAAGTTATTCTTG